>NW_010973082.1:5045150-5137242 GCF_000737465.1 Haliaeetus leucocephalus
AAAAGGGCTCCCGCGCCGGGCCCGCCCCCCCCCCCCCCCCCCGGCTCCTGTTGCCCCGGTACGGACCCTCGTTGCCCGTCCGGTGAGCGCGAAGAGGGGGGGGCTGCTGCCCCTCGGAGGGTTCAAGCTGCTTCTTGGGCACTTCGGGTTCAGAAATGCGACTCTTGATCTTTCGGCTAGAGGGAAGAATCGCTGTCCGCAGGGTTTTGTAACCCTTGGCATGGCTCCCGTCACATCATTCTCTTGTTTCTGACCCTACTCATACCCCTGCTTTTGAAACTGAATAAAGGTTATTCCCCCCCAAGTTATTTTAAACATGTTTTACAAAGGAGGTACAGCTTGTTTTAAGTAAAAAAAAAATATTCAGCATAGTTCATAAGAAATGTGTTTTCTCCACAATTTTGCTGCAGTTCCCATTCTATCTATTGCATTTGCATAGCTTGCAATGGTAACTGGGAATTCTGAAGTATCTTCTGGAAACAAGATTGCAGTTTTTCTTCCCCATGCAGAAAGCTTGAGTGAAAGTTTTACTAGGGATCCAACCAGTATCTTCCAGAAGACCTACTTGTATTTTCTCCATAAACATGGATAAAAGTGGGCCAGGAGCACTGTGCAATAATCACAGCTCAGCATAAATATTGATACTGATAGATGGAAAGGTACCCGCTCCTGTGCTGGAAGACAGGTATATCATAGTCCACTCATAACCTAGGGCTCCATACATGTTTAAATATAGATTGGTGTGAAGAATCCAGTCCTTTGACCATCTCATTCTGCTCAGGGTTAGATAGGAGCCAGTACCATATGTGCAATTTGAGAAATCTCTTGAACTTGAGCAAAACTCTCTCTGATCAGGTATGCATACAGTTGCAGCTGGACTGCCAATGTCAGTTAATTCCTCTATTAGGCTGCTTTCTTTTAAATATGGTCTGTCTGGAGAAAAGAATTGCATAAGTAGGGGGACGGATAACAAGCTACAAGGTGGAGAGGATAAATAATGCAGGAGAACAAGCTTTTGGGTCAAGGCACAGGACAGATTGGAAAAGCAAATGGTTTACTGTACCTTAAATACCTACTGGTTTATCAACAGAGGGATCCCCACCTCAACCCTTTAGGAGCCAAAACAATGGATGAAAGGATCGAGTAAGATGCGGAAAAAAAAAAAAACCAACAGAGGAGAGAATTTGAAGAGAATCAAGATTCAGCCTTTGTTTTAGTTCTAATTTGTCCTACAACAGTGAAACATTCCCAGATTGGCCTCAGGTAGCGGTACATTTCCAGCTATATTATGTGACGTGTAACAGAGGTGCATAAAAAGCCACATGAGTATGTTCAGATACCCACACCCTAACTGGAGCTAAAGAGCAGCAGCTTTTGAAGACGGTTGAGCAGCACCAAGGAGCAAAGCCTGTCCCCCACTTCCTTCACCATCATAGAGGTTCTGGAAGTAGTCCTTGCTTGGCTTTCCAAGTGAAAGCTGCTACCAACAGTACTGAATTACTTAAAAATTGATGTTTATTGTCCACATGGTGTGCAGCTGAGCAAGCTGCTGTGGCTCCTCGCAAGAGGAAAAATGCTTGTTGAATGAACCACGATCTACCCCCACCTTTTTTTTTTTTTTTAGCTTTAATTGAATGTGGGAGAGACAGGTTTGGAACTGCTTTTGGGTGATGGCAGAAGGACTTCTTTTAAGTAATCTGGGGTGGTTCCAAAAGGCATTCCAGTTCTCAGAAAAGTAGGTATTACTAGTCATTGCTTATACGCTATGAGTTGAAAGATGAATAATTTTCACTGCCAAAGTTTACAGTCAGCCTTTACCATGACAGTAGATCAAATACATGTACTTGCCTGGGCAGCTGACCTGGTTTGAACTCCGCAAGTATTACTCTCAGTAATGACTACATTTTTGGAACAAATACTCTGCTATGCTTTTTAAAGCAGCCTTAACCTTGTAAAGCATTAACCAGCCTCTCGAGCCCGTTTCAAGCACCTATTGCCCTTGGTGCCTTGGCGAATTATTTAGACCTGGTAGGACTAAGCAGCCAGATGACAGAACTGGATTGAGACAAGAGATAAGGGAGTAGCTGGCCTGTTTTGCAGTCAGAACTTCCCCTGCAAAAGGGCAACTCCCAGCTGGTGCCAATGGGAGAAACAACTTGATCCTTCCATTTATTCCTCTGCGCTCCATTCCTCTTCCTTTCTCACTTTTGGCTTGCATGCTGCAGAAAGACAGTTAGAAATAGCTGTTCTTACATGCTCAGGCTGTTTGATTTTTGGAAGTTGGCATTGGTTTTACTGGAGACAGAAGAGCACCCACGAGCACAGAATAAAACAGCCCATCCCCAGGCAGAGCTGTAACAGAAGGGAGGAGTGAAAGGTGCAGGAGCTGAGCATCTCCTCCTTATTCAGAGTTGCTATTGAAGTCAATGACCCAGATTTCTCTGACTTCAAATGGCTGTTTTCAGAGAGCTTGCCAGAGGCATGGTGCTGGGGAAGGTCAGGCAGAATTTAGCTTGAAGTATTCTGCATACACAGGCTTATCAGATCCAGATCCATAGAACGTGATACTGAAAACCCGTGTTCTTCAATGAGGTCTGTGAAAGTCAGTGAATTGACTAGTACCCTGGGCTTCAGGCTTGCAAGGCTACCCTAAGCTTGGGATTTCTTTCGGTCTTGCACTTCTGTGATCAGTTCTGTGACATCCACCTTGCTCCCAGGTTTCCCCCTTAAAAAAAAAAAAAAAAAAAAAAAAATTTGCAGAAAACCCAAACTAGTTTTTAATCCCATGGGCTTAGATTATTAAGAACCCAGAAATGTGGTAAACCTCTCTTATCTTTGGAAAGAAAGCCTGACCTTCTGCGGAAAACTGGGAGAATTCCTACAGACAAAAATCAGGCTTCTAAACGTAAAGGCATTAAAGTCATGCTATGTCTCCTTATGAAAGAATCATTGTAACTGCACATATTTTAAAGAGCAGCAAGTAGTGCAGAAGCGCACTTTATTAATCTGTATGCAGTTTATCCTGTAGGTTTAGATTCGTTAAGTCTTGCAGATGAGACTGGTTTGGGTTTGGGGTTTTTTTCCCCCTCTTTTTTTAACATACATATAACATATAACTTTCAGTTATATGCAGCAGCAGAACAGGTTCCCGGTACTAATGTCAGCCTGCAGTACCCTTCCTTAGCCCAGCCAGGGGGATTCTGCTAAATTATCATCTCTCTTATAGCCCATTTTATTCTGTTTAAATCTCCCATCAGAAATTCCAGTTGGAAACTAGTTGCTATCTCAGTATCAGAATATGCACATTGAATATGTTAAATATTGGCGTACCAGGCTTCCCAGGTTTTTGGAAACCTACTTATGCAAATATCGCAATGCAACATAGAGACAGTAACAACGAACACTATCTTAAGAGTCAAATGTACCCTGGATTCTCTGTGTGTATCTCGCTACTTTATTTGATACAGAAAGTCTGATTAGATCTCTGAAGGTTACAGTTTAAGAGGGCTTGGAAAAAATAGAGTATTAGTAACTTGGATTTTTTTAATGTATATTCAAACACAGAATCAGCTTTACTGATACAGAGAGCCCCAAAGCTGGATTTCAGTTGTATGGCTCTGTGTTTATCAAAAGAAAAAGGAGGTATTTTCCCATAATCATATGTCGGTTTGTCTTACCAGCGTCCAGGGCTGCCGCGCGCTGTGACGCAGGATGGAGCAGCTGCACACTGGGGATTGTGCTCCGAGGGAAAGGAACAGATTCAGAGTGTTCAAACCACGAGTCCTCCTACCTCTCCTTTCCGCTGGAGTCAGCAGCTCTGCCGAAGTCCCGCTGCCCATTTTAGCTTCCGAAAGACTAGACTAATTGCTAACGTCTCCTGCGAGGACAGATGTGTACAGAAAAGATGTACACTAGAAGAGATGCATAATATTTGCCATTTCAAACAGTGTTCAGCTTTGTAAAGTTGTTTTTATGCATTGAAGTGAAATGTTTAAGTTAATTGAGTTGAATACAACGATAGCTGGCAGCTGTATCATAATAACCCTTCGATATACACGCAGACACAAGGAAGCATAGAAGCATTGCTATTGTTTGTTGCTTTATTCTGCCTTTGACTTTTTCTTTTTAATGCCATTTTTTCTTTTAAGGTTATCTGCTCTGATCTGCAGTAATGTGGATGCATAACTGACTGTATTTGGACTAAAGATATTCTTGTCTGTATGTTTTCCTCGCCAGGCATTTAGACTATAAGCTATATTGAAAGCATCAGGCAGAAAGCTATACTGAAAACATCAGACATAAATAGTTTAATATTAAACCAGCTTTGTATTATTTTTATTCCCATTCATTTTTAAAGCCTTTTTTAAAAAAAATCTTTAATTAATTGCCTTGCAGAGTAAGTTGTTTTTGAAGGCTCACAACTAGCATTTTCATAGGCAGTTTTGGGGGTCTTTGTTGCTTGTTGTTTTTTTTTTTTAAACTGCCAAAGGGCATAAACATACTTACAGTTTTCTATAGCCATCTGACAGCATGTATGCAAGGAAATAAAATGTCCTTCTCCTTTATTTTCCCTTAAATGGCTTTGACCAGGAGAATATATTATGTTGATTGGCATGAGAAAGAAGGCTGTGATCTTATTTTTACTGTTTGTTATAGTGGTTTCAAACTTATCAAAAGAAGAAATAGAGGCTTTTTAGATGGCTGCTTGCCAACATCACTAATCAGAATTTTAATGAGATTTTTCTTTTCGAGGCCTCAATTAGGTCTAATTAACAATATATAAAGCAAATGTATAATGCCATAAAAGGGATGCAGCCTACTGCATATAGAATGTTTCAATCTCTTTACAAATAGAAATATTGAAGAAAATACACATTCTTATGATGTTTTAAATATATGCAGGGGTTTTTTTACTGTTATGTCTCAATTAACAAATTGCCTTTAGAAGAGGTGCTCCTAGACTTTTATAGTAACTTTGACATCTCCAAAGGGGAATAATGCAGGTGCTTACGGCTGACCCTCCCTGTACGATTTCTGTTCACTGTTCCTGAAAACCCCAGTCCGACACGCTGCTATCGCAGTGACAGCGTGAGCTGGGCCCTGTGACTTCCCCGAAGTGCTCTGTTGGCCACCATCGTGGCTTCGGATGGACCATGTGTTCCTATTGTTTGTGGGCTGGATAACTAGCCTGCAGCTCCCATTTCCCAACCATCACAAAAGGCACGGTTATATTTAGTCTACACACACTGCTTTTCTCCAAGCATTTAAGGCAGAACATGATTAACAACTACACGTCATCCTCAAAACACAGCATTGTTGCTTCCCCCAAAGTATATTTTGTGCAAAGAGGGCTAAACCAAAAGGACTTTTCTCTTTCCCCCTTGCAAGATTTTGTTGTTATTTATGGTACCGTAGTTCAGTTCTCTCCTTGTCTGTCATTTCTGTTACATATGAAATATTTCAAAAAAGGAAAGCGTCTTTAATCAGAGTTGCTCACATGCAGCTTAATGCAATTAAACACCTAGAAGCTTCTGCCTAAACAGACCATTTTATTCACATACTGCGACCATTAACCAGGAAGTCTCTTGCAAAGCCTTTTCCCAAATTTCCTGTTTGGTAAACAAATCTCATTCCTTTATTCCAGCTAAATCAATACCTCTTCTGATTCATTTAGTTCATGAAACTAAAGATTAATAGCAGCAGTAACAATGGGGGTAAAAAACCCACCAAAGCACACCAGAACAGAGTGAATATAAAACCCAAGCCAAACATCCCCCCCCTTGCACAAACTCAGTCGTCATTTCTAGTAGTATTGGGCTGAGGCGTTCAGAACACTTGAGCCGGACTTTAAGTGTTGCTCTAGACTGGGTTTATCTGAAAAGCTGTAATTAAAGTTTATGCTAATTGGTAGCATCTGTAGTTAATAAGATAGCCTGTCACCTGACCATTAGCTTTGAACTAACATCAGACATATTCTAAGTAAGCTTAAATAGCCATTTCAAGTATATATTTCTTGAAGCGTGTAAATAAATATATTCACAGCAATTTTAAGGAAAGAGCCAAACCACAGGGCAGAGTGAGCCAGAATCATTCTGCATCTGTTACAACACTCAGGATAATGTTTTGGTTGATTTATAGTGGAAATATTTGTTTTTCAGCTGGAATTTTGGTAACTCAGAACAGATGTTTGCAGCAATGTTGGAATACTGTCTGCCCATGCTTTGCTGTTAAATCAAGTGTCGTTACGCATTTAAACTAATCTAGGAAAAAATTAATATACTGTGAAATTACTAATCTTACGAGAGGTACATCGTAATGAGATTCCAATTTGATTATCTTTCCATTTTATCAGAATCTCAAGTCGTACAATAACACATGCAAAAAACTACCAAAGCTGCTTAATTTCAACTGTTTCATGACCCTGGATGGAGGAGAAGTGCTTGTCTACCAATATTTTTTTCAAAGCCTTGTAGTGTTGAACCAACTCAGCTTTCCAGCTTTTTTCCACCTCCACTGAGCTAGGCAGTATTTAAACAAGGGGAGAGAAAAAGATTCTTCTTCTCTGTAATGAGAAAGTTATTTGTATCTCCTAAAAATCATTAAGAATTCAGTACAGTTTAAGAAAAGTCCTATTTCTATCAGTTAAAGACCTCTGACTACAGAGCAGCCACAAATACAATCCTCTCTTCCCCACTGCTTTACTCATGTCCCTCAACATTTAGCCAGAAAAGGAGAGGAGTGTGTCTCCACGCTCATTAAATTAGCTGGGGGAGCAGCACATTCTGAAATCCAGAGACATCTTTGCATTCACTTCACTGCATTCACTGAGCTCAGAAGTGAACAGCACTTCTGTCAGTTTGGAGAGGCTGCCTTTTTTTTCTTTTTTTTTCCCTTTTTTCCTTAGGGAGGCAAGTTACAGTCTCTTCTCCAAGTGCAAACATCCAAAGCTATTTGCTGATGCTAATTCCAGATTGCCAGTGGAGCTCTGCCTGATGTCTTTACCTTATGAGGTCTGTTGTTTCTTCTAGGAACTTTCAGATGCTCTACTGCAACCAGGAAAGATCCAAATAAGCTGGCATGCAGCTTTTCTATGGTCATCCCTTTTGCAGCTACCTTTCTTTCCTGGTGGCATCACTATATTCTTAATGGCTGAAAGCACTAACAACGTCAGAGAGGAGCCAGTGACTTGTTTCTGTGCGAGGCAAACATTTTGAATTGCAGTTACTGTATTATGCTCTTGAAGATGTACTCAGAGATGTTTCCTCGCTGATTAGATGCACTCATAATAAGGCTTGATAATAGGGTCAGCCCTTAGTGCCGTCAGCTGCGGAACGGAGGGGCAGAGCACGGCTTCTCTTTGGGCCTCAGCTATTTTACACCAGTACCTCATCCTGAGAGATGCACTATTAACGTTGGAAGAAGTGGAACCTTAGCACAAGCTTGTTATGCAAATGCGGTACAAATGCAGATTTTACTAGAATATACTCGTTGCAAGCAAGTTAGTATTTATGGTGGTGACATGAGTCACCTTCTTAGATACCATGGATACAGCATTTCATCCGCTAACTCCATCAAGCACCATTAGCTTTTCGCAATATTTTGCACTTGCGCTTGTACAACTGAGTGATGGTTCCCCTCCTCGGGACGCTCCTTCCTCTCTGTCCTGGCGAGAACTGGAGCCAACGGGCATTTGAAATCCCTCTATGGCCAAGAAGCTTCCGTGCAACAGAAACAAAACTTCAAGTGCTGTAGACTTTTAGACAAGAATTTTGGAACATTTCTCTGATGCTTTGCTCAGACATCCAGCACCATTATTTTATCTTGGTCATTATCTAACTGACTTGTCAGCTGTTATAGTATGTGATTTCTTCCTTGGAAATGCTGCCCCTTCTGCAGGCAGGGCCATATTGTCTCATTAGCTGAGTTTCCTCGAGCAGTAGGCGTTAGACCCAGGCACCCCGAGATACCGAAGCGCTGGGCTCACAGCGGTCTGCATCCTGTACTCTGGGCCGTGGGGCTGAGAAATGTATTTACTCTCAGTCTGTTTACAATCCATTACAATTGGGTTTTAAGCTACAGGGCACCTCAAGACTGAGGCCCCAACTGGGTGGGAAGAGCCGTGCAACAACACTGAAAGGCACAGAGCTAAATCCGATGTTTATCACACATGCGGTCCAGGAGTTTCCATCACTGGAAATGATCTTCCATGTGTTATCAGATGGAGAAGTTCTGAACCATTTTTTTTAATACTGTGTTTGAAGAATAAAATTTTCTTCAAACTTAAACCTTTACACCTGATCTGGAGTTTTCACTCATCAACACAGTTCAGTACAGGGGTTAAAGCACCAGGCTGGTGACTAATGCTCGTCTTGCCAGCCCCTGCCACTGCTTGCTGTGTGACCTTGGGCAAGTCACTCGGTTTCTGTCAGCGTCGTCTCTCTCCTCGTTTGTCTCTTTTCCCTGTAGGAGCAGGTAGGGGGATCTTAAGAGAGTTACACCTGTATCCCATGTGAATCTTTGCAGGAGTTAGCTGCGTGGTTTCCTGCATCAATAAGGTAACGAGGTCTATTATGACACTGACAGATTGGAAGCCTCTCATACACGAGAGCCCGGTACTTGTTTCCAGTAATAAGTCCTGCAGCAGTACACTATGTTTCTCTGAACCTCGCAGTAATATCCACTTGTTGCTCTCTCAAGCCCTGTTAATGAGCTGCTCAGAGGTTGGGAGATGGCGTCTGCTTAGTAACGGAGTCAGTATTGAGCTCAGTTACTGCAGATTTCTGCACTTTGCTAGGACAGACGAACAGTCTAATAATTGCTCATCCTATGAAATCTGAACTGCCTAGATCCCAGTTAGATTTTTCAGGGTTTAATCTTGCCGGGTGCTGAACGGTTGCTGAGAGCCGGGCCATCCTCAGCCCATCAGAGGGGTAAAGGCAGTCTGCCTGCTGCAGGGTCAGTCTGGCTTGGACAGGGAACCTCTGCAAGACACTGTCCCGCAAGGAAACACTTTGATTGCTCTGGGTTACTAGTAGGTGAGACTGGTTTACTTAGGAGTTGCACTGAGGTCCTTTGGAAGTCAGTCAAAGGCTTTATTATGCTAAGATTAGTAGCTCGTGAGTAATCTCTACGAGAACAATTCACTCTCACTAGGCTGTTGAAATTTCTCAGGTGCTGTATCTCACTGCCACATAGACTGGATTTTAAAATCAAAGAAATCTGTGGAAACACTGTATTTCTGGCCTAAGGGTCAGAAAAGGGTCCATGCCACTGTCTTTTCTGGAAAGGTAACACTGGCTTTATTATAAATGTAGGATTTGGTGTCATCTGAAGGTGCTTGTAACTTTTAACAAAAAGTAAAATATACATGAGTTCATGGGAGAGGATTTTGTAGCTCTAACACACATTGCAGTTACAGACACAAAATGTTGTGCTTTTGGTTCATTTAGAGAATACACATTTCAGGACTCAGAGACAGCCTTATGGTAAGGCATCAGCACAGAGGGCACTAAGGAGAGTTTGCAAATCAACTGAGAAAAAAAATTAATTTTACGCTGTCCAGTTTTATAACAGATAACAAGAGATGTGATTTCTTTTCAATATAACAGTTCTCCTCAAAATTAAAAAAAATACATCAGTCTGATTTAGCTTTTTTCCAGGTTGTAGGGATTCCAGGGGAGTAACTGCTATTCCTTAGCAGAGGACGTTGCATACGGAGAACCGGGCACGCTGACAGCCGGTTCCTGGCCATCCCTGCTCACGGAGCGAGGGTGTAACAAAGGATGGCAGGAGCTATTCCAAGCTGATGCCTCCCCAAAGTCTCCTTGCTTTCATTCAGGCATGGGGTTTTTTTCTGCTCCAATAGCTGCCATTCCCTGTTGCAAAAAAAGATGTCAGCCAGGTTTCCTGCAGCAGAATTTTGCTCTGACAGAGCCCTGCGTGAAAGCAGTTCACGTTTCCCTGTCCCTTGTTTTTTAGGTATTATTTTACAGCTGTTCACGTGGCTGCTGTAAAGACCAGAAGAACAGCCTGGCACCAAGCAAATCCATCGCAATATTGCCACTGGGTTGTTCAAGAAAGGTAAAATTTCACTCTAGCTCTGGATCGTACCGAAGTAGATTAGGTTTAGTCACTTCTCCTTGTGCCTCAGTGTTTGGACAATAAGGAGAACGTTTGCCTGCCTTGAGAACTCCAAAGGAACTGCGGCGTTCCCGGGGGTATCAGTCTTGTTACGAACGCAGAGGAGGCTTCCCTGGAAATGTGCTACCATTTCAAGTGGTGACTCCAGGGAGAAGTCTGCTGGCAGCCTTTTCATCTTCTCTGCACCCCGACTCATGAATAAACATAGGGAAAGAGGGAGCTAGATGAAAAGCAGCTAGGACCCGTGTTGCTGTAGAGCTGTGGATCTTCCCGGGCATTAGCTATAATTGGCTCCTCTCTTTCTGGGCTATCCAGTATTTTAGCAGGTGTTTCAGCGTCTCCCCAAAGGGAGGGAGAGCAGCCCAGTGTGCTAAAGCAGCTCTGACTGATTTTAGGTCACATTAGCAGCAAATCAGAGGGAACAGGCAGCCTCGGAGGGAGAACTCTGCTCCCTCTCCTACCGTGACTCCAGACATCAGTCTGCTTGTGATCTGACTTCAAGGGAGGCTTGAATCTATTTGAATCCCACTGTTGTCTATAATTTTAACATGTACCCCACCTCCCAAAATTGTGTGAACCGGCTGAGGTTCTCATCTAGAATCTGCACGTAGATGTGCAATAGTCTTAAAAATCTTGACAGGTTAACTTTCAAGAAAATCTCTTGTTAGGCAGCAGTCACTACTAGCAATTACCACGCTTTTATCTGTAGCTGTCAATGCACCATAAAAAGTGGCTGTTATTCCCATTTTATAGAAGAAACAGATGTTCTAGGGACATCTGAATAGATTTAATACAGAAATGGCATGCCTAAAAGGTGTTCTAGAAAATCCCATCATTATCACATGACTGATTTTATTCAGTGCACCCAGGAATTCAGCAGATCGGCTGGTTGTGCTTTGCTTCTCTTCTTATTTGTTTTAAAGCAATAGTTTTGGTTTGAAGTTTTCATTTTACTCCCCTTCTGGGGCAGAGAAAAAGCTGAACCGAGACTATCATAATTTTCTCTTTGAGGCAAACTTTCAGGTAGGGATTTTTTTGAAACTTCTTGAGGTTTAATTTGGTTTTGTGATCAAGAGACACAGAAGTCACATTTGTGAAATCCAATTAGGCTCCAGCCCTGGCAGGGACACATGACATAAGGCACGTACATCTGCCTGACTCCCTGTCCTTCCCTGCTCTTAAAGCCCTCAGCCTCCATGGCAGAGCCGTCCTTCTCATCTCAGGTATTCGGGATTACTGCAAACTCAATTTACCTGCTTGGGAGTTGTCAGAGCTGCAGTCTTTCCCTTGGAAACACGGTGGATGACAGGGAAAAGGCAGCTGAGGACTGCTTCGCTCTAGGGGAGCGAGCAGAACTGGGCAAGGCAAGAGGAGAGCTACAGACAGATTGTGTTGGCATCCGTACCGTGAACAACGACTACGTGCGGTTAGTACAAAAAGAGATAGGAGGCTGTGCTGTGGCCTTGGGTTTGACAAGGCATTACAGACACTTCTGTGCATGTCTCTACTCCTTTAACCTTCCCACCCGGAGCTAGAGTTTGTCAGTACCTTTACAGAGCAACCTTTGGTTTTTTTGATTGAGGACTTTCCACTACAATAAGCTAAAACTTGTTAGAGCAAGGAGGAACTTACCTGGTAATGACCCTTTCTGAGGAACCAGCTGTCATGCACTGCGGATTGAAGGACGTGGTGAAGCCCCTGACCGCGTGCCACTGTCTTCAATCCCAGCCGCAGAGACCCTTGGCTTGCCTTTCCCTTCTGGCTACAGCAAAGAAAGAAACTAGATACTTCTCCTTACTTGGAGAGCAGTCATTTCTCTCAGCCACACCAGAAACCAAATTGCTCATTATCCTGCTGTGCTGCTCACCTCCCTGAGCGACAGCTGTCCTTTGCCTGGAGGAGTCCTCTTGTGGCACCCACTTGTGCTGTAGAAAAACTTCATTCCCGATGGCTAACAAGTTTTCTTACAAGAAGGAATCTGTATTTTTATGAATGTGGTGAAGTTACTAAGGCCTTTTCCTTCACTTTCCTGAAATTGTATTCACTTGTAAGTAGGTTAATTTGTGTATACATAAGAGCCAGGACAAGCAATGATAACAAACCTGAACTGAACCAGACTTCAGTTTTGTACTAAATAACCTCTGAGCACAGCAGTAAAACAGACTTTTCTGTTATCTTCAGCCAGCCACAGGACTTTCTGTTAGTGTACATTTACTATTGATTTGATTTCTGGTTTTATGTCATTCACTGCGGGACTCTAAAAGGTTACTGGAACACCAGAGCCTGTATTACCGTGCTACTTCAGCATCCAAAATCAGAATGGGTTAAGGACATACATAGAGAGTTTAGGCTCAAGTGACTAGACTACATTCCCAAAAACGAGCACACAGAAATGAATGAGATGAGATTAATCGCATTCACACATTTTCCTTTAAAAACAAAATGATTCCTTTTGGTTGCATCTTCCAAATAGCCAAATAACAAGACAGTCATACTTTAATGCTGTTGGTGTCCTATTTCCCATTCCTCTGTATCTTTATTATTTACAACACTTTTGTATTTAATTTAAAGGAATAATCTGATCTGAGAGTGACAGGTGGCTTTCTTAACGGGTTTCTCTGCTCCTGCTCATGCCATGACATCAATTATGTACAGTTGTCTTTTACTTGGGATGTGTAACCCCCATGGTGACTAATTACAGTACCTAACGTTAGGGTCCCCAATGGCACAGACTAGAGATGAAAAAAAAAAATGCAGTTCAGCCTGCTGCTTGGGGACTGAAAGCTTCACCATCCCTGGAGAGCTCAGTGCTCTTGGTTTTCTCAGGCCTTTGGGGTTGGAAAGGGATGGTGATGCATTACCAGGCTTTGGAGCAAAAATGAAAACATTAGAAGGAACCCCAACGCTTTGCCTTTCCCAAGATCCTTTCTCTCTCCCATATCAGTGCTATTATTGTTAATATTTTACCTTTAGGCCACAAACATAATTTTAATTCTTTTCCCATTCTAATCATATGTTTTAATAAGTTCTCTTCACGTACAAGAGCAAGGATTGTTCTTGATGATAATAATAATTAGACCATAGGGAAATATTGACTGCTTAACAGCTAAAGAGCAGGGTACTCAAAAAGAGATTAAGACATCTCTGATCGGTGCGTGGCTTTTGGGGGTCAGGGTGAAATTGTGACTTATCCACAGCAGCAGCAAAACTACTGATTTTTCATGGTTTGCTTTTAGCCAAGAAGCCTAGCAATCGAACCTATATTCCCAATAATGACTGCCTTGAGAAACTGGATACTTCCTCATCAAGATGAGCAATCATTTCAGCAAACTCCCTTGTTTGCTGCCCCCAGTGAATAATAAGGCATCATATAGTTGCAGTTCAGTATCTCTACTCATCAATAGCCTTCATAAATTGAAGAAAGAACATGGCTTAGGTATGTTTTGGAAAAGATGCTGGAGTAAATTCTTTGAGTCTTGAGCACCATTGTAACTACTAAACACATCATTGTCCTTTCTGTTATGCTGAGAATAGCTGAACCTAGAAGATATATATGCTCTAATACAAGAAAATATCCTTAGACAGTAGTTAACCCTATACATATTTAAGCTCAGCTAATCCTGGAAGTTGTAAATGGAGATCCTTATCACATATGTCAGATTGAACATGGCCTTATGGCTTCAGGGACAGAATTTGCAGGGGACGCACTAACCTCCCAAAACATAACTGGGAGCAGGAGGGATAAAGATTTTTTTTTCATCTACTCTCTTTAAATGAACAGCTTTAACTAGTTTGAGTTTGACTCAGATACTGTACCATGGGGACAGAATCACTGTTGGTTATTAGATTTCAACTTCCCATCCTCATATTTGGAAACATGAGGCTCTATTTGTAACAGATTTTGGCCCATTCCATTTTTTTCAACTATATGACTTAGTGATGAATGATACAAAACTCATTGCATCTTTGTGGGAAGAGATTTCAATACCATTACCTTGTAATAAAATAGCTTAAAAGAGTTATGAAAATACCAATCTATTAAATCCATGGCAACATCAGCCACAGCTTGGGGAAAAAAATCCAGAATGAGCAATAAATAATGAAGCCACCAAAAAATATGAACAGAATCTGGATGGTACAACCTGTGAGATGGCTGGTATTTTTAGTATTACCTGAAAACAATCCTCAGGGAAAGGCAAAGCTGGTTACAGAGGACAAAGGTTAGGCTTTATTCATTAGTACTTGATTTTTGGTACGCTATCATTGCAAGCAGTAAGGGGAAAGATTTACTAAGGTATTTAGGTACCTAAACACGCCTAGCAGCATTTATAGCAGCATCTAAGTAGGTTAGGTGCCTAATTCCCATTAACTCCATCAACATCTTTAAGCTGCTAAACATCTTTGCAAAGCTGCCCCCAGAGCCTGAGCTGACAGGTCTCTCCATTTGAACTGGTGGGGCTGTGCTCATGTGCCGCAGCTGAAGCTCAAGCTGATGCTCCTTGGAGCGGAGCGGTATGGACAACACACGAGGACCAGGAGCACCGAAGTGAACAAAGGCTCCTGAGCTGACTTAAAGTTTTGCTACCGACTTAAGGTAGAGCCATACAAAAGTCACTCAGAGCAGTATTTGCAAAAAGGCCACTGAATTCTGGCACTTGGTTTGGAGTAAGCATTAATGTTTCTGACTCGGTGAGTTTCTTGAGGTGAGTGTTAAGAATCCCATCAGTTCCCAGAAAAGTCAAGATGTCACAGGCCAAGTCATAACAGCAGTTCCTGAACTTCAGGAGAGCCTTTCCCACTAGTCAGTCCTGCACAGCCTGGCCTGTTCCACAACCACAAACATTTTTCTCAAAGGGTTTTCCTTGCCTTAACTCAACGCCAGCAGACACTCTCCTGTGTGTCAGAAAGACTTAAAGAAATCAACCAAACCATTTGTTTCAGGTTCATAAAGCAGCCTGTCACGAGAAGCATTTAAATAGATGGTGAACATTACGTGGGATAGATCAACCTGCGTTAAACGCTTTGCTTGACTGAACCTGTCTCTCAATACTCCGGCTTGTCAGGTTTATCTTCCACAGCAAAACACACGGTGAAACCCAGCTCGCTCTGGCAGTGGGTGCCCAAGGTAACTCCAACTCCGCTTTGAGGAACTGATGAGGCCACCCAACAGATAGCGCCCACGAAGCAAATATATTCTGAAGTAAATCAGATGATAGTTAAAAGGATAAGTTACAGGAATTCCTCTATTTTATGGTATTTCTTATTTTAGTGTAAGTAATTTCTTATTCCTTAATTTACAGTAGATGCTAAAACCTCCAACTGGTTTCTAGGTAGGATACACCATTAGCTTCTGTTCCTTAAACTACAACCATGGGGAGCGTAAGTAAAGTAGGTGAGGCTCCATAGAGACTGCACAGGAACTGTAGCAAGCCTGATTTGCATCCTTTAAAAGTCGGGTTTTCATAATTCTGAAAAATTTTGCCAGAGCAGGAAAAGTGGGATTTGTTCTCTCTGTCCTTGGCCGACCATTGGGCTTTTGCCCCATTACACGCCTATAACAGCTCTACAAAGTAAGGACGAGCTGATTCAGTAACATGCATAGCCCAGGTAGACAAAGAAGTGATTTGTACTGTTTAATTACATAAGAAGTAAGTACTTTCTATCACTGAAATCTGTACTCTGAAGTACACAAAAGATTTCCACCACCACTAGTGGTTTTAAGTACAAAGAGGAACGGTAGTCTGCATCAGTTATGGTTTTACAGGGGATGGTATTAAACAGGGGGCTTTCTAAACAAAGGCCGGGTAGGATCATCCTTGGAGAATAACCCTACTTGAGAATTACAGTGAAATTCTCTGTACGGAGTCTGGCACCACTGCAAACCCATGTGAGTCCTTAAGGCTCCAAATGAAATCAGTGTCAGAACAGACTTAGTGCCTAAGGTTGTGTCCAAGGTGGTCCTTGCTTTGCATTAAATATCTTTGTGCAAATAGCAACTGTTGTTCCCCCCCCACCCCGACTGATCATAAAAATCTAAAGGCTTTATGTATTTGCTTACGTAATAGCTGTATCTTTTCTATAGACTTTACTGTAGAAAACTACAGCGCAGCCATCATACGGCAGCGTGGCGGTGCACCTGCCAGCACATACGCCTGACCACTATGTGAATATTTAAATGGTGTTTATGGAATGGCCAGCTCACATAGGTATGTGTGCTTATGTGTATCTGGCGGGGTTGATGAAAGGATCACCTAATTTATTGAGACACTGAGTAGTGTTACAAGGAAGTTATTTAGCACCTGCAAAGCTGAGTATCTAATATGCCTGTGTAGGTATTTGTGTTAAGCTATTTGCTTTGATGGGAGAATGTGCCATTTTAAATTTACTGGAATATTTGCAGTATTTGAAGGGCAGTGCAGCACAAGTATTCAGGTAAAGATTAACACCATTGTGTACCAGAACAGTATTTTTCACAATGTCACCTTTAGATGGAAAATAAATTGAGGTACAGGAATCATTTATGGCCCTTATAAAGTGGCAGTTTCATTATTTTAAAGGATATAACATGCACTTTCATTACTTTTCCACTTACATTTTTTTATTCTGGAATAAAAATGAAAAGTTGTTGTTTACAGTGTTGCATATTTTGACAACTGCTCTTTACAAATTCTTTTTAAGTTATCCTAGAACCATTTTCTCAATATACACAGTTCAGCTTAATCAAAATAATTTCACAAACTATTTCACAGAAAGGAAGAGACAAGGGGAGATAGAGAGAAATAACCTAGGAAACAAGTATGCCAGCGTACAAAAATAGATTAGAACATTTGGAGATTGTAGGTATGAAAATGTAGTCTCAATAACGGAGAATTTGAACTAGCAGATTATCTGAAGAGGTAATGCTTACCGGAGAAGAAGCCAGATAGATGCAGAGATCTATTTCTAACACCTTTAATTTCTAGACAAATTTATAAGAGAGAGGGAGAAACAGTCTCCAAGTTTCTGAAATGTTCTCATCTGTGGGTGGAGACAGTAAGCAGAGCAGGCAGATCGCCAAGATTTTGTCTCGATTTCTCCCCCTCTCGTGCACAGCAGGCTGTGCATTGCATGCTCAGAGCCAGAGATCATTACCAGCTCCCCAGGAAGGGCAAGCAGTACGTGCATAGCTGTCCTCCTCCAGCTGATCTAACAGAAGGACAGCTTTAAATTGCTGTTAGGTCTCTATAAAGTCTCTGCTCATGAAGCCTGCCTGATCCATAGCCTCTGTCCCTAAATAGCTTCTCCTATTTGAAACACCCAGCTAGTTGTCACAAAGCCACAAGCAGAATAAATCAAGACTGTGAGGGTCAAGTGGAGATTCAAACCTCACTTGAAGAGAATTGGAAAAATGGAATCTATATGCAATCTGGACAGCATGGAAGTATGAACAGAAAGCGCCCGTCATAAAGCATCCAAACAACTACTAAGGCTACAGCAAATACCATAAGGAATTCAGAACGTTATAGATCCTCTATGGGTCATGAGTCTGTGCCATTTTCAGGAAAAAGGATTTAAATAAAAATGCTTCTACGGTGTCCAACCCTGAAACTCAAGCACATGCTCTGTCCCGTCAAGACCGTGTTCTCTGGGAACACAAAGGAGTCTGTGAAGCACGTAGGAGCCACTGGAGCAAAATATGGCTAAAACATTTATGTGTTACTGCTCTGAGAAGTTTTCTTAGAAATATAAGTTACTGTGGGTCTGCTGAGCAAGCTCTTCTTCCTAATCCACACCACCTGTGTAGATTCATGGATAATTTGGTTCTGACCTAGTTAAAAGTACAAAACAATTTTTCCTATTTGCTTATTCAAAATATCCTGACATCTACTTCCAGCAAAGCCTGCAAAAAACTTTTTTGTGCGCTGCACTTTGTTCCTCCAGGAAGAACATTTAGTGATGTGCCCTACAGCTCACAGGCCAAATGCAGTAGATTGCTGCACTGCCGTTCAAAGAAGAGACTTGACTTGGGCTTTAAAAAAAGGTATATTATTTTTGATTCGAAGGTTCAACAGCTACAGTGTGCCTGACTTGGCACAGCTCTGTAATGCTGAGGACAGAGAGTGTGGCATAGGCACCAGAGCTCCAAATAAGTCTGGTCTTTATATCCATTCCTCAGAGTACAAGGATTTTTAAATCCAATGCCACACCTGCTGAAAACAGACCTTAAAAAAACGTGATTGCACAGCCTCATTCCTTTGTATCGGCCAACAGAGGTGAGCTGGCGTACAGCAGCATGCCTGAACCTTTCCAGGGAGGTTCTGAATTCCTTAAGTCTGCTGCTCAGAAAAAAACACATTGCAGCCTCTGCCTTCCTCACACTGTTACAATCCTGTTCTGCTTCTTGGACTGAAGGTCAGAGATAGGGTTTTCCTTTGGCGTATTCATCAGTGCTTCTGCAAAGTTTCAGCTCTTTCTTTCATTCATTAGTCAACACCGACCATATATGTTATACACATATACACACACATATATAAAGATCCTCCAGAAAAACGTAGCATAGAATCATATATTTCACAAAGCTGACATCATACATTGTGCTGTGAATAATGAGATTTAAAATATCCTGTGCTATTGAGGTACAGTGAAACCTGTTCATTAGCTTGCACTAGCACCTCCCGTCATTTTCTTTATCCTCTTAAATCGTCGCCAGTGTGTACAAAATGATTTTGTTCTACTTAAAGACCAACTTTGAGGAGGTGACTGATTTCTGCTGATCCTGGAGGTGGTTTCACAGGTTTCATTGTACTTGAAACTTCACAGCTTCCACTGAAGTATTTGATGCATGTATGTATCGGTTTAGCAGAGTACAAAAGTAGAATAATTTTCATTCTTGCCTCATATTGTTGACAGAGTATGGTGTCCTCTACCAAAACTGTTTCTTTTTGCTCGACAACTTATCAAAGACTGTTTTCTAAAACTTAACCACCAACCTTAATAAAGTATTATTTTTAAATGTCATCAGGGCTCCAATACTTGTTGCTAAATTTCTATTAGCAAAACTTATTTGCAAATTTCTTCCATAAAAATAATTTTTTTCAGTAGTTAAAGAAAAGGCATCTACATTACACTCGCTAGCATTGGTTAAAAAAAGGAAAAAGCTCACCTTGCATCTTTCAGTCAACCATGACCTGGAATTTGCCATGTGAAATTACAAGCAATGGTCCCATCTTAACTCAAGCTGGTCAAAGCTGTGAAAATTTCACTTCAGGTCAGGGGAGTTATGCCAATAGAGAAGTCATGAAAAGACTGGATTGGGCCCTAAGATAAGACTGATCCCTGCACACCAAACCAGGACAGATTAAGGACTGAAGGGAGACTTCTGCAGCGCCTGCATCTTCTGTAGCACCCATCAATAAACCCACCTAAAAAATGGCAGAACTTCCTCTGACTTGAAGGGGAGAATTGTCATCAGGTACTATTATATTAGACTAGAAAGTACGTAGATCAAAAAGGGAGCGTCTCCTCACTTATGTGCAGAAACTAGACAAACTACTTTCTGTCAAAGACGTCCTCAGCTCTTGGACCTGGGAAGCTCTCTTATTCCATCGTCATCATCCTCAGAGCAAAGCAAGCTTAGTGCACTTGTTACGGGATGGATCCATGATGTTGTCTGCGTCACATGGCTAAAAAGAAACAAGAAGGAAAAAAAACAGGTTTACCAATCTCAAAACAAGAAAGACCAGATGGAGTCTGGAGTTGTAATGATCATTACAACTCCTTCAAATACAGAATTCTCTTTTTCTTGCTAACTATGAGATTTTTACAAACAAAATGTGGAGTCTTCTGGGTGCTAGAACCTGGACTGAAGGTCTCATTTCCCAATACGTTAGAGAGAATGCTTTTGTAAGAGACTCCTGATACAGACTGGTGACATTTCCTGTTAATTGAGCTGTAGACAATTAACCCAGCAACAGGGTACAGCCCAGACTAGCAAAGTCTTACAAAACTCCAACAAGCTAGTAAGGTATTAACATTGCCATCATACCAGTTAAAGCCTGAGGCATAGTGGACAAGAGGAAGTTGACCAAATGTGGAATCACGTCATAGAAATATGCTCAGTTTGTTAGAACATGAACTAATATTCTAGCATCATTAAGTCATTCCTCTTCTCGCAGAAAAAGGTTGATGAATAAATCCAAAACCCAATGTTCTTTAGACGTCCTCTAGACCAAATTCTGGACATGCTTCCACAGCCTTTACACACGTAATAAAACGGAGTCAGTACTACTTTTTAAGGCTTAAACCCTACGTTTGACATGCAGTCTAAGCTGCTTTATAGTTCTTGGTAAGCTTCTATATGAATGGAAAGAACCTGATCAAGGCTTGGTAAGGACAGATAAGTGGAATAGGCTTACTGTTTGTGGGTGAGAATGCTGTACACCTTATGATTGGTAGTATGCATGCTAACCATACTGTGTGTGGGCAAGACACAGCCTCTTCTCCCTTCTGGAATAATGTGTTCTTGGTAAAGGAAATAGCTTCTTTTCACTTAAAAAAATCTTGCTAATAAATTCACAGTTTTTATAGTCAAGTCAGTGCAAAGATGAATTTTGTAATATAAGTTCATTACAAGAACTAGCTGAAAAATATTATACTTATAATATACGCCACAAAAGACAAACAGCTCTTCTCACAACTTCTAACATACAGTGTACCTAAAGCCCACGCCTATACTCACCTTTCAGGTGCACGGGTTTAATTAAATATGACATGCCATGATGGAACTACTCCAGATTTACTTTTTCAAGTGAAAACGGATTTTGTCTTTCTGTCTTCAAGAATGCTCTCTTGAATATCCGATTATGGATACTGATACGTTAAAGTAGGAATTTGAGTCAATGCTCCACTACACTGAGTTATGGGTATGGGGATCACTATTTCACTCAACATGATCGTGCTATGATCTTATCTTGTATTCACATCTTTCATTTGAGTATATTGAGCTCAGAATAAGTTGGATATGATGAGGACAACAACACTGTTCACCAAGAGGTGCGTACAATGCTAACGTAAATCACACCTTGAGCTGCATTAGTAGATTAACCTATCTCTGAACTGGTAATCCGTGAATTTAGCCACTACTTCAATTGAAGCAACGCCTGAGTAAGAACCAAGCAAGAAAAACAAAATGTGGAAGATAAAGGCCATACCCTTAGTTCTTACCCTTAAAAAAAACCAAACCCAAACACAAACCCAAAAGCTCCAGTTATGTGTAAAAACAATTCATAAGTGTTTTTTTGGTCAGAGCAGCGCTGGATGGACTCCATTCCTTCATGAGTATATTACAAAAATGTGCATCACCTTACTGGAGCTGTAGAGATCAGTTTCACAGAAGTTAAAACAGAAGTGTAACTGAATAACATGTAGCTACAGAAAATAACAACGCAGCAGATACTAACCATTCTCAAGTACAGTAATCATTTCATTCTAAGAAAGTGAATGTACCATTTTTACTAGGAATGAGAGCAGCTTTCCAAAAGTTTCCAATGTTTACCTTTAGCAAGTCAGAAGATAGCCAACATGAAGACTATTAGAGAGTCCTGTTACAATGTTTTATGAGAGATTTGTGAATAAAATCTGTCTAATCAAGAACATCGATTCCATTATTCCACAACACAGGGAAACATATGTATTTATATTTATAGTATGAATATATTTATATTTGTAAATATACCTAGGAAAACATCTTTGCTGTATTTTTTTTCAACATTTTCTATAATGTCAGGAAATGCCATGGTTTTTTTTTTTTTCAATTAAAAAATTTAGTCAATATGGCTTAATACTGAAGATAGCACTCTAAATTAAAGTCCCAGCATGTGATTTCATTTATCTGCATAACGACGCAGAACTCCTTCCAATACCTGCAGAATCATGGGAGCTGAATGAACTAGATTCCACCCATTCCAGCTCTGCCAATGCAAGATTTATTGCCTGCAGTACTATTTTAAGTGTTTATATTGCCTGCTTTTATCAAGCCATTTCTCAGCAATCCATTACTGAATTTAAATAAGAATAAAATTAATTTTAAATTTTATTCTTTCCCATTTGACTTCCCCAAGTAGCGTGCCTTGACCTGCTGTGTACCTACATCCTCAGCTCTTATCTTCTCATGAGCATGCAGTATCAATCCTGTGAAATGGGAGAAACTGCACAGGAGTAGAAGAGTTATGTGGAAAAGCATTCACGGGTCTTTGATGTAACCAACTAAAAAATTCTTTGTTAAGTGTTTACTCTTCAGAAGATTTTCCTCCTACATACTTTAGGACCAGGAGGCAAATGATAGCATGCCCAACTTTCTGCTAACCACTGTAAGAACTTGATTTTGTTCTCATACAAATTAAATGCAGAAATTCTGCAGATCTTTAATAGTGCAGAATTGTGGCACTGAAATCAGGATTACAATTTTCTATATTCAATGGCATAACATTGTTCAATCACTGGTAAGAAAAGGAGAGAACTAGTTTTTATCCATTGTCAAAATGTATGGGGCCAAATTTTGCTCTAATGTCAATCTGCTGTAAATGCTTCTGATTTGAACTCAGTTCTCTTAAACTTGCACTAGACTTTATCCCATGAACGCTTCTACTAGGACGGTTTGTATTAAAACCTTTACCAAAATCCTTACTAGGAGAAGAACTCTTATAAATAAAGTCCAGATACCATGTCTCACATTGTAGACAGACACACACAATACGCACAGATTATTTAGGTACAGAATAAATGTATAACACCCCCTCCTCCCCGCTATTTATTTTTAGCTCTCCAAAAGTGCTGTGGCTAAAGAGCTTTGACATAATCAGTCCGAAGAGATAATCCCAGATTTACTGGTTTGCAGAACATTCTTGTATTAGAAATACATTCTCTCTGATTTGTGTGTTAGGGACAGCAATAAAAGTGAGAGGGAATTAAAATCTACCTCTAGGTTTTACTTAATTGATGAAACTGTTTTGAATATTAAAGGAATATTTGGAAAGCCAGCATTACAAATTCTAAATTTAAAACGTTTTCTATTTGAAATGTTCCTGTTCGAAAGATTAATTTCACATTTTCAGAGCAATTAACAATATTTAAAGATTTTTAGGTTTTCAGACAAGTCATTGCTGTCAGAGGGTAGCCAAATTTATTGTTAGAAAACAGAAACATTTGATCTGGAAATATGTCAGTAGCTTATTCTGTCTTTTTAACATTAGTAAATTGCAGGACAAATTTCAGAGCTTGGAAAAACAAAACATGAGAACACAGGGATTTTTTTGGCAGAGAAATGGTAGAGAATTATTTAAAATACCATTATAATTATGGTCCTTATGGCTCTTACTTCTTCGCATGGAAAATGATTTCTTTTAAAATGAGAACTTCAGACAATCTTCTCTTTTAAGAAAAGAATAATTAAAGGAAAATTTCAAAGAAAAACTAATGGAAAAAATGTCTGCCCTTTGTTAGATTTTGAGCATTATCAAGACATGCTTTTCACCTTAAACTGTATTCTCCAACTAGGGCCAAGCTCTGGAGCCTAACAGGGAATCATGAAGAGTCTTACAGACAACGCAACTGCTGCAGGTCACTGTGCAGGATGCTGAGCTACAAAGCAGTCATGCAGTATTCTTGGAATTTTTTTTTTTTTTTTTTCCCCTTTTGACATAGGACGACATTCATAACACCTGGCTGAATTTTTCCAGTGCACCAGGGTTATTTAGCTTTAAAAGGAACAATCTTGTGCAAGACCCATGTGTTTGAGATCTGTTCAGGAGACAAGATGCAGCTTTAAACAACTGATCAGTCGAACTCTCATAATGAATAGGGACCATTACTCATTAGGGACCAAATAGGATTTAGCTGTATCTGAACTTGGAATCTGACTTGTATCTGGTTTCATATGAATCCTGTGCTTCCCTACCAAATTGAGCAGCACTGAAGATGAAAATGAAAGCAGAACTCTGCTCATATGAAATAACACAAACCCCAAGGCAGCTATTTTCTTCCCTAAATGAACACACCCCATAACCTAAATCCATTTAATACACAGTAGTAATTTTGCTAAACTTTTAATCTTTCTTGTCTTACTTTTTGATTTCCCAAACTTCACTAGCCCTTTAAAATGCAATAATGCTCGGCTAAAGAGTATTGATGCTTGATGGAGCTTTTACCGATCTGTGCACAACTGAAAATTTTTGCAAAGCCATTGTCGCAGTGTAGTACTGCTGATAACTGTAAGGCTGAGACGTAGGAAACTGCACGCTCTGAAAGCTTTACCCTTTAGTGCTTTCACTGTTGTTATTGAAATAATCATTTAAAAATGTAGCAAATAGCACTGCTAGATGTAGATGCAATGGGTTGGAAAGGCACATGCTCCATACTACCCAGAAATATATTCCATATTGTGCTTTTTCAGTTTTTAGGCTTACACGCATACCCCAGTGGGAATTTCTGAAGTTACTGTGAAAGGAGTATATGCCATCTGCTAGACGACTAGTAATATGGGAGACTGCGTTCCTTTGTAACACGCTAGTACGCAGGCCCCCATGCAGTGGTGGTTGGGAGGCTAACGAGGGCCAGAGCAACAGGAAAATAAAGAACAATGCCACTGAAGGAAGATCCTGAAACTTAATACTTCATCTAGAGGTTATATCATCTTCCCTGCTTGCTCTTGCACAGAATCCGTCTGTGTAGCTCTTTGCTGGACTACGCACAGCTTTGCAAGATTTGTTTCAATTACTGCCTTTGTCTTTTGCTGCTGGGCCTTTCTGTTTCTGCTCCCCTTGTGCCTGGAACAGCCTTTTGCTTTGCAAGGATCCTCTTTCCCCTTTAAAACCCAGTCCCAAATCTCACAGCTTTGAGAAGGTACCTGGCTCTTTCATCTCTATTTTACTCATACTTCTCTAACTTGCTAATGCAAGTCTCTTGGGCCATGATCAATGTTCCTTATGCACCTTCCGCAACATTGCATAATAAAATATACCATCAAAAATAGATTCTGCACAAAAATGGAGTAGTCCTAGCTTGCTCCAGGCACCTGGAAGACCTTCATGTCTTGGTAGGGTGAGACAGAACTACCCTTCCTCATGCCAGCAGGTGGCAATGGAGTATCTAAAGGAGTACCAGGGAGCTGCTACTCCTCAAGGCAGACCACTGGATCATGGTAATGGCAGACCTTTTAGTTTCAGCCCAGCTCCCTCCCATGATTGTGGAGTTTAGGTAAATACTATATAGCAAGATTTGGTACACAGGATGGTCAAAATGCTGGAAGCGTGCTAATTCTGTTGCCCTCAAATCTCTACCTGATAGTGTTTCTAAATCACTTCACAATCAGATTGAATATAATGTGTCAATTACTGGTGCTGCACCTGCCACATTTTGTGAATGCATTCCTTTTTTCTTTAGGATTGCATGATTTTCGGGAGCAGAACTATTTCTCAGCTTTCAAGAGCCAGGGCTTTTAACACTTTGCTGTTGTCCCTTATGAATTTAAACTTGTTATTATTTTTTTGTCTCTTCAATGCCAATGCATATCATGAAATAAGCTGCTTGCAGACCCAGTCACGGTATCTGTCATGTTTGGTATCCCCTTTGAAAATGCCAGTGGTTGGAAAGCAGATGCTGTAAGGGGATACCAAGTCACGCAATGGAAAACTCTTGCTATTTTGAAGAGCAAATGCTGGGAGGATCTGCAAGGAATAACTTATTCTAAACTGTAACTAAAGGATTTTAATCTAGTAGATAAGCAATTAGAACAAAATAAAACAACTGGGTGACGTTGATGCAAGTATAATCAATCAATCCTGAGAGCATCTAGGGAAGACAGTTTCCAGACATGGAACCTCCAGGCAGTTTGGGAAAGGTTTTTGTATTGTATTTATCAAAATCAGATTATTTGAAATTAAACATTCTTTTTCTTTCTCCTTTTTGTTATAACTGGTTTCAGACTGTACCCTCTTTCAAGACAACATTTCAAAAGGAACATACAACATCTAATAGTACCCCAGGAGTGCTGGGCAGGTCCTGGAAGATGGCAGGGACCTTAACTTCTACTGGCTGTAATAAGATCGAGAGCACCTGTCACCTCATGGAACCATGTCCTAAGGCAACATAAATGTTTCTTGTATTTCCCTCAGGGATCGCAGATTTTGCCTGAGTATTAATTAAAGATTGAGGGACATAAAGTGAAACCCCAGAAGACAGTCTCGCTACTTATTCCTTGATTAAACCGATTAAACACTTGCCTACTAAGAAAAAAATCTATGAGCAATTTCAGAAGGCAGTAATCACTAGGAAGAAGATTTATATAGCCAAATAATGTGCTATATCATTAAAAATTGTCAACAATAAACAAATGGCCCTATCTAAGATAAAAACAGTAGTAACAGAAGGATCTGAGCCAAGGCTGAATAAGCCCAAAGGTTTGAGTGACAGGATATGCAAACTTTTCACAGTTTTAAAGCACTACCTGAAATCCGTCTCACCCCAGTATTAGCCAACTGCTATTACTCTAAAAGCGCTGTTTTAATACATGCAGTTACTCATAATCCTGTGTCTCTAAGTGAACATAATAAAAATTCTGGTGCAGTTTATTTGCAAGTGCATCAGAGCACGCTCAAGGCTTATGTTTAAACTACATGCATACTAAAATGAAAGCTGGAGCGATGGCTTAGGCCCATGCTTCAGATGAAGTGCGTACTGAAAAACCCTTGCTGTGCATTTTTCTGCTTCTGACAGCTCTCCCCAAACCCAGGGAGATCTCAGGAGAACTGATGGTGTAGCACGGTGTACATAACATTCCACAAGTGCCAAATCCTGCCCTAACAAAGAAAAATTTAGTAGGAGTCTGAACTGTCATATTTCCAGTCCTACTCATGGAAGTAATTAGACAGGTGAGAATCAGACCTTTGGTCACATCAGTGTAAGAGTAAAATTACCCAGCAGAGGTAACAAAAATCAGCACGTTGATTTCAGTGGGATTTGTAGGTCTAGGGCAAAAAAATAATTTCAGCTTCATGTATTTTCTCACGGAAGAAATTTTAACAGCTGCCTTATATGATAGGCCAGTACCTGGACAGAGTGTGCCATAGCTGTGGAAGCTGAAAGAATGTTTCTCCATTTTGGTTCTTGATATTAAAAAAACAACCAAGCTCTCAGGAAAAAAAAAAGATTGCCCAACCAAAAGCAGCTTAAGGTCTTAACATTCTTGTATTACAAGCTCATGTCATAAAATCCAATGCCCAGTTTCCTAGTTTTACATCTGAGATTATTTTCCTTATAGTCATGCAAAACGATTTCAGTGAAAATCAGAGAAACTGAATTCCCTACAACCCAAGTATCTGGCAAGAAACCATTTCTAAACCTTAGAAATTACTTGGAATTTTCATCTTATCCTAGCTATCTGTAAGTCTTCATGAATTTTTAGTTACAAATGTCTTTCTTACACTAAATCATTGCTGTGTCTTTTAATAAGAAGTCTTTCTTCATTCAACAGTGACTGTGGACAAAGAACAACTAGGGTATACAATTTTCAGAAGAGGACTGTTACTTGTGGATATATTTATACCTAGTGAACAACTTGAGACACAGCAAAGAGTCATGTACTTCAGACGGCAGGCATTAACACTTTGTGAAAATAAAAGTTCTCTGAGATGTCTCAAGTTGGTTATCCAAAAATCAAAAAGAAAAATGTCAGGATTACCCAAATTCATATGGTTACATCTGAAAGCGTTTGAACTGATGTTGAGCTGATGGATGCAGAGAGCTTTGGATCGTTACACATTAAAAAGCAGTAATAACAGTTAGCACTTAGTGCTGAGCCAGTTTTATTTAAATATTTGCAACTTCCTGTGACCATGTAACTATTCTTTCCTCTGTTTTCAGATACGAGGACTGGAGGATGACAGGTAAGAGGAAACATTTTCAAAAGCAACCTCTATTTTTGAGTGACATGTAAAATAGGAAAGGTCCAATTTTAAGAGATGCAAAGTAATTGCATCTTTCTTTGAACTCAATGAAAATAGAGGGCACTCCATGCCTCAGAGTACCCATTCCTACTCATAAAACATCAAAGTTACTAAGATTGGGACACCTACAATGATGATTTTGATAACTGATAATTTTGGTGTAACTAAATTCACTGAAACTTGAGTGGAATATACAGAAGTTTACTTCTGGATCAGCTATGCTATGATTTGAACGTTACTGAACCTGATTTCTTCTAGGAAGGGCCAGTCCAACCACTACTTAGATAACCTGCAGATAACCAGTATGTTGTAATATACCAGGATATACTGGCATGGGACAGCCTCAGTATGTTGGGGTTTGGGTCCCTCCTGAGAAGCAGAGTACACTTATCAAAGGAACAGCTTTGTTTTTTCAATCTAGCATGCAGTAAGTAAAATCAACTGTGATTTATCTTCCTTTTATGATGCTACCTTTAGCTCTAGTGCTATAAAACATCAATGTTTATACTACAGAAGTTCTTCATCTATCACACATGCTTTGCTATTCTTAGTTCAGTCATAAAATCATAAACGGTTTCTGTGAATGCCCAGCTCTCAGTAAAATTAATGATGGCTCTTTCCCAAGCAAAACCAAACAAAATAGAATATTATAAAATATATAAGAAGGATGTGTTGGCTTTCAAAGTGGAAGCCTGATTTGTTAGGTATGATTTCAAAAGCTACCAGAACATGTCATGTGTGGTTTTTATTAATTTGTATTTTACAAGTATTGACTTTAGGCTCCTACTTAACATGAACCAAATGCTATACCTTCCAATTAAGGCACCTTCATGCCTACTTTGTCACACTGAAGCATCCAAAGCTTCCATGTAAAACTTCTGATTTTTAGATAAACTGCTGAAAAATAACCCTAAATCAACTATTACTGTTTCCCCTTTGTTATAAGATAGAAAACATCACAGGCCCTAACATATCTAAGGAAAAGGTCTCCAAAGTTTAAAATATTTGGGAACTTTTACTTGTCTTTCAGGAAAATTTAATTTAAGATAAATGTTCTTGAGGAAAATAACAGTTAATATGGAATAGTTGGAACCTAGTCCTACTAAAATGCTAGAAAAACAGTGTTTACAGGGGCAAAATTCACAGCTGGTCCTTACAAACTGTATACATATGCAAGGAGTGGGTGGGAGTGGGAGGGAGAATAGCAAGGCCCTACCTAATTTTAGGTGCCAGTCTCATGATACAGAGCTGCCATATGTTAAAGGTGAACGTAGTGGGAGGATGGAAGAGATTAACTATAGTGGGTTTTCTGGGAAAAAAAATTAGTGTCCCAGCTATAGTTTTTTTATACTGTTCCTGTGTGATTCTTAAGCACCAGTGTATAACCATTAATTAATTAGCATATATGGTACTTCATTGTGAGAGCAGTTATGCATAGACTCTTTCTCCTACTTAAAAACCAAACCCAGAAATTACTAATTCACAAAATCTGTTCAATGACAGAATACACTTGCTGTTTGCACTGCTGCAAATTAATTAATATTGAACTTTTTTACCTTATTATGTGGGGTCTCTTCAATACACTGGCCCTCCAAGTTCAAGACAGACAAGGGAAAAAGTGGAGAGGATCCAGTGGAGGGTCACCAAGATGATTAGAGGGCTGGAGAACTTGGCACATAAAGAAATGTTGAAGGAATTGGGTTTGTTCAGCCTAGAGAAGAGAAAGCTTGGGGGGTGGAGGGTGGGTCTCTAATCAAAGTCTTCCAATACCTAAAAGGTAGTTATGAAGAAAATGGAGGCACTTTTCCCACAAAGATGTATTGCTTTTTGTCTGTTGCCATGGGCACAAGTTGCTTCAGGGGAAAATCTGTCCAGACTAAGTAAATATTCTTCACTGTGAGAACAACTAAACATTGGAATAGGGTGCCCAGAGAGGTGGTGGAATCTCCCTCACTGGAAAGATTCAAGACTTGGTTTGACAGGGCTCTGGATAACTTACTCGTCAACAGATGGTTAAATGAGATGACCTCCAGACATCCCTTCCAATCTAGACTTTTCTATGATTTTATTTTATGATTTTGGAACTGCAACGGACTGCTGAAAACCCCATTAGGGCACATTCAGTTGTCACTTTGAGCAAATGAGGTCAGCATCTCAATTCTTCTTAACCAAACTGGCTGATATAAACAGTGATAGAAATACCAGACGTAAATTGGTGAGGAAACAGGCACCAGTAACGTGTTTCTATTACACATTAATTGATGGGGCATGAAGCTGGTGCTATGTACGTATGACTGATTATATTGTTACACGCAAAATAAAGTAGTGCTTGCCCTCTCCATTGCTTTAAAGTACACCAGGTTACCTTCAAACATACCTGGGGCCAAATTCAACCTTTAGTCTCCAGCAGGAGGGAAGCACGGTTATACCAGCAATGAAGCTCATCCCTACCTTTTAGTCTACTGGTGTAATTTTTGTCCTTCTGATAACTGTTAAATTATATCATATTAGTAGGACACTTGAACTTGCTTTTTTTCCAATGCATACCGAGATGTAACTCAGAGAGGCTTACGTTACTGTTTGCTATTTCATGGTAAACCTATACACATGACCTTAATGCCTAGCACAGAATCGTGTGAGTTTATGACACACCAGCGGTCTAAAAGGTAGTTTTCTCACACTTGCCAGCACTTTGTGACTGATCTTAGCAACCTGGTTGATTGAAAATAATTTACTGAGAAACTGAAATGATTTCCTGAATAAAAGAGGTGATTTCAAAAATTGTCTTAAGGTGAGGATTCATGGACAAGATACAGGTTTCTCTGGTAGGTGTAGAGAGCTGCTCAGCCCCTTAGGAATATAGCCATGTAAATGTTTTATTCATGTCAGTTATTCACATAAGTGGGTTTCACTTTAGTGTGTAACACAAGCCAGCTGGTTTGCTTCTTTTAAACTCTGATTTCTCATGCACTTCATATTGCTACACCCCCTTCAGAGATATTTATGGAAATTTCACAGCAAGCTGTCTCAAGCTTATGCGCTATTAAGATTCCATTCTGGGGTGTTTACTGCATTAGATTTATAACATATAGATTTATGGACTCAGCTACTTGATGGCCCAATAAAGCATGTTGGAACTGAAGGCAACTACTAATTAAAATAATATTTGATTGTCCTTAGCATATTGTAAAACTGCTGTGGATTTAAACAAAGCCACTGCAGCTTCTATACAGCCTCACAGCCTAACTACGCAATAGGAAAACTTACAATTCACATACAAGATCAGTTTAACTGTGGCTACACTTCGGGAATTATAACATTTATAATATTTTCTAGCTGTTTGTACACATGGAAGTGGGCTAGCGTTTAAATACTCTTAAGCCCCTCATGGCTTCGGCTGTTCTAAACACCAATGAACGAAAGGATTGAAGTTCACAGCCAAAGAGAAGAAGAAGGTTACAGTACTAGTACCAGGGTGGTAAAGTATCAACTATTCTGCTAATCCCCTTTTAAACAATTAGATTAAATCCTACTGAAAAGGATCAGCTGATATGATGCACCTCAAGCTAAGTTCCTCCTAGAAAAGGATATTTTCAATGTTGGGTAGAATTTTCATCTTGAAATCTCTACCATCCAGTGTTAGAAACAAGGGACTTAAGCAACCCCTGCTCCTTGCTCTAAATAGTTAACTTTCTCAGACTGACTTCATACACATTACAAAGTGTAGTAAGAGGTATGAATTTTCAAGCATGCAAAAAGCCTGGCTTACGCTCTGCAAAGGCATTTGGAGACAGTGATGAAAGCAAAATAAGGAAATAGTTAAAATTAATATTAATTACGATGACGTCTTATTGCAATGCTCAGTTAATTCCACTCTAATGAACTGCATTAAGAGCTCTTAACACCACTTCAGCGTGGTGGCTCCATTCAGAAGAATGTAAGTTTTTAGACAGTGATCATGAAGGGTGATTTCATACCCTTCTCCGCAATTAAAATGGATAGATTTTTCCTCACCCGCCACGTAAAGACTGGTATGCAGAACTTTACAGGACAGATTACAGAAGGCAACAACGATGGAAAAACTGGGGCACTACCACTTGTAATGCTAGGAGTGCATTAAGAAGAGGGAAGAACATTCATGAGTCATTAACAATCAAAGATGAGATATGCAAAAATTCCTGAAAAAGCTTTTTCATGTGAACTACTCAATTCAAATCTGTAGTTTCAGCAAGTAGGGATAACATGCAAAACATCTGATGCTTTCTGCAAATTAGGCTTCCACCACCTAGACTAGCTGAGATCCTGCTGTTGCTAATATACATCTTACTGTCACATCTGCAATAGTTCGGCATCCAAGCGCGGAACTTAAAAGAAATTTCTTGCGTGTTCAGCAAATCTAGCTTTCTGCTGAGTCATCAAGAGAAGTACTTGTACGAGAAGCACAGTAACAAAACCAGAAAAGAAAAAAAGCAGGAAAATTTTTCAAGAATGTGAGATTTCTTCTGTTCTGCTGCTAAATTTTATTTGCTATTATTGCTAGATAATACTATCTCCAGGCTCAGTTTCCAATTACACAGGGATAAACCTAGAGTACTGCAAGTGTTCTGCCCAGAACAGAATCCAGCATCCACCTTAACTTTCCAGCTGTCCTATAATGGATCCCTGTATCAACAGATGGAGAACAAGGGAACAGTGCTCTTTTTTAATAGTTGCTCTTGTATTTATTTCCATTGCTATGAAATTGGCTTTTAATTCACTTTCATTTCCTAAGTTATTTTTCTACAATTTTTTGGGGGTATAAATCCCATGTAGTAACCTACATCTGTCTGCAAATAAAAGCTGCCCTTTGATTAGAGCTGGAATGCAGTATCATATACGGTGTGTTTGGAAACCTCTGCAGAAAAAAAACCATGTCTGCTTTAATACATCTAGCTCGAGGCACCATGGGGTGAGTCAAGGACAACAGAGCTGTATGTTTGAAAAAAAGAAAAAAAAAAAGTCCCTGCTTTTCTTGGCTAGCTAATACATAAACTTCAATGTTATTTATGTGACTTTTTATAAGAGTTTGGGATAAAAGTAATTTTACCTCACTGCAAAGATTTATTTGCTGCCCTTCCTGTCTTTTAGGAGACTGTGGAAGTCCACCTGCAAAATAGTGTCTTCGTGGCACTATAAGAATTAACCAATATGCAAATTTCAGCAGCTAGAATAACTAGCTATTAATTAAGCAATGATTAATGATATATATGGAATGGAGATGAATTATATTTTTCAGCAGTTGTTTCAATCTTTTAGAGGAATAATAAAAAAACCTATTATATATAATAATTTTCACTATATTCTGGAAAAAACAACAGCATACTGTCCAATTAACTTCCTGAAGTTTCTGGGACATACAGCACGAGCTACTTCTTTTTCATGCATTTTTCCTCCAGAATCAGAGAATACAAATGAAAAAAAATCTTTCCTATAGTACACAACAAAATCCTATAGCTTTTATCAAGCAAGTCTTTGTAAAAAAGCTTTCAATTCTCAACCTGCAAGACAGCAGGAGAATATAAACCATATTTTGGATTTAGTTAAAAAAAATTAAAAAAAAAATAATTTTTTTGTAAATAATGAATTTGCACTGCATTTTTTCTTCTAGTCTTTCAGAAAAATGATCACTTAGGAAATCTTAGAGTTAAGGAAAGGCAAAAAGCAAATAACAAGGGCCCAAGATTAGTGCTTTGTTTTGTAGTGGTTTTTTTTTTTACCCAGATGATTACATCTTCGAATGATTACTGCTTTTAAAGCATTTGTAGAAGTTTTCTTTATGCTTTAGACACTGTGTTACTGCAACATCTTATCAATGTCACCTTTCCTCTAGTCTCTGGAGAGTTTTGAAAAATTAATTTGTTTGCAATATCTTCTAAAAAAATCACAGGTAACTCCTGACATAGACATATTTTTCTGTAATTTTTTTTGTGGGGGTGCACAATAACTGCTCATTCTTGCAATGTCTGTCCTGAACACCGGTCAGTAAAATTCACTACTAGTTAATATGAGTATTTCTAATAACCCAGCTATGAAGAGTATGGCTTTATCTTTAGCAACCACTTGCAAATGTAGAAAGCAAACCCTATGGAAACTGTAGGCATAATTTCATAGGGTAAAAATCAAGAACAAAAAATAGTATATATGCAGAATATGAGAGAAGGCTTTTCCATCTGGTGCAGCTTCAGTGGCATTATCAATGGAATAAAAGTTGCTTAACCTGCAGCCAGTGATACTGTGAAATGTCAATATTCTGTGATACTCAAGTTAGTAAGTCTCCATTTAGCATCTAAGTGTAAAGTCTAGGGTATAATGACTTTTCTTCTAAATGAATGGTATGGCAGTTGGAAATCTCTTGATTATTTTGTAAATACAACTAAATGCTTTCAGTCCTGTTCCTTTACCCTCTTGCGGCAACAGAACAACTTACTCCCATGCAAGGGAGCTGGATATGACATCAACCCGCCCCCACCAAACATCAGTAACTTTAGATTTAGGTGAAACCAGAGCATTACCTTCTAAAAATCTAAAAGAATTCTAAGAATTCTTCCACTTTCCCAAAATATAAGGGCATTTTTAAAAATAGATATTTATACTTGTAAACTATTTAGGGGATGAGATTTTTTTTTTCTTATCTCCTGGGTCCATTATTGGGTCAAACACATAACTGGGGAAGTTTTCAACATTGTAGCCTAGGGTTTTCAAAGACACCTGAAGGACTGAGAGACACAGTTCTCACTGGATTTCAGTTGGATTTGTGACTAAGCCCTCTGGACAGTGAAGTTACAAAACCCAGAAAAGAACAAGTGATAGTGGTAATAAAGATGTATACAAAGCATGTAATAAAGATGTATATACAACAGCTTTTGTTATTTTACTCATTTTCCCATTAATTCTAGGTTTAAAAATGTGTTTAGTTTGATGTGCTTCTATTTCAACTCTAACCCATTTTCCCTCTTGCTGTAGGGCAGGACCGACTCCCTGTCGTGGTTTAACCCCAGCCAGCAACTAAGCACCACGCAGCCGCTCACTCACTTCCCCCCACCCAGTGGAACGGGGGAGAAAATCGGGAAAAGACGTGAAACTCGTGGGTTGAGATTAGAATGGTTTAATAGAACAGAAAAGAAGAAACTAACATTCTTCTCACACCTAGCTCAAAAACATAGCACTATACCAGCTACTAGGAAGACAATTAACTCTATCCCAGCTGAAACCAGGACACCCCAGAACTACTCACTTGATAAAATATTTGATTCCATCGGCTGTATAAGCTTCTTCCCATCCATAAGGCAGACCTAAGATGAAATAAAGAAATAAGATGTCTCTCAAAGCTTAAGTGACAGAAAGAACAGTTTTGAAATGGTGTAAGTTAGAATGCTGTCATTTCAAACCATGTCATAAAAAGATTATAAATGAATTCTTACTATTTTTGTAACAGATAATAATATAAACAATACAATTTAATAAGTATTTGCTGTGCTAGAAAGCTATAAACCATTTGATGATACTTTTATTACTAGCATTTCTTTTGTAGAAGCTAAGAGTCTGGTCAAATTAGAGTGTAGCAGTTAACTCTTTTTGAACTTTTTACTGTAATTTACACCTATATGAAGTGACCACAAAACCCCTATGCCTGTGGTCTGCTGAGGTCTGTTTTTACAGCTATTACATACAGAAGCTAGTAACTATATGAGGTAGAAGTCTGGGCAGAATGAAATACTCTGCTGTTTGGTTTATCACCAACTTTTGTGTTTATATATAATTCTTCGGGAATTTACACACAAACTCCAAGACACTTAGAGACAGATTCAGAGAAAATATGTACAGATATTTCTATGTAGACTTATCTATGTCTACATATCCTGACAAACGTTAATTTACTAAATGCATTGCTTAATTTTGTGATTTACAGTAATGTTTCCAGGAGTTAAAGTATTTAATACTGAAAAGTTTAGCATAAATTAAAATGAATAATTCTGAAAGGGTGCCATTTTTACATGCACTAAGAAATTGTGCTCTCTTTTCCTCTTTTGTAACTATCAGTCACGCCAATCTTAAAAACTCCATCTTGGACTTTGTTCTTAGTTTGAAAGTCCTGTCCATGAGAATGGTGAGTAATACTTTTAGTAGGGTGCTATATTATATCACTTCAAATTTTCATAGGAAACCTTTAACTTTTTTATTACTGTTTGTTCAAAACCAAATGTTTGTCGAATTTGAAAGGTGCCGGAGAAAGAAGCATCCGTCAAAGTGCAAAAATGCTCCTGATGTATGCTTTTGAGATACTGTATTCTAATGCATACAAAGGAAAGTGCAAGGTCCTGAAAAACTTCTCTTTTTTGGAGACTAGAAATATATATAAAATTAAAATATGCACGCAAATTGTATTGCAAGTGCTTTAGCTTGAAAATCATCTCGAAATGTTAGTGTCTTAGGAGTTAAACTATTTTTGTTCAAGTCACAGTATATCTCAAAGACCAGCTCATTAGAACCATCTGTGAGCCTGCTTTAGATTTAAAACTTTTATTTGGAAAATGTGCTGGACTGCACGCACCATATGATCTTTGAAAGCTGCTTCATACCAAGGCATGCCCTAAGTGCACACATATTTTTTTGGAATTTCTTTCTTAAAAGGCTCATTTTCTTTTCTTCCATCATCACACCTTTGTCTCTAGTGTGGTCCTTACTTGTTAAAAACCTGGAAAGGATAACTTCAGTTCTCAAAGATGAAGAGAGTTCATTACAGCTACTGAATCATGACTTGGCACAGTAAAGCAGGTACAAACCATCTGAGAAGTAATTATACCTGTAGGCACCAAGTGAAGAGCAACAAGTAAGTCTACCAAAACTCCAGAATTCAGGAACTTGAAAATTGGTAATTGTAGAACAGCACCATTGCTGTTTAGTACAGCTTGAAAAGCAAAAAGCACACTGGACTAATTTTTTTCCTTTCACTTTTACCCCGTGTTAGTCACTTATCTCAGGCTTCTTCCATTTTCAATTTAGCATAGATCTATACAGTCTGTTCCTCAAAACATGCCACCTACTACCTTTGAGAGAGAATAATCCACAGCTACTTCCCTTTAAATACAAGGTAGTTGCTGTGTAATGGTTTTCAGGCTGTGACTCCTATGAAGGAAGGAAGAAAAGAATGTTTTAAGTTATAAATATGCTAGACATGATCCCTAGTTCTTCCTTCCTCTCCCATAAAAGATGGGACCTTTATTCAACATGGCTATTTTCTAGTGATTTAAATGGCAATAGGATTCATCCTTCAATTGCTTCCATCTGCCCTGGCCTTTCCTCACTCCTGCATGCAACGTGCATATACAAAATAAATGACAACGGATTTGCTGTTATGAATAAAACGCTCAGCATCTGCTCTGTGCTCACATGGATCCCCTACATCACCTGTTTCATTCACCAGTGATAATTACACTTTTTCCACTAGTAATTTGACTGAAATTATTTCTTTTCTTTTTTCCTTCTAAATGAAGAACAGCACATAGGTAGCAATGATAACTGATGCTCTGTATTCTTTTATTAACCATGAAAGACTACCCTTTTCAAAAACACCGAATACATTTGTCACCTATAAATGAGACTCTGGAGATTATCTCCACAGCTTTATTTGCCTTGACTTTATATGCATTGGATTGTATATCCTATCCACTCTTCATATGCTTCAAAGTTCCACCTGCATCTGTAGGGTTTTTAATGCCTTTATTTTCTACATCTTTACTCTTTCTCCGCTCATTTTTCACTGCTGTTCCCTCTATTCTTTTCCTTCACAGTTAGATTTGTACTTATATTTCTTGGTATTTCCCATGGTAGCCGGGAGGCTCTCATGTTTTGCATCGTATTTCCCTAGACATCATCTTCGCTTCCTTCAAGCTCACTTTCTCCATGAATCATTCATAATTTGAACTACTTCCTAGTGCTCTATTTTTTCACACAATCCAGGGTCAGATTTGTTGCCTTCCCTAGGCCTTGCTTTGAAAGACTGCTAAGCTCTCACCTGGAGTAAATGGGAGGTAAAGGAGCTCAAACATTCAGAAATATAGTCTGAGAGATACAGGATTTAGCCTATATAAACTTGGGCAGTATTAGGTTTCCTACATATTTATAATTTCTTCTGTGAATTGCTACAGTCTTTGATGAAACTTCATAAATAATATATCTTGGCTGCAGTTGCCTGCATATATCATCTTAAAAAAATTACAGATTTACAGTATTTAAAAATAATTTCTTTTCAGCAGAAAATACGGGGCTTCTTGCTATTCAAATATTTGTGATTATTTATCTTTTGCAAGGTAAAGAAAAGGTAAAACTGCAAAAGTAATTACGCATGCAAAAGAAATGGAGACAGTCAAAAGCCCAAATAGAATAAACAGTCTCCTGAGAGAGTGCATGTTAGCCAAAATACATAACCTACAATTATTTTGTTCCGAGTATATGCATTTAATTAGGGTTAATGCAAAAGAGATTTCTATAATTCTATGCGAAAAAGAAAAACAACGAACCACTTGCTGCTGTATGTATACCAGTAGCGTTGCAGCTGGTCACAGAGCAGCAAGGCAGTGTCCCTGGTGACTGCTTGCCTCCTCAGCTGCGAGATGCCTGCTGTGATAACCACTACTGTAAAGTTAACATTACATAAAGCAGAAAGGAATTAAAACCCTAGGGCAAACAGAATTTTCCTGATACTTGATAAAGTGTGCATCTCATTGATCTTTATCACCTCCTTGGATTAACAGGACAAAGAAAATGCACCAGCATCGATACTTGGTTGGTTGCAGTAAGTAGAAAGATAAGCATCAGCCCAAATTATAAACTTGTATGAAGCGACAGACATTGAGGATTTTGCCTACTATTTCCAAGATGGAATGCATATACTCTCCCTCAATAAAAGCGGCACATAGCATGATCAATCAAAGTATGTCCCTAAGGGAAGAAGGGGGAAAATACAGATATTAGGAAAAAGCCCCATTTTACTGGGCAGTTATCAAACCTAGAAACCCTGCAGTAATGTAGTTGGGTGTTTTTTTTCCAATAAGTTAGTTAAAAAATATTAAAGCGAAAGAAATGTGGAGATCAGCAGATGAAACTAATAAAAGCAGATACCATAGCATGAATATTCAGTTGACTCAAAACTGACAGTTATTTCCCTAATGCCCAAATACTGCAGTCCAAATACATTTTATTTTTCTTATTTTCTGACAAAATTGCTCAAAGGAAATGAGAGATTTAGAGACTGTAATAAGAATTATTAAAAAATTTACTGTTCACTAGGATTCGATCTAGATCTGGCTGAAGTGGGACTATTTAGATGCTTCAACATAAGTATGTCCTTAAGTGCCTTATTTTGGCCTTAAGGCCAGACTTTAAAACTCTGCTTCCATTATAAACAGTCATACAAACATTACTGATGAATTTGGAAACACTGCTTAGGGATAGCTGCCTACCAGAGGTGGTAATCTCACCCTAAAAACTCTTTTGTGAAGCATAAGCTTATTTCCAGCAGCGTTCACAGCTTTGTCATCCACCATAAAAAGGATGTCTGGCTACAATGCGTTTCCTGTTAGGGCTAAACAATCTCATGGCTGTATCATTAAACCACCTCATCTGGAATTAATATAAAGTATCAAGCTTAAGGGATGTAATATCAGCTGGAATTCAAAAGCCACATAGTACAAGTATTCAGTATCACACTGAACACATTCTTTGACCAACAACAGAAATAAGGATGTCTTTTTTACATATCCTTCTACCTAGCTTGACTTTTTCAGTTATACATATTTTTTTAAGTAAGAAAGGATGAGCTAGCTCAGAACTACGCTTTATTTACCTCCTTATAATTTATTTATATTTAATATTAGATTCTCAAAAATGATGAAGTTTTTTTAAGAAATAGGAATTACCTTCTAAAAGTATTTCTGGTTTACAAGATTTGCTAAAGAACATGATAAACAGTTTTCTCTGTCACTTGGTAAGTGAGGTTTTGAATTCTGATCTCTTTTCAATATCCACCAATTCAGCTCTTACCAACACTTACACCTTCTTCATGTGGCCTCAATAATAATGCAAAATTGGTTAGTTAAGAACCCAAATGCCTTTGGCTCTTCTCTTTGAGCTATCTAGGCAATGTAAAGAGGACGGAAAGCTGCAGATCTGAGTTGCTGGTTCTCAGTTATCTGGTCTTGGACTCCTGAGTGCTACTGGAATACGGGAATATCCCAGATATGAGACTAGAGGTATCATATGATGCAAGACCACTCACTCTTCTGCGAGTTACGCAATTTGACACAGCTAAAGCAAAAATTTGTGGAGAAATAGCCAGCCTTGTTTGTTGAGGGTGTTCAATGGGGTGCAGGCATAAAATGGCCTGTTGTTTTTGAGGCTGTCAATAATATATACTGTATTGTACTGCTTATTTGTGAATTAAGTATAAGTACTCAGGTTCAGAAAAGCAGCTTTCAGAAGTGAGTATGCACTTCTGGCATTTGCTTGTGTGCCACTTTATTCTTTAGCCCATTTCAAGTGCTCTTCCCACAAACAAATGTGTTTCATTTTATGAATAATACTCTGCTAAGGGGACATTCCATTCCTTTCTTTCACATATCAAATTCCATTTTAAAGAAATTGTTCTTTTTCTTTTGTTGTTGGTAATTTAATAAAACAAAGATGGAGTAAGTAGTTTTCAAGTGGAGACATCTGGGAAATACTAGCAACTGAAATGTACGCTAATTTAGAGCATGGTTGGCAGATCGGCTTTTCTCCCTTCAGTCTTGTTCCTAGAAACCATGCTTCAGGAAAAATATTTTTCTTACTTTGGATATTCAGGGCATGGTGAAAGATGACCTTGTGTTTTCCCATTTCCTATTAATCATATGATTAATAACTGACCCATCTATGTTCAAACTCATTAATCTCTTATTAAAACAATTACACATCAAGTTACAGTTTAGAATGAGAGTTATAAAATAGTTCGCTTCTCGTGCTAACGGATTATATAATCAGCTTTAAGATCTTTATGGTAATTTTGAAATTACAAACTGTTACAAATGTCTTCTAATACTTGTCTGTGAATAACTTGGTACAGTTAATTAGAAACAGTATGGATACAACAGAAATTGTAATGTATGAACAATGACCCATCAACTGCCTAATTTAAGGAAATAAGAATTACCTCAGTCAGTAAATGTGATCAGACATTACTGTAGACATATTGCTCTCCTACCTAACAAATAAGGAAATCCAAATTTAGAACAAACTCTGCCCAGCGTGTGGACTTAAGTTCTTCAGAAATGAGTGAGAGCTATAGTCATCTGAGCAATGAGGTTGCTGCTATGTGTCTACAAGAATTGCCCTCCTGAAACATTACTTTAAAAACATACCTTTTCAGAAGCTGAATATTGGAAATACAACAAAAAAACCCCCGAACTACACATTCTTCAAATAAAGACTAATATTCTCCTTTCAAATAAAGTTTTAGGTACTGTAGGATCCAAGCAATTTGGACTGTTATTAAAATGAGAAGCAAACAATCTAGCTGATGCTCATTTTTATCCATGCAGGAGGTTAGTAGTGAAAGTACAAAATAAGCACAACACACTTAACAAGGGCAATAAAATACTTTCTTCTGCTTAGGTGATGGCAGTCAAATGTGTACAACCAATTATACAGAAATGGCAGAAGTCACCAGAGCTTGCAGTACATACTTCACAATAATGTTAGTATAGAACATTCTGACTTTTAAAGGGAATAAAAAGAGTACAGCCAATTAAGTACTGAACAGTCTGCTTCAGCAAATAGAAGCTGTTCTTCTAAGGTACACTGGGGAAGACGCAGACTTTTGTGAGAACAGGGAAGGTAAATAAGCCACTAGCAACCAACAAAAAAAACCTATCGACTTTTGGATAAGTCCTCCTTTTAGCCCAGAGGTAAAACAGAAGATTCTTGCCATTACCTACTGTCACAGGCTAGAATCTGAGCATCTGCACCAGCTACTGATGTGAAACTGGGAACATCTTTCAGCATACAAAAAGCTGAAGAAAGACTGCATTCCTTGATATGCTGATGTGAAAGGAATTCAAAGTACTACTAGTGATTATTATTTTTGTAATGTAATCACCTTTCAGAAAAAATGAATTCTTTAGCAACTTACACTGAGAAAAACAAGCTTATCATTTCAATATGCTTATAATACAATCAATATGTATCACATTTGGCTTACAATGCCTTTTCACATACCACAGCTTTGATAGTCAGAAGCTCAACAATCAATTTTGAGAAAGCCAAGATACCATTAAGCAGTATGTCCTTCAACACTATAGCTATTTTAGTCATGAATGTAATACGTTTGTTTAGCCATTAGGTCAGGAAAGCAAAAGCCCTCAAAGGTAAGGGATAATAAAAGCAGAGAGGAGTTGGTCATTCTGACCAAATACAAAAAGTCTGCATAATCTACTGGCTCATATTATTGTCTTTTAAAAATGCATTTAGCACACTGACTATCTGACAATTATTTTTGTATTTTTCACCTACACTGCTTCTTACTAAAATACTACCGGCTGTCCAGTGAAAATACACAAGAAAGCAGTGACCAATCTCCCCAAATTCTTTTGTTTATTGTGGTTGAAGAATCTGTGGATAAGGTGGAGGCAATATAGAAAATCAGAAAACTGCAGAATGCAGAAATCTACCTCTTTCACAGAGAAGGCTGCAAAGAAAAAAAAAATAATTAAAAAATCATACCAGTGCTCCTTATCCTCTAGTGGCTCCCATCTGCTTTAGTTTGCCAACAAAAAGATGTTTTATTTTATTTTAATGTTAAAGGCTGCAATAACAGAGTCTCAATTAGTGACACAGCAAGAGAAATACAGCACTCTAGGATCATGTAGGTATTAGCGCTCCCTGATAAGGTCTTAAAAATGGTAAGCATGCTTCCCATTACATTTTTTTTCAGTCTTATCCAGCTTTAAAAAAAAAAATTCCTTCCTATGAATTAATTGCAGGCTTTTTTCTACAGTCTTCCAGTATTGACTATTAACATGATGCTGTCTATCTGTGACTGGTCAAGAACACATTATTATTTCCATTGCTGACTGAATACACTACAAGTAATTTTTGAGGAATATTTGCATAAGTTATGAAATTCATTTTGTTTATATCTACAAATCTCAAACTGCTGAAGAGAAGTCAGGAAACATGTTATTTCTTATAAAATTAGAGAAATGGCCCATAACTGGGGAATTCTACACAAATGCCACATAGTCTAAAAAAAAGTTAAATTCATAGAAGTACTCTCTGAGAACATTCTTGTTCTGATTTGGTACAATCCACCTTCAGCTGATTAAAAAGAATCTGGAATAACACATTCTTATTCCAGAAATAAAAGCCTCTGCACACAGGGCATTCACCACCAGGACTAGGTAATTAGGAACAGCCTAGAATACTTCACTGTATGGCCCAGCTCTAAACCATTTCTTTCCTCCTCAGTTTCCCTACTCTCTTGCTCCCCTGATTACTCTGTTCCGGAATTCATCCATCTCCTCCTTTCTTACTGGATCAACTTCTCTTGTCACCATCTATTGTGCTATCCACCCACTTCCATCACTGTCATCTCACATTGCTCACTGACGCATGTGATTGTTAAATATAAGTTTAATTAGAAAGCATTCATTGGTAACGAATTAAAATGACTGTCTAAAATTAGAATTGAGCAGAAATTGTCTGAGATCTAAAAAGCAATAGTATTACATGATATGCCTTTCTTGCTAAGTAATATCTTACTTTTTTTCAGTGATGATGAAATTAAACTGCACAAGGGGCTGGCATCAACCACCTACAATTGAAAGACACAGAACTATGCTCTGCTGAGCTCATTTCTCAGTAAGTACAGACCAAGGTAATGCTTTTTCCTTTTGAAGCAGAATTGTAAAAATACATTAATACAAGATATCCTTTTAGCCTGTTACTGTAGCTACATGTAAATAAAGGAAGGGTTTTATTTACAGAAAGACATGACTTTAAAGTCAGCATATTTTGAAAATAGTGTCAAAAGTTCTTAGAAACTAGGATAGATACCTTTCCTTTTTTATTATAAATCTGAAGGGGAAAAAAAATCCGCCGTGTGCCTAAATTAGCGTACTTTATTTTACCTTAGCTGTAAAGGATTCTAACGTAATACCTGTAGCAATCACCAATGCAAGGCAAAACCTCCATCCTTAACTTCCAGTTAATGATCCACACGCTTTATGGCATGAGGTAGTAGATCTAGTATGAGGCTTATGCACATTTTATACATCATTTAGGTCTCCTTCATAAGCACCAAGCAATTATGTTTTCCTCTTGCAAATTCTCTTTATAATATACTTTTAAAAAGCTTCCTATATCATTCTTGGCAATCAACTTTCTCTGTACTTCTTTCCATTTAAATTATCACATTTGTGCACCATATATGTCTAAGTAACTCTGCTAGCCCTCAGCTTCTCACTCCTACCTACTGAAAAAAAGTGAAAAAAATGTGACAACTGAAGGAACTGACAGAAAAGCATACCAACCTTCTTAGACAAGATGAGCACTGATAGCTTTAGCATACACTGACATTTGAAACAAAGGTCTGATCAACCCCCCGCCAGCTTTAATCTAGCGCTCTCATAGCTGTGTAGCCACAGAAAATTAACTCAGCATTAACTGCACAAAAGTATGCACAACTCCTTTGGTTCAGCTCCATACTGTAATGGTTGCTTTATTTTTTGGTACCTGAAATAATGAGACAGTTGCTCTGTGGCTGGTGTGCAGACATACATACCCACAGAGAGACACCAGGTTACCCACCTCTCCTCGTAACCAGCTGACTATGTCTGAACTGTGCTTGCAAATCAAAACAGGGAGGGCAGCCTTGAGTTTGAGACACTGATTTGGGATTGAGACCTCAACGTTCAATTCCTGTCTCATCTGTGTGTTTCCTCTGACTGTGAGCAATTTGCATCTCCATGCTATAAGATTTGGAAGCTTTTTTCCTCCCCTCTTATGTCAAAACATCATACTATAATTAAGGATTAATATACCAAAATTCTAAGCATTATGTCAACAGAAATTAATAGAGGGACAATTTAGGAAGCATTTACCATCCAGTAAAATTGTTAGTTCTCGAGAGTTTTGACTTCAGTCTCTGTAGCTACCAAGAGCAAGAACAACTTGTATGGGAAAAGCACAAAGTCAATTAATTTTTTCATAGTGGGGACACGGTATGGACTAAACGAGTCCATAGTCTTCTAATGGTCTGCTCTTTAATGAAGTCTTCCTTCAGAGATACTGGAAATTAAACTAACGAGACTGCAATAATCTTGTTAGCTCATCTGCATTTTAAGGTATAATAATATCACTTACTTGTTTTTCATTATTAAAATGTTTTGATTTGAAAGTCAGTACAGACAGTGCCTATTCAAAAGCTGACTCATCTTTTCTCATTAAAGGGAAGTGAATGGAGAGAGAATAAATTGCTTTCCTAGCAGCAACAACAGAGTTCTGAAATCTAGGTCACATTAAAGAACTGTCTTAAATTCAGGCTTTAGACATTGAATTGTCTTTTTCCTTGCTGTGAAACATTGGGAATAAGATACATGTTCAATCGCCAATAAATTAAGTAGCAACTTGTTCATCATTGATACTTTAAATATTTTTTTTATTTGATCAGGTTATAAAATTATTCTGTCTTTATTAGTGTCACCTTTTATACAGCTTCTCTACTTGTACACAATTACTGTAATGTTCTGATTCTCAGACACCAAATTAAACAAGTGGGGTCTAATTTCTAGGTCCTGCAACAATACCCACAAGTAAGACCAGTTAGGTGAGAACAATGTCATTCCTCACTCACATTCAACAAAATGTAGTTTTAGTCCAAGTAAGGGAAGTTCAGGGGTAATTCAGGATTTAAAACCCATCTGTAAATGGACATTTCTTTGAAATGTCATTGAAAAACAGGATTATAATTTTGTAAGAGCTTGACTAACTGGATCAAATATTTGAAATAAATACGGTGTAATTCAATAAAGACAAAAGTAAAGTACTACTCCAGGAGCAAATAATCAGCTGCACAAAAGCAAGAGGGGTCTGTCTAGCTAGCCTTTGGTTCAGCAGAAAAGGCTCTGAAGTACAGCAAAGCCCAAACTTAATACAAATCGCTAACATGAAGCTATCAGAGAAAGGGAACACCATTTGTGGACATAAGAGCTGGTGTGCTATATATTAAAGCGAACAAACTTATTCCATTTTTGTCTCCCACAGGAAGATCTCAACTACAGAACTCAATACAATTTTGACAAATTGGAGAGAATTCAGAGAAATACAAGGGTGACGAAATGGCTAGAAGACATGCTCTGTAAGAAAAAAATGAGCAAACTGGTATCAGTTTATTCGGGGGAATGGAAAACAGAGTGGAGACATGATATGGTCTTCAAATACGTTAAAAGCCGCCACAAACAGGAAAGTAGTAGGGTGTTTTCAATAACTATAGGGATGAAGACAAGTAGTAATGGGCTTAAACTGCAACGAGGAGGATTTAGGCCAAAAGAAAAGCTTTCTAGTGGCAAAGATAATTAAAGATGGGAATAGTTAGCCTACAGAAGCTGTGGAATATGCTAGACAAATACATGTTTGGATTAATATAGATATAATTCATGTTGCTGGAGGCAGGTGGATGCGCTACCCAATTGCTGGTCCTTTCTAGCCGAATCTTTTCTGATTCCTTGGTGGGAAAGTACTAGCTGAGTGCGAGTTTTCTAAACTTTTGCATAATTTACATTACACGCAGACATTTCTTCTGCTTCCCATTTGCAAGGCATTTTTATGTTTTATGTTCACAGGAGTAATACATTTTAATTACATTATGTACTGAACAACTCTTCACTTGTCTCCTTCCAGGTATTTATTGTAAAACAAAACCAATCCTGGCCAAAGAAACAGGCTTTATAATATGGGGGTTTTAGGCTTGTCAGATAGCACCTGAACTCATACCCCAATAATAATACTAAAACCAAACAAAAACAACAACAAAACCACAGCCAAAGGTGAAACTGTGGAAGTTTTTTTGCTGTCTACTACCTTTCTAATAAACTATTCAACCCTGATTTGGCTTCACAGGCCTTATTTATGTAACATTACAGGTACTGCTTTTAAGTACAGGTATGCACTTAAATACTGCTATTTCAGCAGACATGATGCTATAGCTCAGTGGTCTCAAGTTGTTTTCAGTCAGTCATTACTACCCACCCTCAAAAATTCTCACAGATTATCATAATGAATCTTGTAATTGAAAAGAATGTAAAAATGCTAAGTTTCTGTAGACAAGCTGTAAATCAGTTACAAGAGTTTTGTGGTTCAGTGGCTGTTGACAAACTACAGCTTGGAAACCACAGCTATAATTCTAAATTACTTTGAAAGATGTGGATAACCATGCATTAAAAGTTTATTTTGGATCAAGTACGCAGCACTGAAATATAACATCAAACATATAGTACCAAAAATATAGCAACTACAACAAAAAAAGGCAAGAAACCAAAACCCGTAAAACTTTTTTCAGAAAACTTTAATGGAGCCTATGCTGGCTGTCTCTATTCTTAAGTCGATGCTTCCTCATTAGTCATTTTCCTTTTCTAATGAAACCTTTAAGAGGGTAAGACAGTGTAAAGGTGCTACTTGACACTGTTCCACAGTCAAGGCACCAACTGATATTTTTGTTCAGTGAAAATGCACTGCATAAATATAACACACAGTGATGGTAAAACAGAAACAAAGTATTTTTATAAATCACTAACAAACCTGACAGTTATCCAAGAATGTTGAAGAATATTACCTATATTGTAATAGAGTCTAGTAGTAGTAGGTTACTATCCAGGAAGAAAAAAAAAAAGCTGCTTTCAGGATTTCCTATAGATATGACACCTAGTCAGAAAAAAAAATATTTAATTCAGAAGACTTCTGTTAAATCCTTGCCTCCCCACCACCACCTCACCATGAACGAGCAAGTCAGCTGCTTCATGGCTCAAATTCCTCCTTAAAATGGAAATAATAATAATTTTAATCAAGGTGTACAAATGATGGAAATAAAGTAGATCATGTTAGATTTACAGATTCAAGAATGGACTTGTCTCACAGGTCTAGTGCTCCATTTTTAATTTAATATCCAAGCACACTCATTTTAATTTAATTTAAATTGGAAATATTTTAAGAATTGTACACTATTATATTTATCAAGTGGAACGCTTCCTTTCTGTTGCAACGAAACATTTTAAAATTCTTGGACAGATTTTCCTTTTCGAACAGTTCTTGAACACTGTCAGAATTACAACTCTTCATTCTTATTTACCATGCAGGCAAGATTGGAAATTTAAATGATTTGCAGAAAATTCAAAGTCTTTCTGCAGTAAACAGTTATGTAGAATAAGCTTTTAAATTCTAGATGGTGTCCTTGTAAAATTGTATTAAATATGCTTGGATTCTTTTCCTAGGGACTATAGAAACCATTTTGCCTGTTATGCAACTTTGAATTTTAATTTTTCTGAAAGTACATAAGTTGTTCACCTTTGGGCTTCTCATTGTGATCTGATTTGCAGTGTGTCTAAAGAGTTGCTGATAAGCTATCAATCTTTTTATGAACCATTCTCATTTTTAGAACGAGGCAAAAATTCAGCAATGTCTATATTACAGGGCAAAAGCTCATCTTGTGTATTTGATGTTATGTATTGGAACAATTAAAATTAAGTGTAAAAGGAAAATTACTAAGTTTTATTTCAATTCCCAAACTATATTCCTGTGTTGCACTAGCAAAGTTTTCAGATCAGTAAAGAAATGTGGGTAGTCTGCAATTTAATCAAAAATAATATTGAAATTTCTTGCTACTTTAATTTTTGGACAAACTATCAGTTTGTGTAGTAGCCACTGTTTCTGCATAGTGTCACTCACTCACAGTGTGTGGTTGATAGCAGGGACCTACGATCCCGAGCACATGTTGAACTGGAAGACAACTGACCCTAGCTCCCACAAAGTGTTCTGCTGAGCAGAGCTGGAAACCAGAAAACCACTGCCCCGCAGAGACTAGGTCAAGTGATGCATTCAGCACCAGCATGAAGCTCCTCTCTTGCTGTATCTTATCTTGACCTAAGTTGCCTTTACAAGATGAGACTGAGCAAACAAGAAAGGAACTAAGTTCCAAATTCAAGACTAACTGGGAGATGCTTCAACTATATAAGGAAGAGGTTTTATGTCTCATGTTGCCTTCAGAACTCAGTGGAGGCCAGAAAGACATGCTACAGGCACACCTAAGTCCTGCTCTTGTGTATGGAAAAATCAATTTTGGAGCATTGTTCTTGAGAAGTTGACAATGTTTGGTATAATGCCATGATGCTACATGAGGAATACAGTGCTAATATTCTGCAGCAAAAGACAGCAGTCCCCGTGAGCTCAAAATTCAGCATGATTCTGCAAGTAAATGGAGCCACTGATGACCAGGTCATATTCTAAGATTACCGTTTTTGGTAACTGATGGTGATTCCGGAATTTATCTTTTTTTTTTTCAAAATGTCAACTTAGAAAAGATTCAACAGTAAGAAGTTCATTGAATAACTTTATATTATTACTTCCTACAAAAATGAAATTACCCTCCCATTAAGTATTTTTGTTCTGAAGAAAAAAAATCTTCAACCTTCAGGACTAGCAAAACTCTGAAATTTTCCACTGGATAAAACAGTTGATAAATTCTCTTTTGGTAAAACTCACCTCTTTAGTTGTTGAAAGTTTCAAAGAAAATAGATTTTAGTTTCACCAAATTAATATTTTCTAATGGAAGCACTGCCTCAGAAAATGTTTAATTTTCAAACAAACATAACCTCTTTATCTTTAAAGCATACAGCGCTGATTTTAAGATTTAATTCTTTTGCCAGTCAAAAACTATTAAAAAGGGGAGCTGTTCAGATGCATTCAGGATATACATTATATAATTTAATAGGTCTCTTCTATTTCTGATTTCAGTAATTCACTGAAATATTTATGGCCTTGCCAGAATAATGAATACAAAGAGTTATCTCTCTAGTTATCCGTTATGCTGCTCCTTCCCAAGCAGCTCTTCCAGTAAGGAAGAAAAGGTACAGTTCTAGTTTATTAGCTGAAAGAGTATTAGAAGTATGCTATCCTCCCAGTGCAGAATTGTCCCCACAAAGATGATCTTGCAGGAAATAATTTTCTATTTCTGATACTAAAAACATAAAAAGACAGAATGAGTTTCAGCAAATGCTACCAATCAGGCAATATCCTTGGGGTCAACAGAAGACTCATATTTTGATATTCAGCCTCTGCACCTTTAATATCACTAGCCTAATTAACAAAAGTCAGTTAGCCAGGGTATGCCTACCCATCTTACAATTAAATCTGGATTTTGATGTACAGACATAAACTGAAAAGGTGGGGGGGGACAGCCCACACTTACATGTCAACTTTTTCAGAGCTCTCCTGATGAACTACAGCCAACTACCTGTACAAAATTATAGCACTGTTGCATCTTTAATTTCAAGAACAAAATAGTAATAATGTATACAGCATTAATTCTGTTGTAATAAACAAACACACCAGGGCTGCAACAAATAAATAAAAGAAATATAAATACTTAACAATATTAGCTCTTCTCAAAATAGCAGATTGTTTTTTGCGAAGACTTGCTACTCTACCTTCTAACTTTGTTCCATCCACACTGTCAAAAGAATGGGAGGGGACAACTAACACTTTGCTGAATATGGAATGGTTTTGGCAATTGACCATAACATAGTTAAAAAAAACCTAAACTGAAAAAAATGGATAGATTCCATATTTCAGCTTTTAATGCCTGAGATGTAAGACTTTGTCTGTGGTCCAAAAATCAAAAGCAACTTAACTATCAAGAGAACGAGCACTAATGGATGCTGACCACCAGCAGTCTCCATTGCCTTCTTTCTATAGATAGTCAGCATGCAAGGAAAATGAATACAAAAACTGGGCAACTAAAATTCTGCCTGTAGGATCTTCATAATCAAGTGCATAGTGACTAGTAAGATCAGTATCAGTAAGGTAAGTGGGATTTTTGGAAGCTATATTAATTTGGAGACCATTTTAGTGAACTTCAGCATGATTGCCATGTGTCAGATCCCAGGCTGACAACAGATTAAAGGAACATGATGGGAAAAAATAGTTCAAGGTGCACTGCTTGAGTTCCTGCTGAGCAGAGAAGCAGGCTTCATAGCATTTAATGGATACTGATGACTGGGATTATATCAACAACAGCAAGGTTGTATTTTTGGATAGAAATTTCAGAGGCAGAGTGAGGAAATTAGCAGTCAAAATACTTGAAAGCTACATTATGCTAGTGCACATTTCAAAATGCCGATTGCCTGCTCTTTTATGAAGAGATAAGTATGTTCCAGGGTTAATCAGATTTTGGCCATTACCAGTACCAAGTGTATTTCTTTTCTAATTTTGTAACAGAAAAGAAGAAAATGCTTTCTCAATTCTTTTTAGCATGATTTGCACCATATGGTGTACTAAGTGCTACAGTTCTTTCACTAAGGCATTATTATCCTTTGTATGATGAAAGTAATTTTATGTCTTCAGGAGATGCTTGTATTCTACAAGGCAGAAAGGCCTCTCAAGACTTAATGTCTAAAAATAGCTTACAGTCTTTCAAGAAGATGAAGGATGAATCTTTCAAGGGATGACCTTGATTATTCTGTTTATTACTTTCCTATTTGCATTTTTGGATCTTGAGGATCTTGTAGTAGTAAGCACTGGAAAACAAGTTGGGATTTTTTTTTTTTTTTTTTTTTTTCCAAACAGAGTCCTCACTTGAAGAATCGCCAAACTGACTTCACATATCTGTCATTCAACCTACAAAGCTGAAAACCTATTTGCAGCATTATCACAAGGCAATATGTACTTGGAGATCTTCAGGAATACACTAAAATTCTTTAAACCTCTTCTCTCAGGCAAAATGTCGTGCTATTATGGAGGATGAGGACAGTTTGTGTGGCTAATTCATAAATATGTCACTTTGACCCAGTTGTCAAGGATGATCTTTAACAAGAGAAGCAGTATTCTTTTGGAAGAACACTCCACAACCTTGTCTTTGCACTGAGACTTTATTTCACATGTATTTTAAATGAATCGAAAAGATATTTTGGTTAGGGCTCCTTTACTTCATGTTGTACAAAATGAAGCAAATAATGAAAGAGAAGTTCTATTTAGAAGGTAAAATATATCACGATGGTTGCCCAGCTATATATTTTAATCCACTTAGCAATTTCAAAAATATTAACTCCAATTCTCTAAGAATTCATTAACAAATTATTATGCTGTGGACATCTTTCCAGAAAACAGGAAAACCTTCAGTCTGCAATGTAATGTCCATTATACTTTCTTCTTTGATGTATGATATTTACAAAATGCTACATACACAAGAGCCCCCTTTTTATGACAGCCCATCTGCAAGAAAACTGAAGATCACATGGGAAACATTTTGTGAGAATCTGGCATAGAGCACTGCAGACAGAATGCTATTAAATAGTTACTCTGCCTTAACTACTTTTTTTGAGAGAAATAGAGAGAGAGAAAGCGAGCAAGGTTTAAAGCTTTAATCTCATACACAAGCTCGTCAGAGCCCAAATCTATCTGTAATACTCTCCAAATCAGAATGAACTCAGAAGGATGACGTTCAATCTTTAAATCCTTCTCTGCAGAGCTATTTTTAACTCTCGGGTTCATAAAATGGATCCCTGCTGTGGCTCCAGAGCTTTCTAACATGTATCCTACCTATTATGTTTGACACAACCACATGTTACAATTCAGTTGCATTTAGAACTAAAAGTTTTCCTTGCACAATTTCCTGTGTAGTGTGATAGAAACAACTCAATGTGACAGAACTGTACCACTGTCATTGGTAGAAAACCAATTATCTTCTCTCCTGGCCACTGTTACTCTTTTTGCTTCCACCAGTAACTCTAATTCTAATATTCTGAACACTTTTGAACAATTTTTTTATCTTCTTATTTTGCTTTCTTCTCCATAGAGCGATGTAATAAATAAATGTTGCATAAATAATGTCAAATAAGACATTTTTAATATCTTGAAACATTTCCTCAACAAATATATTTATTCAGTCCCTTTCTAAATTAATTCCCAACCAATGTAAAAAGGCTATTCAAATCTTTGATTCAATGATTATTGTCAACCATAATTCACCTTTCCAAAAACTCCTGTAATGTGTCAGGCCATTTCTGTTCTATTTTTGCAAATCAGTCCATCTAAGCTGGATTAGAACTGAGATGGCTGCTCAACTATAGGTAAATACAATCAAAATACACAATCATTTCAATGATCTGAACAGGGGATCATATAATAAGCCACAGTTGTTTCTTAGATTTCTAACTGCATGCAGTTTATTACAGTAACTGCTCATGAACTAGCATAATTTTTACCAATGGGAACAGATTTCTGTTAATGACCCGAGGATATACATGTATCTCCAAATGAAACTGCAGGCTACATTCACTCCCTACAGCAATAAAATCTTCATTAAGACATTTTGATACATGTTCCTGTAAATTCAGAAGAATAACATTTTGTACACATTCCGGTATGAAAATAGAGCATTACAGTCAGGAAATTCTTCTAGTTTTACATGATTCTGGAAATATTCATATTCCTCATTTTGGCATTAATTTTCTGCTTTAAGTTTTCCAGGAAAAAATGTACCCTGGACTAACTTTATATTCTAATTATAGTTTGATGAAGGTGCACACTGAACTGACACTGAACCTGCACTGTCCTCCGGTGCTATGAATGATTTATTCTGCCAGTTCGCATCCAATTTTAAATAAAAATATCTATCTTCTTTGCTAATGAACTGATACCAGATTTGAAAGCTCTGGAGGATTTGCTTCCTCAAGGGCATTTCCTGACTTCAAAACTCACATTTAAAAATCCTTAACAATAATGCCTTGATTTTCTAAAAATTCGAAGAAATCTTCTCCTTCTGATACATCCTTCGTATCTTGGAAGAAGGATCTATATCTGTGTGGTTTAAGATACTGAGTTATTAAAGCTTATATTCCATAATCCTGTTGACTTAGACTGCTTTTGTTTAAAGCCCATTAAGGTAAATGAAAATACTCCCACCAATGAGTTTCAATGAGTTTCAGGTAATGTCTTTTGAGACAAGGAAACCCAAGTCCCTAGAATCCCATGTGATGCTTACTTCTGACTTCTTCCTCCTAATGTTTAGGTCAAGACGATCTTGAACTACAAGAAAGTCCTTGGTATATTGTTTTTGGAAGAGTGATGAATGCTATTAACAGAACCAAAAATATTTTTAATATTACACTTTCGTTTTTCCTTTCATGAGGTCTTTGCTAGAAAAAAAGCCTGTTGAACCCAAAAGTAAAGAGACTGTGTAAAAGGCAAGGGAAACAGAAGAACAAAAGTGAAAAGAAAGATTGAATCCACTGAGAGATCTCTAAATGATCTGCTCTGTGGCAGTAAATCACTGAAGTCTCCAATACCATCCACTGGCTTTACTGCACTCTGTAACAGGCGACTAATTTCAGCTTGCATAGAACTTATCACTTGCCCAGTCAGCCTTTCTAGAATGGGATGAAATGCATTGTGTACCTCTGAATTATTAGGTCTTTTCAGAAATGTCTACCTACTCCCAGGTTAAACCTCAGAAGAATAAATATTTTCTTGATTTATTAAACAACCGTATTCTTATTAAAAGCTAGTAAAAGAGGAACAAAATTCCTCTCTTTGGCTTAATATAAACAGAAGAAGTTTTCAACCGACAATTAACAAAACAACGTACATGCTACCAGATAAGGAAATATTCTTCCAGAAAAATGCATTGGGTATTTACGATCCAAAAAATATTTTGTGACTTCATTATAATTCAAAACACTGTTTGTTACAAAGATTTATTTAATTTACTTTTTTGTTCTTTGTTTACTCTCTATATTTTCTGTAAAAGTCTCACTATTATTTATTCCACTACCCTCAGTGAATTAGAAAATATACCGAACTTACTTAAATAAGGTCATTATTATTCCACCCATTTGACACGGGTAAAACACATGCAATAAACTATCCTGGGATATCTGCTTAAAGTTAAGGAGGAAATGCACTTACTATTTTAAGGGTATTAATAGGGAAAACCACTTCTAACTCTAAACAGATACTAGTTTTTCCTCATTCTGTATCAGTCCTAGGAAGTACTGACTAAATCTTAAGCAGCTAGAATTAAGACAGCTCTGTAATCTTGGAATGAAATGAAAAAATAATACAGTGAACCAATTCTACTGGGTGAAGCATACAACAGAAAAGTGGCCAAATCACCATATGAAAACAGTCCAATTGTAGGAGAAGGCTCTGACTGTGGGTAGGGTAAGTTTAGGTTATGGTAATGGTTAGGGTTAGAAAAACAAAGGGGATAGCCTTTAGCAGCAGCAGCCCTTTCCCTGTGTTTGTAGGTCTTCCACCATTCTGAAAGACACTGGACTCTGGATCCCCTACCTATACCACAGTCCTAACCCAAACCAAACAGAACCTCTACTCAGGATCCTTCTTCCACATTTAGGAAAAAAAGCCCACATGGTGATTACTGAAACATGCTACTCTCAGTTAGCAAGCAAGATGCTAAAGCCACAACATCTGACAGAAGAAAGGAAGTATTTATGCATGTGTATACATGCAGACACGCACACGAAGACACGCACACTGACTCACAATCTACTTCCAAAATGGCACGGACAGACTTGGCAAGGTCTCTCGCTTCTGCTGCAAGAGCTGTTGTGACAGTAGGTCCAATCCTTCCCAACCGTGCAAGAAGTGCTTTAGCAGACAATGTTGTTCTTCTGTCACTAAAAGAACAAAAAAGAGTGTTTATTTGTACGATTATGAAAGAAATGGTTATTTTAATAACGTAAACTTTGTATTTCTAGATTGGTTTTGGTCTCATTGTATGAACAAAAAAGATTCATAGTACCAAATTGATGAGTTTGCCTTAGAAGCAGTTCTGTCTGTACAATAAAGGTATTAGGAAAGTTCAATTCAAACAACATTCATGTCTCAAAACCTAGTGTCAAGAACTCAGTGGGTGTCAGGAAAGTAACTTACAAGTAATTTTCATATTAGCATTTAAGAAGGGACACAGCTTTAGGGGACCCAATTCTTATCTTTTACGCTGTTAGTGAGTCAGTTCGTCACCTTAGCTTTGTGTTTTATATTTCAATCCATTTACTAAAATAAAGTCTGTGAACTTTATAAAACATGCAACATTGCTCTTGTGTGGTGCCAGTGCAGGGAACTGCATTTAATTGATTAGGATTAGCATGTGAGAACACAGATATCTACAGTATAATAGATGATCTGATCCTGCAGGGTTTTTTTTGAAATAAAGTCCCAGCTAACTTCACTTAAATAAATTTGATTTCCTTGAGAGCTTTACTTTACTGTTACATAAATATTAATGGAAAGCTATCTGGGATATATAGGCACAATCATGCGGATATTCTGAAGGACCAAAGGCTGCTCTAAATCTTGTTGAATTTTCCTAGGTACATTTTTAAACAAGAAAAGTAATACAACTTAAATGGGTATACATGTTATCAATTTATTTATATGCTACTGGATTAATGATGATGCAAAATTTCTTGGGCAAATAAAAAAAAAAATTAAAAAAAAAAAATTATAACTGACTGTTAAGGTTCCTTGCAATTCTAACTAATCCTTAGTATGTTACAATTATTTTATGGAAGCATCCAGACAACCATAGCTATGTAATTACTAACAGTTTTAATTTGATTCTGAGGTTTTTAACGAAGCTGCATCCAGAAAGCCTAGTTTGTAATTCATGCCATTCCCTCTCCTCCAATAAAATGACACTCAGAAACATACAGCAAAAAATACAGGAAAAATAGCTACAAGACAGTTTTTGGAAACTTTGAAACAATAGTAGACTTTTTCAACATTCATATTGCCATTTCAATATTAATAACTATGCCATTTCATTACCTTAAAACTGTCGAGGAAGTAGAGTTATCTGAAAGTATTTCATGCACAACCTGTTGGTCATAGTCAAGAAGTTAACAATTTATAAATCGACACAGTCAAAAAGTTAACACCTTATTATTTCATGTTCTATTTGGGTGTGGGGGATTTGATTTGTAATTAAAGAGTCTAGTCTCTCCCAGCTAGAAGTGTAAAAGTAAAAACTAAAACACTATAACCCCTTTAAATGCAATAAATGTAACAACATAACTTTTTTTGTTTCATAACATTTCAAAATATTATCAAATATTACTTTTCCTGCCTTTCTCCTCTGGGAAATTTCACAGAAATTGGTATGAGTTTGTGAAAAATTAGATGAAAAAAATAATCTGATCAGTTTCATTTGTTTCGTATACAGCAAAACTTAAAGATTAAGTAAATTCCTACATAGATCTGCACACTTATACACCATCTTTATTTCTAGCAATGAAAGGATCTCTACAAACTGGTTTATAGTCGGTTTATTATGTTTATTGCTTAGAAACATCAACACAGAACTTTTCCAGATAAAAAAAATCACTAGAAATGAAAGTCAAAGTTACCTCTACAAATTGTAGCAATTTTTCAGTAGCCACCTCAAAGGTCTTCCTAGCTGATTCTGATTTCCGCAGCTGGCAGTCAAGCACTGTAACTCTCTTTCTCAAGTCTTGGATGTTATCCTGGGAAAGATATTTTAAGGCTTTTATTCTAATCATTTTCTCCCTTGGCTCACATAGATATATGGTGTGAATTGAAATGGATTTCTGAAATGTTTAACCTGCACTCTTTTCTACATTTCTGAAAAACATAGCTGCTCCTGAGGCAGGTATGCCTGATCTGCTAGTAAATCAGCTCCCAAACTGCAACAGATTTTTGGCAAATGATAAAAAGGTAAATTGAAATAGGCAGCTAACAACAGTAACAGGGCTAAAACTTAAGACCGTTTCAACTGATTCATGAATGGATCAAAACCACCAACCTGATGGTGACAGTATCTGTCAGCAGGGTGGCATAAATAATCAGCATGTGAACAAACTCAGTCCATGAGTTTCATCTGTACATCCTTTGGCCAACAGAGTAATTATGGCATATCTTGGAGAAAAATTACTCCCTAGGGTTTCTCTACATGCACTTATATAACCTATTGATTAGTGTTATGCATCGTTCTGTACTTCAGCTACGGAGAACGTGAGCCCCATTAGATCAAGTTCTGGAGGCTCAAGGTTTCAGCTTGAGCCCCTGGCACTGTTCATGTGAGAGGATCACAAGTAAAGTATTCACATGTATATGGGCATGTTTGTTTAGCTAAGTTGGCTGCTGAACAGAAGATCTAGACCAAAATACTCTCCAAAATTAAGAAAATGTCACTATCAGTAAAAATAAACTTTTACATCACTGTAGGCGATCTTTTCTGAAAGCCCATTACCTACCATAAAACTCTTATAAAAAACAAGCAAAACCTACGTATTATCTTTACTTCAAGCAAATGAGTAGACATAGTTGTTTGTATACACTGTACAAAGCAGCAGAATCATGGTCACTCTGAATGTCAAAGAATCTGTTGATTAAAACACCTTTCTTTGGTAATCTTGCTGTCCACTATTGGAGAAGGAGCTGGTAAACCTTCAGAGGGACCTCACTCTTTCATACTAAAAAGAGTATACTATAGAGTTGGTACCTACTTGATACTGCTTCTTTTGAATAAGAAATGCAGAGAATCACATCTCAACTGAGATATTCGAGTGCTCACTCAGAATTTCAGGAATTCAAGCTAGCATCTCGGTAACAAATCTCTAAGAAAGCAACCCACATGCTCTGAAGTTCTTTAAATTTTTATATTTATTCAAATCCTAGAAAACAGTGCTGCAAAAATACCTGACATAAAAGATGGGGCATCTTACTCAGATGCTCTGGAAGAAGAACTTCTAGTGTGAGTCATCTCATCACACACACAATTAGATGAGAGGCATTCCTCCCTGGGAGCTACATGTACTTGCTATGTTGCTTCTTTGCAAGCTTGTATACCATAGAGCTTGGTTTTATCTTTTAATACCTTGTAATATTGAATTAATTCTCATGATGAAATAAAGCAACATTTCAGAAGGCTTTCTTCATCAATTCATATGCATATCCATTTTTCATGAGAAAACCAAGGTAAACACACAAATGCCAAACTGTGTGGAGAAAATGGATCTGCAATTATGGGGAAAAATTTAAAAGTGCCTCAAATATTTTATTTCTTAGCATGTTTTGAAATGCCTCACTGGAGATGAAGTGGTTTTAAAATAGGAGGCAGGATACTGTTAGTACCATTTAAATGATTACCTTGATTAAATCTAAATTTACCTAAGAACAGTACTGGACTTTATACTGTTATTATTTGCCTAACAGAAACATACAAATATATGTATAGTCTTTAAAGACAATGTATCTGCAGTCCAGAAAGCATTCCATATTTTAACGCTTGAGATGTGCCATTTTGACCTATGACCCACATACGCTTCTAGCTCCTATTTTTCCAGCCCAAAGATATCTGGATAAAGGAAGACTCACACACTTCACATGACCCCCTTCACTACACATCATTCCAGTTATTGAATAATACAAGACAAACAGTGACCTACTTTAGAAAAGCAGATGAAAAGAAAATGAAAACAAGATACATGACAACAGCAAGGAAACCATGGTAACTACGACAGGCGACTGCTTTGCTTACTTTATTTTGGCCAGAATGATCAGTGAGCTGAGCCTTCAGCTCTACAATTTCAGCTTCTAAGAGGCGAATTACTTCTTCATAGTCCATCTCCATTCCACGAGCCTGCCTTTGTGCAGCTTCTGCAAGATGAATCCTACTTCGCAGGGCTCTTGTCTCTTCTACTGCTGCCTTGGCTTCCTATAGATGATAGAATTTAGCCGAAAAGTTACAACTCCAGCTAACAAAGAAGTACAGATTTAGCTCAAAAGTACTGGAGTTGGCATTAGAGCTACCTTCTAGTATTTATGGTCAGATGGTGCAATTGCTAATTTATAAGCGTATGATGTGCCAACAAAGAACAGGTATTTACAGAGAGAGATAATTTTCCTAACAGATTAAATCACGAATTCTACAATTACTGTAAATCTAATTGAATGAAAGGTTTTACAGAAATGCACCTGATACTTTTAATCTGCCCCATCACTTCTATACTAAAAAAGTACTTTAATGAGATGTTATTTCATTTTATTATTGCCTGAATTCACACTCAATTCAGAGTTCGCACACCATGTAGAGGGACTAATGTAAGTATTCAGTCCACACTGTTCTCAAAATAAGTGCTGTTCTTTATTTTTCTGCCTAGTTCCTTCTCTTATATCATTATCCTGTATTATCACAGAAAAGTGTTATATAGAATTTATATATAAATAATGTATGGAAAACAGGAAATTAGAAACTGTTAGCTTTTAGTTCAGCTAAAGTAATCCCTCAATGTAAAACCTCATTTCAAGAAGGATATTGCTCAGTTCATTTTACTACTGAATATTAGTTCAAGTTAACTTTGATTTGTAAATTTAGAAAGTCAAACTAAAGGTCTGGACAACAGATGAGTTTACACTAGGAAAAAAACAAACTGCTCATTAAAAATGTAGACATACAGGCTCACTGGCACCAAAACCAGTAAACCATCTTTCCCCTTAGCTTTTTATTAATCTGTGAAAAAAGTCACTTTATATGAATTTTCTGAATCATTAGTTATAAGCTTTAAGTATACAAATTCACAGAGCTAGAAATTCTTTGGACGAATTCCTCAGCTAAGGACACTTAGGTGAATATCCTACTCCTAGTCTACCTATTATACCTTATTATTATTATAAGGCTGGGAATGGGACTAGAAGGGAAACAGGTAGGGGTAGAGGAGAAACACACTATGAATCTACGATAAGTAGGAAATAACCTTCTAGAAACTAGGCTTGAAATCACTATTTCTGAAAAACCTAAATGACCAAATCTTCCTATTTTTGTGGAAGAAATTTCATATAATTTTTAACAGGTGTCATAATATAAATCTCTAGAGAGGTCAGTTAAGCTTACAGAAGCAGATTTATTTCTATTATTTCCTAACTTAGAAGCATTTGTTCTCTGCAGTCACTATCCTTCAAGTCAGGTTCTTCTATACTTTGTTATAATGTTTTTTCTGTAAAATGATCTACCAATCTCAGTTTCAGATTACTTTTAACCTGTACACTGTTACATATATATAGGGCATCATCTTCCTCATATTTACAATGGTTTTCCAATATAATACCGATTTAGATGATTGCCAGGGACATTCTGGTCTTAGAAAATAAAGTATTAGAAAAAGTAACCACACATGTAGCAAACAGCAACATCATTAGTGAATACAGATGACATTGGTGTTATATAGTTTAGAGGTTTCTGTTACAGGAACATAAGTGATAAGAGATAAATTTAAATAACCTTTAATTTGACAGCAAGTATAATGATTTTTAGTTTTTTTTCTTTTGGAAGCACAAAGCATTAGATGAGCCTGTTCTACATGACGATCACCTCCACCTGGAAACACAGACTAGTCAACAGCTTATTGCTGCATGCCTTTCTGTTACTCGGCTAGTTCGTTTTACAGTTGTCTGTTTGCACAGCACTAAAAGCAGTTCAAGGGGTCATTGCTGAAAGCACTCACTGAAAGACCCCCAGAACAATCCACCCCTCCTGCAAGCAGCTCATACCAGTTCTTTTTCCTAGAAACAATTCGGAGAACACAGGGGCTTCTAAGAAGTTATGAATCTACAGAAGTAGAGGTCAAAAATACTGCCTCTGTAGATGACATTTTCTTGCCCCGGTAACAAACAATGTGACCCAACAGCCAGAAAAGCTGGCCTTACTGATACAAAGGATGATTTGGTAGTCTTCAGTAGCAAAGGTATCCCTCAGTAATAGGCTGGAGGTGGAAAAAGAGTCTTGCAGACAAAAAAGAGAAGATGCTCTGGTATTAAGTTTGACTAATATAAAAGAACACAGAGGCTTTGACAAAGAGTGGCATCTTAAAAATGCACACATAGGAATTATTGAAATAAACTGACATCAGAAAAGTCATGGGAAAATTGCTATAATGAAAAGGGAGGTCTTCATTTCGAAATAAGACCTCCTTGAGATAAAGGTTTAATCTCTTATAATCCAGAATTGCCTTTACTCCTCCATTGTTTTTTCAGAAACCCAATTGTTGAATATTAATTTCTCTGTAATAGCAGACTAAGTATGACCAGATTTCAACAGTGAAAGACCTAAAGGAATAATTAATGAACAATGGATTCTTACATTACAATGAAAAGATTATCTACACTGAACCAGAATTAGCAAAACTTTCTGACAAACCAGAGCTGTTTGCTAGAGCAGGGAGGCACAAAGGGTAACAATACCATCAGGTTTCCCAGTTCTACAGTTACTGAAGCTGGCACTGCGGTGACTTGGTGGGTTCTCTTACTTATATGCAGGTAAGGGGCCCCCATCAGTGAAGAACAGATGGATTACAGCATGCTTCAACAACATTTTCTCTTGTCCCATTCGACTGCTTGTATGAAGGAAGACGCAACAGAAATGGAATCTGCAGCTGCTAATATTTAATCTATATAAATGCCTGATGGGACCATTTGTCCTAATCTGGTATGAAGCCACTACAACAAATAAGAAACTGCAGGAGGAGAGAAACTGAATCCTTAACAGAATAAATTTCAAGGTACAGGTTTCTTTCAAAGCCAGGTTCTATTTCTTCTCTGGATAAATTCAAGTGTCAGGAGAGGGTTTTATCTGAGTAATATTCCAGCCACCACAAACACAGGAACAAAGGTATTCTTTCAAACTACATGAAAAATTGTAGTTACAATTCAATTATGTTTATTCATTAATTCTACAAAAATTGTATGCTGAAAACATCCTTTAAAAGAACTTTGAGTATCTTTACTATATATTCAAATAAAAAGGCTAATGAAATAAAAAATAAATCCAATGCTTCTTTCAGGCAGGGGGAAATAAATTACATATTGCTTCCAAAATAGCAGCCATTCAAGTCTAGTCTGCAAAGCACCTCTCTTCCCCTTAGAAAACATAAGCATAGAATAGCAATTCTTAGCCCTATGAAATACAAGCACAGCAGTATGGGATACCACAAACAATATCCTATCTTTATGACCTTTGACATTTACTATGTTTAGCTGAGGTGCTTCAGCTGACCATAACTGCATTAAAAAAAAGCCTCTAGTAAAGAAATCATTTCAGGTTGGTATGACCCAGGACTTTCAGGCAGCACAGAATACAGTCAAACTTGTCCAGGAAGATAGAAGACATCGTTACAGATCTCACATTCACAGTGTTGACAAGACTTCACGTACTCAAAAGTGCCTTTCTATGTTTTGTGCCAATTTCAGCTTCCATACGATTTCAAGGAAGACTTAAAGATAGTGCTATATCAAAATCTCAAAGTAAAGATCTATAAACTAAGGTATTTTAATTGTCATAGACCAATAATCGAAAATAATTACTACCTCATTTCAAATTTAGCAATATTTCTAATCTTAAGAGTTTGTTTATCCTGTTAGCTACTGATTCAAGCACTTTTTAATGAATTGGTACTAACAAAACATGTTCATTAACCAGAATATTTGTATGCCTGTCCTAATTAAGCTGTAATCTCTGTGATTCACAATTAGTAGACAATAGAAATACCACAAAAGATAGCTCAATATATGACTGGTACCCCATATCCTTATTTAAAACCTTTTTGGTTCTTTTTCAGGAAAGCAGTGATTTTAAAAAAATGTTTAAATTGTACTGAATTCAGAAGACCTTAAGCACATAACTTAAGTTTGTTTGTTTGTTTACTTTTAATCAGGCCATTAGGGCTCAGTATTGTACTTATTAACTCATTTCACTAACTTCAGCTCAAGCAGGAATGCATTATCATAATTTAAATGGCAACTTGTACTGTAAGTAGCTTATTTTTTTTAAACTTCATATCACCATGAATCTCAGCATCAACACTGGTTCTGAACTACAGAAATATAGAGAAAACACTTGAAAATGCACCAAGTACAAACAGAACTAAAATTTCCATTAAAAGCCTGCTTGTATCTCCTAAAAATAGGTCACACAGTGCTGTAATTACATATAATTTATCATTTCTCTTTCATTTCACTACATGAAACCTTTTCAACAGCAGTTACTTAAAACGCTTACTAGAAAATCAGAATATTTATCCCCTGGAGGTTTACTGCAAAACTGACCTTCACTATCACATGACAGTACTTGAGAGAAAAATAAAAGTATGAGGACCTCACGTGGTAGAAAATTGGCATTGCTGCCACTTAAAGCATTTTAAACCAGCTTTGCCCAAGTCTACCTTCCCAGGAAGAGCAGGTATGTGAACTGAAACTCTCGATGCTGAGGACCTGATGTCCATACTGTTTGCATTTTGGGGTTTGTACTTTGTACTAGCTTTAGTCTAGTCTAGACTGATAGACTGAACATCTGCTCTAGTCTAGAGCAACAGACTGAATACCCATTAGCAAATGGAAACATGAGGTGCACTACTGGAACATACTTCCAGCTAAATTTTATCACAAAAAGAATCCAATTTATTTCCCTGCTGTCCCACAGTGTATAGAGGGCAACATCACAATATTAATGGAAAAAGCTTTCAAGCAGTTCTCTTATAATCAAAAAATAAAAGGTGATAAAGAAGGTGCTGAACAATCTACATATAGGAGCAAAAACATAAAACTAATCTTTATATAATAGTACACAGGAAGATTTTTAAACTGCATCTTGCATTTTTACATATGACATCTGATGGAACAGATAGCCATGAGAAACCTACATGGAATACGTGTAGCAGTACAGGAGAGAAGAAAGGCAGCCAGCTCATAAGAAGAAAAGAGCTGACAGGATGATGTTCAGTAGAAGCAGGAAACAGGAGTTTTGAATCCAGGCTATAAATGACATGACACTTAACATTTATTTGGAAATCTCCTCTAAAAGACACAAGAAAGCTTAATTTCATAAGAAACTCTGATTTCTTCTCTCATAATTATAGATAGATAATGGAGACAGAAACAAGACATTCCTCACAAAACACTACCATTTTTTTCCTGATAAATTCCAGGTATTGTCAAGTGCATCTATTTTTTCATACTTAAAACTCTGGTTGACATATAAAGTAGCTAACGTTAGGACTGTAGATTAGGCACGCTGTTGCCTAAGAACAGCAAAATCAGTTCAAGAACACTTAAGACCAGAAAGGTACTATTACATTATTGTCTAACATATCTGATCCAGCTTGTATTATGGTTCCTACCTCAATTCAACAGCAGAGAAGTATGATTGCTCCAAAAAAACTTAAGGATCAATATTCTCCAATTCTAATCAAAAGCTTTGTAGTAACAAAAGAACCGACTTTGTGTTGAAATCAGTGTGAAAGTATAGTCTATATGAGCATCAAGAAAGAAGTGCTCCCTTCTCCCTTCCACAAAAAACAGTAAAAAAAAATATTTTATTTTTAAGAAACTTCAACATACTTGCTTGACTATTTGTAGCTCCTCTGTTAACTGTTTCTGTAAATTCACAGATTCTGACAATTTTTCCTGTTTAAAAAAAAAAAAAGGAATAAATAATTAAGGCTGAAAGATAAAGAGTTTTTATTCCTAAAACCCAGTTAGCTCTTTCAAAACTACAGGTAGGAATACTTAACTTCTATCAATGTACTTCCTGCCTTCTGCACAACTACTATGTTTCTAGGCCACAACATATGTCTGCTAATAATGTTGTATAATCAGAAACACACATATTAGAAAAGTTCTGGTGGAAATAAATAATCAACAGCTTTTATAAAATCTGTGACAAAACCAAATTTTAATCTCTAAAAGCTAGTTTTTCAGAGAGTTCATTCATACTGTTTAAGGTCCTGGAGCATCTGAGGATTATTTACTGAACATTCCTGTGATATAAGTAAAATACACATTTGAAGTCTCTTGTTACCTAGCCACCTAACAAATGAGCAGAATAAAAACTTTTCTGTGGCTTTAACAGATTGCTGTACAACCTAATATTCACATCAACTTATTTTAAAGCATTGTACATCTGACCATTCTTTCACTCACCTACTGATACCAGAAGCCTGTAGGTACGCCACTTTCAGAAGGTTAAAAGTTCTAACAAAGTTTTAAAAACAAAAGTGCTCTAAAAGCATGAAGATTCTTATACTGAGTCAGACCAATGGTATTTCTCACTCAGGATCAAGTATTTGACTGTGGATTTTTAAGGGAAGAGTATAAGAAATGAGGTAATTATAGATCGATCATCGCCAGTTTTTGACATCAGCAATTTAGGGACTCATGATAAGTATTCACTACTTCAATGTAAATCATGTTCTTTCTTTTCAGTGCAAAGTTTCCAGAAGAATCTTTGTGCACAGAATGAAGAACAGATCTTTGGGCACATCAACCCAATGTTTTTGTAACTACAGCAAGAAAGAATTTTTTTGGACCAGGAGGCAATTTCTAGAATTGCCTATATCCTGGGATCAATTTTCCAGTCCTGTGCAAAGATAAGAGTTGGGTACGCTGAATACAGAACCAGAATTTTTTATCTTTTGGCTTGTCAAAAAAGAAATTCAGGAGCATAGGACTGTGCTTGTCACCCAGGGTATTAAGAAACAATAAATATGTTTGTTGCTTTAGGGCTCGCATATTTTGTAATGTCTGTGAAAATATGTATTAATTTTGCAAACAGATTAATTTATCCTCCAGTTCCGACTTCTTTCAAAAGTATTAGCATATGCTCAGACACTGCGGTTACTAGGATTGCACATTTCTAAATAAAATTGCTATGCAAATCAGTCACTTCTCCAAATTCACTTTTGTGAAATGTCTGCTTAGTCTCATTTCTCTGTGAATCAGATTAAAAAGCAAGATTATTTAACAAATAAGATTCACTCTCTCCAGAAATATATTGTAAGCATATAATCTTCAAACATAATTAGGACTGTTTGCTCTGCCTTTTTATTTATTCATCAAAAATTGCACATAAGATTCAGAAGAAAAACAGTAAATTACTATATACACTCAAAAAGAAATTAATCTCCTGAATAATTTAAAGCAAATAAGAATTAAGTATTACCTTTAATTTACTCATTTCTTTTAAAGCTTCATTTCTTTCTTCCTTAAGCCTTTCCATGTCATCCTCCAAAGAATCACAGGTTACAAACTGTGTGTATTTAAATACGTAAGGTTAAGAGTGTATTGCTAACTGTATCTTCCATAATCTTTAACATCTTATCATAAAATATATTGTTAATAAAATGAGAGGATAATCTTAATTTTAAAATAACTTAAAGCACTGAAAATACTAAAAATGTTTAAGAAAATTCTGACCAACTTATCTTCCAAATGAACAATTATTTTTCCTGTTAAAAAGGATTAATACAAGTATTTTTAGAAGTACCAAGAATACAACACTAATAGCCCCTGTTTTCTTCAATATTTTAAATAATACGTAATTTTATTTTAGTATTCCTATGCTGCCAAATGCTCTTTCTTAAAGTCACTTCTAGAATAAAGTGATGTACACTGTAGCAGTAGTTCAAATCACTGGGCCCAATAATTGTTTATCACTCACACAGGTAGTAGCAATATGTATTCCATTAAGAAACCTCAGTAAATCACTGTTGTCCACACGTAATAACAAATCCCAACATAATTACGTGAATTGCTTTCTGCAAAGTAGGTTGCTTTAAAAAGCTTTACAGAAACTAGGTTATCTTAAAGAACACCATGATATGGAGCTGTTGTAAACATCTGCCCAAGATTTGGAGTAATCTTAGATATAATAAACTCTCCAATAATCTCCTTCCAACAGTTAAACACTGTACAGCCACATATTTTACCTGTGAATCCAGTAAGCTGGCAATTTCATTGATCCCAAATGTTACAGATTTTTGGCCATCATCTGTTGCATTCAATTGCATAGAGAACAGATTCCTTGAAACTTCAATGAAATCTAAAAAACAGTTTAGATTTTGCTGCTGTAGTTCACAAGTTCAGTTTAGTAGCAGTATCACTAGGTGCAACACAATTACTAATATCGCAATGTATGGCTACTCTTTTATAAACGCAGCATCTGCCCTCCAGAAGCTTTCTAAAGGAAAATATGAAAATCAGACACATCTCTGAACAGAAACATTTGGTAAAGCTGGTAAGAATAAGAGTAAAAATGTACAAAACAGGTCTTGGGATGAAATATCCCTGAATCAAGTTGTGAAGGAGAAAACAAAACAAAAGGTGGTGTGAAGTTCACCTTCAAAGTACCTGGTTAGAGATGCCCTATGTTTGGCAGACCCTCATGAAAAACTAAAAGAAATCTGCACACCTGTTATACACCTGTCCTTCCCAATGAATTGACTTTACTAGAGGAGATACAGTGTCTCTGCAGGAAAAAGAAAAAATTCCGTGCTAGCTCACACCTCATAGTTTCCTTTAAATCCCTGATAGAGACCTGGTAAAATTGATGTTGACCGAGTTGAAAGTTTTAAATACAAACACTACAGCACTCCCAATCAACATGGCCTGGATTATCCATTCATTTTGAATGTATTAAAAGAAAAAAAATACTCTGTTACGTATGACAGAAAAGTGGAAATATAAAGGTCACTTTGTTTATACCACATAAAATCTGATGGAAGATCCCGTATGTTTCTTGATAAGGTACTTAAAAATCCAGTGTCTTTTTGGATGGTCAAGTCAAGAAATTATTTTTCATATACTAGTGTATGATGCTGGTTTTTGTAAACTTTAGGAAAAGTGAAATTTCCATCAGTTTTAGCATCAGAACCATCATATGTCTCACAGTTTATGAGAAATATTCTTAAATTGTTAGTGTCACCTACCAAAATTGTCACAACCAACAGAAGCGGCTCATTCGCATCAGAATTAGATTTAGCTAGAAGAAGAATCACGATTGTCTCCATGTAAACCTCTTCTATGTGCAATAGTTGCAACGTTCTTGCTTCTCACAAACTGAATAAGTTAATAATCTCTCAGTTCAGTTGCTTCAGGAAGTCTCTTTAACCATCAATACTCTCCCAAGTAATTTTTGGAACAATTACAGTACCCTATTGTCGAGGCAAAAACTTAGGAATTTGAGCACAAACCCAAAACTTTCTCAAGGCTGCTCTTAATTAGATAAATTTGTGATTTGCTTTCCAATTACTTAGTTTCAGAATTCCAAGCTTATTTTTACACAGTAGAATAAGGTTCTTGCCTCAGAGTATCATTTTATTTGCAGTAGCAACCCAATGCTGACAGAAAATGTATTAATGGTTGTTATCTATCATTTCTGTATTTCTACATTTCATTGTTTTCCATGGTAATTAACAAATTATTACCTCCAAAAGACACTGTTCCTTTAGAATCTTTCTGAAGTTGCTGCCTTAGGGCTTGCTGCTGTTCATCCGTGGGCTGAATCCCGAGATAATTCAATGCCTGGAAAGAGAAAACTTATTTTGGAGAAAAAAAAGAAAGGACTAGGGATAATGACTGCAGGGACATGGGGGAGTAATTAAAGAGCTATACTTCAAAGAGCCTTTGTATCATAGTACACTCTCACTGACAACACTTTTATTCCAGAGACACTCTGTGACTTTTCCTTCTAATTGAGAGATATTCAGATATTATTTAACCTTGAATACAGATGAGTGTAATAAGCAAACCCCTTTGTCCTTAATAACTGCCTTAAAAATCCTGAGGGATATTCAGATTCCCAGAAGAGTTAATCAGTAATTAGATTAACAAAAACAGTAATTTGCCCAATATATAAAATGAAATATTGGCCTGCAATCTGAAAGAACTATCCAAACAGAAAATTTAGTCTGTAATTTATACCTTAAAGTTTGTCCGCCTAAAAATATTCTCCAGATGTTTTACATGCATCATGAAGGGGGAGAAAGGAAAACTCAAAAGATTTTAAGTATTTACCCTCTCCAGCTTTTCTGCTTTGAGACGAATAGTAGAGTTCCTTCCTTGTAGCTCATAATCGTCATTCTGGCTGGGGGCAATAACTAAGAAGAAAAAAAATTAAAATTAAATGTAACTACTGCTTTGAAAAATTTGTTCTAAAGCTCTGCTCATCAAACAGATGCCAACTAAATACCACAAATAAATGTTAATATTTAGATTGACTTTTTTTTTTTAAAGGACATAATTATAATAAACAAAAATCACTTAAACCATTTTTTCACATCAAAAAGTGACAAGTGGCAAATTAGCAGAAAGAAACCAGGAATAACTTTGAGCGATCCATCAAGCATATGGCTTAGACTTGTGATATTTTCTCTTCTCTCAGAGATACACAGTTACTCTGGAAACAGAAGGGGAAACACACTTGTGAATTCCGAGAAAGACCTTCAAGACACACCCTCAGCATAATCATCAGTTCCCAAAACCATATCTAGTGATCTAGAAAACACTGTGGAAAGAGAGGGAATGACCTGTTGCCAACTAAGGGCTGTGTGGAGGTAGCTTAGACTGAATTCCAGCAGGCTCCTCAGTATTTTTTCCTGGGGAGGAACTCTCTTCCAAGAACTACCATCCATTAAGCCATCATCCATCATCCCCTCCCCTCCAGTCCTTATAGTCAGAAATACAAGTCTGCATAATTTTAGCTAGTTGCATTACTAACTTATGGTGCATCTATTTTATTTCCAACATACAGAAATAATTAAGCTGAGGAAAGGAAAAGAAGCTAGCAGTACTAAGCACTCCATATGCAAGATTTCAGAATAATTGCTTTTTTTGTTGGGTGCGCTTAGTTTTAATGGAACTTGAGAAATGCAGTGACAGCTTTGTCATGCTTCAGACACACCTGTGGATACAACACAAGCAGCAGCAACCTTTGGAAGCCTTTGACCATAGACAGTAGGCAAAAGGAGCAGTTAACTATCAATTTCTTTGGATTTTAGATGTATGTAAATAGAACAAATCCATTGACTTGTTTTTTGCAGAAGAAAATAGAATACTTGTTTGCATTCATTATTTATAAATGCAATTTAGATCTTAATTCATTATTTAATTAATGGACTAGAGAGGTACTGAAACCAAAACCAGCATTTGAAAACTAAGGGATCTTGCAGTTTTGAGATTCTCTCTAAAGGAACAGAAGGAATCACACAGAATTCTTTTTTTCTTTTTTTTTTTTAGTTTCACAGCATATCTGTTTCCAAGCTCAAAGTAATTTACATTCTCTTTATATGCCAAAAGCATAAACCAAAACATCTTGAAAATCTCTGACACTAACACCTCTCACATGCTATATTAAATTCTGAAGACAGTGGGCTAGAACCTCAGCTGAATTGGCACACTTCCTTTCAACTCAGAACGAAAAAGCCTTGTGTATGAGTTTTGGAAGAATTTCTCAAAATTATGCTCATTCTTCTTACAGCATTAAAAAAAAAAAAAAAAATCTAAGAGCTACTTTACTTTTGCAAGGTCATCTTTGAAAGGTTATCCTTGAAAAAGGGCAGCATGAGAGAAGTGGCAGCTTTGACAAAGAATGTGCTATTAATTATGACTAAAAAGAAAAATGACAAGAAACAGTACAAACCAGAGCTGCAAGTATTTCTGCTTTCCATTCTACTAGCTACATTATTCAGATATGTTAAGAAACTGTGGCCTTCTTGGTCTCTTTAAGCATCAATGAAGCTCCTGTGTATTGCATTTTATTAACCAAGAGTCTTATATTCTGAATATATTAAAAAATAGCCTTTTGTCTTGTTCCCCTGATTTAGTTGTGGTGTTTTTCATGATTAATATGAAAAAACTGTGTGATCATTAAACTCCAGCTGTATTCAATACTATAACCTTTCCAGTTTCAAAAGTTCACATTCAGTCAGCTCACCCTTCAAGCAAGGAAGCCAACTGGTCAGATTTGCAATAAGTAGACTGTTTCATTTAAAATTAGGATGTCTAATATGGGCCATTATAAACACAGGTACAATTTAAATAACATCAGTGGAGTGACATCTAGAATGAATCAGATCCTGTATGTTTGTCTTCCCTCTTCTCAGTATATTAGACCTCAAGTTGAGAAGCACAGGTTATGCTTACTTACTACCGCCTGAAGGAAAAGAATATAGTTCAGGTCTTCATACAGAAATACAGAACAGAATCAGTTATATTACTGTGTCAACTGAGACCCTCATTATTATGTCAGACTACTGCATTTTCACTGTAAATATAATGCATATTTGCTTCCCAAATGAATTAAAATTGTTCAGATTTGGTTCTGACCAAATTCCACAACCTCCATTTTACCTCAGTGTTGTTTTCAAAACATATATTTAGAGATATGATCAAAGTGACTATTCTCTTTGTTTGAATGTCATGACTCTCAAATATAAATATACACGTATATATTCTATTTGTTATTAATTGAAAAACTGACTGTTAGAGCTCTGCATGTTATTTCTACGCTTCCAGTAGGCTGCCCTGATTAAAAAAAAAAAAGTGCAAGCAGTATACATCCACAGAATTTCATCAAATCAAGAAAGCACAGTTTCTATGGCAACCTAACCTTGATCTATATGTGAGTCTTCATTATCTGGTTTCTATTCTATTCTGAGTCTATTATCATTACCGCTGTATAGCAAATGTTGTGATCACTCATTGTTGTTTGGTTTCAGCTGTTTGTTAAAGACAATGTAAGTTATATTTGACAGAAGCTACTAAACAATCCATTGATCTCGGTCCTTCATTTAGTACTACAACATAGTGCAATATTCCTTTTTTTAAAGACTATTGAGTCTCACTATGTACTATTTTCTGTATGACAGTTATTGAAGAAAAAAAGGGTGGCAGGGAATTAAATCACCATTTACCAGTGGCAGACACATCAGTAGGACTGCTGTCTAGAGAAGTAATTGGAGATTGCTCCCCCATCTTGACTCCAGTTTCCATCTATGAAAGAAAATCAAAAGTCATGAAATACCATTTCTAAAGCAGATCACGAGCCAAACTAGAAATACACATTAATGTAAAAGAGTGGGAGAGGAAGGAAAACCAGAGGAGAAACAGGGCTGGAGAGATCAAAACAACCCTAGGAGAAATTGGAAGGCGTGGCGGGGGGGGGGGCACAGTGGTGAGAAGGAATGCCATTCAAAAAACTTAGATCAGGGCCTTCTCAAAACCTTAGTTAGGTTTTGGATATCTTCACATATTAAGATAGCACAGTCTCTCTAAGCAACCTGTTTCAATGTTTATATCTCTAATAGGAAAGAAAAATGGGCAAGAATTTTAAGTACAAATGTAAGAACAACTGAGAATCACCTGTTTTGACTTTGTGTTTGACATGGAGCATTTTAATCCTCCTTGTTCAAAGACAATATTTAGTTTTAAAAATGTGATAAATTGAAAATGTTTTTTTAAAATTGAAATAATAGAGTAGTTTTAAAATCTTCTTTCTTATGGTCAACATTACTTTTTCACACTAATGGTGCGCTGTATGAATTAAACCAACAATTGTTGCTTAGCCGAAAGAAAGGGGAAGAAACCCACATTCTTCTAGGACTCTGATTTTTAACCAAAATCTCATCATCATGGAGGAAGTGTAACTTGTGAGATTGTACTGTACTCACACATATGTGGTAATCAGAGAGTAATTTATCTCTGAAATATATAACTATGTATCTAATTCTGAAACTTTAGTCCCTAGAAAAACAGTAAGAAGAACTCTGTATCTAAGAACCCGGTTAATGCTTATTTTATTTGATTTGTTTTCTTACCACAAGCCAACTAATACTCTTATTCCTCTCATCATTGTGGTTTACTCTACCGTTACACAACATGTTTTCTGGAAAAGTCTTGATATTCCGAAGAATTAATATCGTGCAGGAAAAAAAGCCTGTCATTTTCCTACTAGAAGGGAAACTGAATTAAAATAACCCTACACTGAAATTTCAATAAAATTAGGAAAAACAACCATTTGCTCTCTTTATACTGAGAGGAGTAATAAGTATACTCACAGCATTTGGAGTGAACGTTGAAACAAGCTTCCCATTAGGAGATGCAAAAGAACTAAGCATTGCAGCCTGTTGCTCTCCATATGCTACAGAAGATGCTAAGAGGCTAGAAGGACGTTGCAGATTCTCTGAATAACTGGGAACATTTTTTTGTCTAATAAAAGCTATCTCCCAAAAACTTTCAAACCTAAAATTAAAATTAAAAAAGTTTCAACATATTGTATACTATACTTTTCATAGGATTATAAGTTACTCTTGCAAAAATTACATTTTCCCCAACACTGTGTGTGATTTTATTTAATTATTTTTCTAAAAGGATGTTCTATTCCCCATCATTAAAAAAGGCAAATAATGTGGTTTTGGGTTTTGTTTTTTCTTTTGAAAGGAATTAAAGGATCATAATTTTACAGGTCTAAAAGGTGCATTTGAGTCTTTTTCTATGAAATAATATTGCAACTGAATATTTCAAAAAAACTAATAACACTTGCATTTCCTCTAAGTACACATGACAAGACATTTCGCATTAATCTGATCATAAATATCATATAATAAACCGTTCTGGAGGATTAGGTGTTTGACAGTAACAGATACCTCATCTTTGTTCTGTTGATTATACTTTTTGCCTCTTCATAGGAGACACCAATCATTGACTCTTTGTTTATGGACACAAGTTGATCTCCAGGCTTCAATCGTCCATCCTAACATAATAAATAAAAAACCAAACCTGCAAATTTTATATTAATCACTAACACTACAGAAAGAAGTGTAGAATCACAACACTAACATACTCCTCTGGATCTGTTAAGACAAGAAATATCAAGAATGGCTATATATTCTGCCTGACAATCTTCAGAAATAAACAGCAGATCAAACGATCATTTAATCACCATGACAGCAGTCATTATAAAAGCTTCATTGGACAGAATGGATCTCAGGTATTGTGTAGAAGAAGAAATTTGGACCCAGATGCATTACTTCTGTTAAAAAAACCCAAACAAACAAACCACAGATAGTAAATTTTCCATCAAGGAGTACCAATCCATCTGACTACAGGAAGCTTCCTGTATTCCTAATTCAGCTGTGAGCTGGATTAATTTGTATTTCAAAACCAAACATTCTTGGCTTCACATGGGACTCTTCAGGCACTTACTAGCCATATTAATCTTAATGAGAAAACCAGATTAATCTATTAGGAATTCACCAGTCAAAACCACAATAGAAATAACATTGTCAAGTTTGTCCTTCTGTTGAATTCATTGCAAACTTTCTACCAACACAGGAACATATCACGTTTCTGTCTCGAAGACTGTAAGACAAGACTTTAAATGTGCTAGATTAGATTTCTCACTAAGATAAAGCTTTTTTCACTCACATTTTAAAAGAGGCCTCAACAATTTAACTGAAAATTCACATAATTCACCTATGGTTACAAAGTTAGTTATGACATTTGTCTCATGTAATACACATCAAATTACACATAATGTCTGTGTTCTTCAGCTCTTAAGAAACTAATCACAGAATCAATCTGCCATGTGAAACAAACTGTGTACAGAAAAGATATATAGGAAACAAGTAAAATACCTTTTCAAGACCAGTATAATTTTAAATTTTTAATACCCACATACCATAATTTTAGCTGTATTATTTCAAACCTATGATAGCACTTACTACCTTTTTTTTGTCACTTAGTGTTTTGGTTTTGATTAAAGAAAAAAGTTGTATATCTTTTATTTTGCTTGCATCCAGCCTATTAAAAGATACCCTTTTCAATGCTGCCCTCCTGTGGCAGAGATTTAAAATATGCTTGCTATTTAGCTTTCTCAAACAGAATAACCAAGATTGGGAAATTACCTCTACTATTGCTAATATTAGAACCTACTACAAATTAGTGTCTCGGTCTCAGTCTATCTATTATGTGTGTTAGGCTTTAAATTATATGTTTACAATGAGAAAAATGTTTTAGAAGCCACAACAAAATAGGAGAAAACAAAAGAATGATTACCATTTATCTACTACAAGAACTCTTGGAGAAACTTTGCTTTTTTTCCCCCCATCTTGGCATTTTAGGATTAACTTTAATCTACAAAAATTCAGTCACAAATAGCTATAGATTGTTTTGGGGCAAAACTCATTGCTCGTGAAATTAACCCATACCCTCTTGCTTGGCAAGAGGCAGAAACTGGTTATCTACACATCAAAATAACCATAATAACTCAAGATGCAGAAGATGACACTTAGATAAACAGTTTTGTGTACTTGAACCAGACAGTTCTGTATTTATTTTTTAAAAGTGACAAGCCCTCCTGATTTACATATTGCATTTGTCAGAAATGAAAACAGTAATCAGTACCGATTCACACATTCTATTAGTCTGCATTATGAGAATATTTTTTTTCTAATTTGCCTACACAATGCTTTCCAACTGCAGGGACCCATCTAAATTAAGTCTAAGGGAAAAATGATTTTTTGAATGTCCAAGAAAAAAAAAAAAAAAAAGATGCAACCTGTAGCTTGGTCCCATCCTTGCTGATATACCTTGCATTATGCAACCTCTTAAAGAAGTTGATTTCTTACTACTTTCTCATAGGTAAATTGGGGAATAAGATCCTCATTTACCTCAAATGAACTCATGAATAATTTTAATTACCATGTAACCATGCTATGGTGCAATGAGATAATTATGTTTAAAGAGAAAGCAAGGAGAAACACAAACAAATTTTATATTTAAAATATAACTGTACATATAAAATACTGAAGTAGGTACTAAATGAAGGCAAAAATACAGGTGACTGAAGGGGAGGGAGGGAGGGAAGAAAGATCTTTACCTTATGACAATCACCACCAGGGATAATTTCTTGAATATATACCAAAGGCCCTTCATTTCTGTTAATTCCTCCTACGATATTCAAACCTAGGCTTGTTCCTTTGCAAACAGAAATTATCTGAAATGCGCTATCCCTACAAAGAGAAAGAAAAGTACAATTACTTCACAGAACTAGATACTCAGTAAAGACTCAAGTGATATAGTATATTTATCTTACTGATTGCACAAATATGTATTACAGCAACAAATAGAAATAGCGGACATTTAATCTCCATGGTCAACCATTACACTGCCTACTTACTACAAAATCAGCAACTTCAGGAGTTACTTCTGGCAATTACAAAAAGAATCAACACATTCTTTTACAAGGCTCCTCTCTACTATATATATCCAGGGCTTATGGGAGTACCTAGGTACTCATGAACCAGAAGCATTAATTCATTAGGAGACACTAAGATCAAAAGTCAACCTGATTATTCTACTTCGACCATATAAGCAATAAATAAATGAGAAAAATAACCTACTAAAACCGAAATTTTGCAACAGCAATGGTATTATAAGTTACAGGATTAAAAAAAAAAAAATTTGGACACTTAGCACTCAATGCAAAATTTTCCTGACGCGCCAAATACAGCATTTTCAACAGCTCACACAAGAGAGTTACAGTCAGTTTTGGAAAGTACTTTGCAAGCTTTGGAGATGGTGCTGGGACAGAATTATTTCTGCTGATATTATCCTTCGGATGCAACTGAGGACTCTGTGACCTTGAGGATGACCCAGAAGAAGGGCTGTCTACAGACTTTGCTTAAGAAAAGAAATAATGAAGAAAAGAAATAAAACACACATTTAGGAAAAAGCACAAAATTTCAACTCACATAAGTAAGTTCAGTGTGACTATTTTCATGTTAGAAAACAGACAAACTATAAGCAATCAGACAACCAAAAGAAAGCTTAAGTCTACACAGCTAAGAATTGCGAGCCACCGAGGGTTCCAGGAATAATTCTTTAAAACATAACAAGTGATGATTTTTTTCAAACTGGGTGCAAAAAAACCCCCCTCAACTGACTTTCATAAAATCACTCATGCTATATAAAGGCACCCTAATTAGGCAACAATTCCACAAGGATTAGAATTTATGGTATTCTAGCTCAAATTTTTATCAGTACTTTGAAATCTTATGGTACATTTAATCTACAAATACCAAATACTTTTCACATTTTTCATTAATTAAAATTGCTGAAAGTAGGTGGTATTATATTTCTTTTAAGAGCTAGGGAAACTGACACACAAACCACTCAAGTTACATGTTTAGACTACAAACTAAATGTTAAAGTCTAAGTAAACATGTGTTTTGCCTGACTTTCAGTCACTTCCTTCAATACACCCTCCCCCCAAATGAAAAGACTTTTAAGTGAAAGCTTCTACTCCACCAAAGTATGACTACTGTCCTGCAGGATTATGTCAGGCTGGGAAGCAATCTCTTACCAGCTAACAGTTGTGTTGGAGAACTTCTTGCAGAGTTGGTGTCACTGTGAGAGCCATACTTATCCATCAGGTCGTGAAATTCTTTCCTGTGGCAAAAAAAGATCGTCTCTGTCAGGGTTTGGCATTAGTTTAAATGCACCCTTTGAAACATGCTACTGTTTCTACTGAACAGTTACCCTTCCTCAGAGAGAGAAGCTCAACCTGAACCGAAAGAGGAAAGACCTGTCAAACGTTTGAGAGACGCAAGAAAAAGATAATGTAATACAGAAGGATAAGAATGGAATAGCAACAGACTATGAATGAAATGGACTACTGGTCGAAAAGCTTAATTATTACCTCTCTTTACCCTGGATTTCAAAACTTTAAAAACTTGGAATTCAAGTCAACTACAGATAAGACAGTGGTATTACTTAGGTCCAGAACAAGTTGTTTATATCAGAAGGAATCAGAAAATATATCTGTAGCATACTCATATTTTTAAAGAATGCTTTTAGTTCAACTATACTGAACAAGAACCCAGAAGAGGTTGGCAAACAAAGATGTGGCACCTCAAAAAAGAGGATAGAAGAAATATTTATTAATTATTCAAGAATGACTAAAACCAATGCAAATTCTTAACTTTTAGCTTTCTCAGAAATTTACAGTCTATTTAATCTGAGGTAGATACCATTATATATTAAATATTGTATGTGCTTGGGCTTTGCTTATCTTTTTCATTATGAAATCTTTTTTTAAAAGCCCCAACAGATGAAATAAAGGGCAATTCTCGGTCAGGTACATTGTCAAGAAAAAAAAAAATAATTGAAATATAAAAGCAGAAGTCCTTTGCAGAAACCAATCATATTGTAACAAACTGGCAAAAAAGCAGCAAAGATGTACATCCTGTATTACATGCATTAAAGAGAAAACAAAAACTCTTGATTAATCTCATACTGAATGCAGCCTAATTTAAAAAAAAAAGTTTATAATCTTAACTATGCTTACACCTTAGTGATAACAGTTTAAAAAAACATATAAATAATCTAGAATGATGTAAGCCAGAAACATCAGTAAATTCATATTATAGAATTAGAGAGAGAGAACATAAATTAACTGATTGCAGGGAACATAACTGCCAAGTAATTCCAGTGACTGCAGAGGGTTATTGAAACCTGCTGGATGCATTTTTTTTTAAATGAAAAAATTTATTGAACCAATGCCAGACCCAGGCAACATAAACACAGCTGAGTATAAATCAAATAATCTTTTAGCACAGGAATTTACAGTCACAAGAAATTAACTCATAGGTTCTAAGTGAGGGACTGTATGTAGTGGCAAATTCTGCACAGGCCATTGGGCATACCACCAGAACAGTAAAAGGACTGATGGATTTTAATTATTCAAGGAGTTTAGAGGAAGTAGGTCAGTATGCTTTAGATAAAAGCAGATTAAGAGTGGACCTCGCATATATCTAGGCAGTCTGAAAAAAGGAGAGATCAGAGGCTACAGAGTGATTTAAATGTCTGTCAAATACAAAAAAAATAAAGGAGCAGAAAGAGGAAGCTTAAATCCGACAAAAGGCTAAAGGAATTTAGAGAAAATTCCTTTACGGGGAGATTACTCTGTAAGCGGAGCACCCCAGGAAAGGCAAGTAACAGCAGATTCTCTTGCGATGATTATCAAATATAGTTACATAACAGCCATTTCCTCCAGAGATTTAAGTCAAAAGGGGATACAGACCTGGATCCAAGCATTTCTGATTACACTCTGCCAATATTGGTTTATATGCTTAACATTAAACAGCAAGGTTAAAGCAATATTTAACATAAATGTCCTTATAATGGACGTATTTTGGACTACCTGCTGCAGTGAACAGTTTAACCTACTTATCCAAACTAATTCAAAGCTCATTAAAGATTGAAAAGTAAACTTCTGAGGGGAAACAATAACTAAATCTGCCTTTTTTTCAGAAGGCAAGACCAGCTTTAATCATACAGTTTTGTGGTACTGTAGGTCTAACGGATTCGCCATTTTTTATTATTTTAAAATGTGCAAAGTATTAAAAAAAAACTATCACAGCAAATAATTTTTAATAGTATTAGCTGGTAACATAACATTTCAATCCTCTGCATTAAACTGAAATTGGCCTGAGCTTCCTACTTTAATTGATGCAAATGGTCTCAGAATGAATTGGTACCGAATACTACACAGAAAAATGTGACGTGGTACAATTTTGTGATTAAAACTAATCTGAAAGAAAAATACATGCGAGCCTGCCCACCCAACCTTAGATATAGTGCTGTCTTTTTATTAGTTTTGAGGCTAAATCAATGTTTTCTTTTTCTCTTACTTTGCTTCTTCATCTCTAGCAACTAGCAGAGACATGTGATTAGATGCTGATGCTGTTCGCAAGATGTCAACAGCCCTAGAACGGGGGAAAAACAACCAAATCAGTATACCAAGGTACTGTCAAGAAGTACATGGTAAGTAATGGTAAGAGAGCTGGAAAATGGACAAATTCTTAACATAGTTAATCATTTTGACTGCCAGATACAGAGAAAAAAGCTTGCCAGCAGCTAACCCAAATTAAGCATTGGCAAACTGAGTGAGAGAGACTGATCAGTCTGTGAGTCTGTAGCTGATGACAGGAATAACCTGGGATTGCCCTCTCTTTCCCTTCCCTTTTGTCCCCATCTCTCCTTGGTCCATCTTACTGCCTTCCTGGACCCCCTTCAGGATTAACAGCCTACACCAGAATAAAACTACTGCTCAGGTATCCTTCATTGCTCAGGCTTTCCCTCAGCAATATATACTGTAATTTTTCTTTGAATTTTAAATCCATGTCTCCAACACGAAGCTGCATTGATCTCTGGTGATCCAGCTACAGAAACCATCCAACATATTCTACAGATTTTTCTCCTTCATTGTCCCATTACAATGATACTTGTTAGCTGCATCATTTACATTCACCAGTATTGAACCAACAGATAGTTATAAAAATGTTTTAGCAGCTTAATATGTTTTAATGCTATTTTCACATACATTCTATAATCTACATCACTAAGAAACTAGCTTATTCTGTCATTATAAGGGCATATAAAGGCCTGTCACTTCTCCACAATAGTTTTGCTGAATTACATTTATAGGATAAATTAATTGCCAGCTGAATTCCAAGGACCTCAGTGGAGTTCTGCTCTTTTAATCAGTGGTTGATAATGTCCAAAAAATCCCTATATAATATTCCAAGCTCTAATAAACATTTAGTAATAAGTACAAACATACCTTTCATTGGTTACTCCTATTAAGTTTTCTCCATTGACATCCAAAATGAGGTCACCAGTGAGCAAACGGCCTTGTAATGAAATTGACAGTAATGCATGAATCAACAGGAAAATGGTGAACATATATCACAGTAATAAAACAGGGCTTTTTCTTTCACTTTTATGTGATCTAATGCAATAAACAACTTTATGACTTTTAGCAGATTAGGTCCTGGTCCTAAGTAAGCTAGGTTATTGTGATAAGACTTGTAACTATCAATTGGTCTTATTAACCACAGAATAACCACTGAAAATAAGTGTTATTTAGCTATTTGTATTATTTATACATAGCATAAATATTTGTGGGACTGGAATTTATATTTCACAGTTGTGGAATTACCTTTCAGCTGAATTTTGCTCTTAACATACATGTAAGTTACCATGTATAAATACAATCAGTGATTTATACATTAATAAAGACATCCAAAAGATTTTTTTTAAAACAAATTCTATTTTTAACCTTCTGCAAATCTCAAGTTTAGGAACTATTACTTCTGAAGTAGATTTAGATTATTTTAAATTATCATTCTGCACAAGACCAGATGGAATCTCAAAAACCCCCATACACGGGCCTAGGACAGAAGTATATTCTGTAACTTTATTATTGCAAACTCTACCTAGTATAATTTCTTCTTTCCACACTGAAGATCTTAGCCACCATTTAAAAAAAAAAATCAGAACTCATTAAAAATACTAGTTCTATAAAGGAAACAACACTCTCATCCCTTATGAATTAACAGAGGTTCAGCATCTCAACACTTATTTAGCAGCTCTGAAAGATTGCCAATTGCTTTCATACCAGCCATATCTAGATTTGAACACATTTTCAAGAACTGAGAGTATTAAAATCTTTTTCTTATGTTAAAGCAAGTCACAACATCATGAACCCTGACTAAACCATGTTATTTTAAATATCCTTATCCACAAAGTAAAATAAAGACTTTTTTTGACAGCTTTTTATATGCAGCGTGTTTGCAAGAAAAAAATTAAAATTACTTACTATCTACAGCAGCAACCCCTCCAGGTAGAATTCTCTTTATGAAAATCCCATAATCTTCTGCTGTCTGTGCCCGATAACCTCCAATAATTTTAACTCCTGCAGAACAAAAGAAACACACAAGAAATTGGTTATTCCCCCTACTGTGCTGAACAGATTTACAGTCAAATCCATAAAAGCCAGATAAATTTAACTTCTACTGATGACAGTGTGAACTGGAAAACCTCACCAGGTGCTTTTAGATTTGGTTTACTCTGAATCAACAGAATGTGCAATCTAATTACCTAATCCATTTTGACAATCAGAAAAAGAAATGCGGTGAACAGCTCGATTGATTCCATGAGGGCCCATAATAGTCCTAAGAAATAAAATAAAAGTCATTAAATCCCTAATTACAGAAACGTATGTAGAGCTATGTTAGTATCAAAGAAATTACAGTGACCATGTTTTTAACTCTAATATAAACCAAAACCAGTTTTCTCCACTGACAACTTCATGTGGTTTGATACCTCTTCCACACCCCTTCCCCCAACGAAAAATCAGTCTCCTCATAACAAATACAAGGTACCGAGGTAAAACAAAGTATATGTAGTTTACTTCCTTTTCCCCCAAAGCATTTCAGGCTGAATTGTGAATCCCACTTTGTTTATAATAAAAGGATTATGATTAAATAGAAACAAAATCCCACAACCTGGTCCAGCTTAGCATTTAGGATAGAAAAACATATCATAACATCTTAGATCAGGTAATGAATATTAAAACAAAACCACAGCTAAGACAGTGTATACAAAAATATTTTCTAAGATATCTAACATATAATTTTGTGGTTATTTAGGAACATAATCTCTTCCCTACAGTCTCTCATTTCTTCACTCAACATTGTTTTCTTTCTCTGTTTTAAAAAAGGCTTCATTCCAAACTCTGTTGCCTGCTCCCCTGTGTACCCTCCCACCCCAAGCCAAAATACCAGGTTGGCACTTGAAATTGTCTAAAGGCAGATGAGTATTTTGGAGGCAGTTGATAATGCTACAGAATTAAGGAAGAATACAAAGTAAAATTAGAGTTTTGAAACCTAAATATATGGTTCCATCGGAAACATGACCAGCATGCTGCTCTGAGAATGTAAAGTGTTAAGAATTCCTATGAATCCAGATTACCCTTTACCATTTTTATTTTCATTTAGATGAATTATTATAAAAAAATTCAAGTTGTATCACAACTTCTTTGTCCTCCCACTGTACCATTTTTGGAGAAGACTCACCAGATCCCTTCTAGAAAAAAGCAGAAGCACCACTTGGGTTTTTCTGCTTTGACCTACATATTGTTCTATATCAGACAGTGAGTTGCACTTTCTAGAGCATGATGTTAAAGTCAAATGGAACAACTAGAATTCATTAGCAGGGGCGAAAAGAGGATCGAAGTGGAGGACATAGTGACCCAAATCCTCCCACGCAACCAAATCCAGCACACAGCCTGAACTCCATGTCTGAAACTGGGTATTTCTGCAAAAGCCAGAGTACATGTCATTACAAGGTGCTGTGCCAGAGACAAGAGAGAAATCCAGAAGGTCCAAATGTTCCTAAATTCTAGCACCAGGCAAGAGATCCAGCTTCTAAAGAACACCCATAATTCTTTTGGTTTTGTATGAGAAAACTGGGTAACTGTATAATTTTCACTGTAGTAATTCTTGAAGGATTTGTTTCATAAGCTAAAAAGAAATGATGAAACCTAGTTAGTGTATTTGGCCACTGACAAGACTGCACATGACCTTGCTACTATGTGACAGAGCATAAGGCACACTTTGTAAGGCTAAAAGTGAGCCAAAGTGCTTTTACTTAATCACAGTCAGAAAGGAAGAATAAATCCTTAAGTCCGCTATTTCTCTAACAAAACTTTTTTGATAAACTACTTCTATACAACAGTAGAGTTTTTCGCATTACTACCTAGTACTGTCACTTCAATTATCCCTCGCATTCAAACTGTTTTGAAGCTGAAAGACAACATATAAATCATGTTCTTTATAGGTCTGTCCTGATTTGTATCGATCTTCGAAAACTTAAAGAAGATGATACACGGATCTTTAAAATAAGTAGACAATTACTCTATTTTTTTCTGACTTGCCTTTTGCTACTACTGTTCTGTTTCTTGCTCTGCCATGCTCTCAGCAGTTTTCACGTAGCAGTTTTTTATTAAAATAAAAAAGAACAAATGTTATTTCAACCTCACACAGAAGTCTACTTTCATGAAGTCTTAAAAGATCAAATCTCAGACTTTAAAGTTCAGAGTTCACCAGAAATCTTAGAACCTATTTATATACTACCATATAAAATGATCATGAAATATGACCAAATATAGGCACAGAACATTTCACAGGAAAGGATCTACATTCCTAGAAGTAACAGGCAATACTTCCAAAAGAGACATCTTAACTAACATGAAATGGATTCTGACAAAGAGGATACAGAGAACATACAAAGTAGTAATTCACAATGGAGAGGACTAAGATATCTCTGAAACAGTGAAATTGTCATGATGCTGCCACCTGCAACTAGAACGAACTGACACTTTGAACAGACACCTTTACAAGGCATTCAGTTGTATTTATGGTCTAAAGGCTACATCCCTCCAATACATGCGGTTTAAAATTACTTCATTCCATAAAAGTAAAGACAAGGCTCTTCAAATGCCCCAAATTTGCTTAGCATATCACATCTTGCTGACTTCCAGTGCTAGTTTTTCTCCCATATAACTTAGAGATGGATCTTCAAGTCAAGACACTTGTCATAGTTCTAATAAAATAAACAGGGCTTTAACAGTTTCACTATAAAAAAGACTTGGATTTAGCACCCATCCAACATTTATGTCATGTTATCATTATTTAATATTCATGAAATGTTAGAATACGTCTCCCAAAACATTAGAAATATGCTCAACAAAATAAATAAGGAAACAGGCTTCTAAACCAATTGGCAGTAGTAACAAAAAATAATTTCAATGTTCTTTGCAGAAAAAGATGCAAATTAAATAATGAGATGTCGCTACTCATTCCTTGAGAAGTCATGTAAAAATACTTGTAAGCAAGCTTTTAGCACAGAGAAGAAAAGATGTGAGGCAATAAATGAAATAAACAAGCAAGACGCTACAAAATGTACACTATACACTAAACTCGACACTCCAACTGGAGTCCTGGAATGCTAACAGACTAATTGCGTATAATTTTGTGTAGATGTTCTAGTAAAGGCAATTAAAATGAACTTTTTAAATACTTTTTTTCTATTACTTTTTAGCAGCATACACAAGAAGTTCAACAGCTTTATGTTTTGTATCTTCTAGAGATTTATCAGAACATACAGCTCCAGATATTCTTTTGATCTGTCTTCCTGAGAAATTATTAGTCATTTATGTGCAGAAAGTATTTATCTAGGTTTATCAATGGAAGAATAAAACCCTTCCTTCACAAAATAGGTATTACTTGACACTTAAACAAAAATCTAAATGGTAAACTCTGGCTGCTTATGAAAAGAAGCTAAAAATGTCTACAGCTTTTAAATTATCTTTACTGTATTTTTCCCAATTACAGACTAGAAAAATGCTGTCAGAACCTAATGGTTAAGCATACCAGTATAAAAGAGAAAGACCATCAAAACGCTCGGGTTCATCTTCATCTCCTGGTGAGAGTAAGGACATTCTTCAGCACAGCAGCAAAGACAATGACAAAGCAACCAAAATACACCAGAGGTTTCCAATTCAGCCGGATAAAGGTTACATGCAGGACAATTTCTGCTACTAACTAAAAAAACCCAGACAGACAGAGCTTGAAACGAGCGTCTCTGCCTACTTAATCTTCTCTGAAACCCTCTGCGTCACATGGACTAATTCACCTATGTAGGTAATGTTTACTTTTTCTCTGTTTGAAATGGCAATTTATAGCAACTTTAAAGACTGATAAACGCAAAGGAGAGAAAATTTACTTGCATTTACCATAACTGTGATTATGCAATCTCTATCTAGCAGCCAAAGGCAAATGAAATAATTAAAATAAACTTATTTTCTCATGTTCTTCCAATAATTTACATGCTCCCTCCAAACCAGGTCAAAAGCAGTAACTCATGACCTTTCTAAAGCAATCTTCCTAGCAGACTGGATTATGTACATCCACAAACGAAAGGGAAAGCTAACAAAGCAGACAGACCGAAAGCATTAATCAAACAAATGCCATTATGCTATTACTTTGCATTCTCAATCACAGTATTGACTTGTGTCATGCTTTAACTTGGTTTTTACTCTTTCAATGTACAACAGTCCAAAGCTAACGCAGAACTTGGGTTACATATTTTCTCTAGAAATGGAAGCTGACACATCTGGTTTTTTTGTAAAAGCAAATAAAAATCATGAATTTCTATCATTACCCTGAGAATAATCTAGTTGAAAAAGTAAAAAATATACCACTGTTCCCAGAGGTAAGACTCTCTTCTGATATGAGGCTTGCTCTTGTAGAGATATGTGTATTTTCAGAACTTGTGAACACCTGACATGAGTCTGATTAACTACTGTTTTCTTCCAGGCTTGCATCAGAAGATGCACTCCCATTACTCCCACTCTTTCTAAAAGATCTTAAAAAGATTGGAGTTTAAAATTACAACCAAATATTCTGTGCTCACCGAGGGCTTTGTTTAAGCAGAAAGGTGAATCCTCTCTAGCAGGGAGTAACCTTGTGATGAGACAGCATCTGTCACAGTGTCTAGAGCTGCACAGCAGGACAGCTTGGCTATGCGAGGAATGCATATGCTTATCTCATGCACTTTTTTTTTTAAAGTTGTAGCGACCATGGTTTCGTTAGCACGTAATCGTTCTGGGGAAGGATCTTTTTGCTTATAGGCAATGCGCTATATGGTGTTCAAATATACAGAGGTCAGTCCCTAGAGCCCGCAGAGCCTGCATCTACACACACAAGAGGGGCAGAAGGGTAAAGTGACACACCACAGATTAAGGAGCAGATCAGTGATGGAAGTGGGAACACAAAGCAGCCTTCCCCGTTCCTGAAATGTGAAGAGCTCCACTGGCATCATTTGGATTGCTCACATCCATTCAGTGATGAAAATTTGGCCCTTTGTAGTCTTTTCTCGATGAGTTTAACTCTGTTGGCGTTAGTGGTGTTATAGTCTGATGAAAGAAAAGCCATTGATATTCTAAGTACCGCATCAATTAGATTTGCTCCAGGTAAGGTGACAGAAGATAAAATACCAATAGCCTTTCTTCAACAAAATTGTCACTGTTCTTAACACCAGTGGAATTCAATTTGTGGTATCATTATCAGGAACATTTGTCAAAACAAATCACTCAGACCAGTATGGCTTGTTTCCAGTGTCATGTTTTCTGCAATAAAACCCCCCCCACCCCCCATTAAAAGTATGGCTCAAGGCTATGCATTTCCATTATTAAAAAGCAAAAAATTATTTTTATTAAACCAGACATGACAAACTTCTTAACAACTTAAGCAGATATAAAGTAGTACGAAGCTTACTGCTCCCACCTCTTTTTATTAGTTATTATCAGTAATACAGCACTTGTTCAAACAACTGCTCCTCCATCCCTTCATCAAAGAAATCTATGCATTGTTCAGCTTCCTGAACTCATCCCCAAGGCTTCTACCCCTCTTTACCTTAAAATTCTGCTGCTGTGCTGCTTTTAATGTTTCTGAAGGATTCATATAGAAGAATGGTACTATTGCTTCTCTTGCAAGTTCTCTGCCTTTCGAGAACATACTCAGGGAAACACAAATTACTTTTTACTTCCAGAAAAATCTAGGAATACTGTAACCACTTAAGACTCCATAAAATCTAATTATCAGTAAGTAAGAATAAATTTTCAGGAGATATCATTTGTTATTTTATGCAGCAAACAAACAAAGATTCTTTTTCAAACAGCTAGTAAACTACTCTATTCTGGCAACATTATTAATTATGACTCACCTTTCCTAAAGGAAGTTTTGTAATGCTTTAGCAACTGAGATGGGTTACAGGGTAATTTAGCAGAGGACAAAAAGATTTGCAGAATCTTCAGAAGCACAGCTCACAAGATCTTTTTGTTCTAAATAAAACAAAGGTCTTTTACAAAAATCCTATACAAGTCAATTATGTAACTATGGCCTTTCAGGTTCACTAACCCTAAAAGGTAAAAATTCATTATGATACTAAGGATCACAGTCAAGAGAATGCTGTATCGTATAGCATGAACGAACACTTACTTCTGATCTATCCAAAACCACTAATTATTCAAAATACATTTTGCTGATCAGGTCATAAAGATTAAAAGAAAACACATGTCATTATATGGCAATTGTTAAACATGAAAAAAAGCTTGAGCAACATTGTAATTATGAAGAAGCATGAACGGTTTCAGGCTAACTCCTTCTGTAGAGAAGAAAGGTATTATTTAAAGTTCAGGTAAACCTCAATTAACATATAACCAAGTACATTCTTGAAGCATTGTGCACTGATACTGTCTCCCAGAAAGAAAATAAATAAGTATAGAAAATTATAGTCTTCCACCATCATGTAGCTGAAGTGCAGTTACATGCACCTTTCATGTTCACCTCTTATGTGAAAAATTGCCTTTGGAATACAGTGATCTAGTAACTAGTCATGTAATATACCTTCCACATCAATCTAGCAAGCCATAGCTGTTTTAAAGATGTATCTTTGTATTACACACCCTGTATTTCCATCAGACAAGCAGAGTGTTTGCTTCTTCAGATCCCAGTAAAAAGCAAGTTAATTTTTTTATGTTTTGTGGGTTTGTTTTTCAAAAAAATCAAGTTATTTATGAGGTGGCATAATTCAAAATCTATGCTAAATTGTCTGACAACTGATACTTTTGAATACTATTTGCTGGGTTCTATTGCACAAGCACAGCAAACATGGTAGTCCAGCAAGAGCTGTCTGTGCCTGGTTTTAATTATGGTTTTGATGACAGTGTTGGCATGGTTACTTGGCAGTTTGGGAAGGGTCTGGAGTTATGATTTTTCAATCACAACTGAATCTGTGCTTGCCATTCAGAATCTGATCCAACTTACAACTTTTAAGTGGATAACATTACGGTTTATAGAATGAATATAATTATCATTATACATCCCACGGCATTAGTAAAAAAATAAGATGGTTCCAAAGCATTACATATAAAGCATTAAAGGCACACAGACATAGTATTCAGAACAAGTGACGCATTATAATACATAAACTCTATACAGTGTCTTATGTCACTGTAGGTACCCTAGATGTACAAGGAAGTAATCTGCTATATACCTCACAAGTATGCCTTCATAGCTGCAGAAGCATTAAGGAATTTCTGTGCAGGGTTTTATCTTTACAGAACCAGTCCAAACCAAGTGCTGATGAACTTAATGAAAAGCTTAAGAGCTATTTCTTCCCCTTATGTGTAAATTCACTGTTGTTGGTATTAGCTTTTCTAAGATATTGCTTCAGGCTGTTTCACTATCAAAGTTATTTTTGTTTAAGGCTTCATCAAAACAAGATCCTACTAAAAAAACTGCAAGAATTTTCATATTAAAACCCAGTAATTGTTGTATTCCTCAGAGGGTGGGGAAAGTACTTACTTTTTATCTGTATTTGTTAGGGGATCTGTACTGGACATCTTCTTAGGTGCACTATTTTAATAAAAGTTCAAAATGAAGAATTCTGACACATGAAGCACTGGCTCGTAACCAGGATAATAACTGCTGTAAAAAAGGAGAAACCACTTTTTGAAATTTACATGGCGATGTTTATTTTCAGACACCAACAACAATTCTTATTTATTACTGACTAGCTGAAATCAAGTGGGAAAAGGGAACTTTCACGATAAAACAGATACACTTCATTGCTGAAAACAATAAGCAGTTAACAACTCGGACTTCGCTGTATATTGTACCAAAACACCTGACAGCCTAACTTCCTCTTAATTTATGAGGTAGGAATTTGGGTAAACCTGAAGCCCCCGTGATTAAAATCTTCTAAAAAATGCAAGTAACTGAGATTACAATTCCAGGATAAAGTAACTTAACTGCTAAAGACAAAAACAATCTCCTTTTTTTCCAGCAAAAGTTACTTGGGGAGGGAATGTTGTTTTGAGGATGATGAGGTGTTTTGTGTGTCTTGCTTTCTCACATTTTTTTCTAACTTAGGATGCAGTGTCTATGGAATTCTCACATGAAGTATGTAAGACACAGGCCATAACGCTCACAAACTGGGGTTATGTACCACTAACGCAGCAAAACCCCAGTAATTCACATTGTATTTTTATTAGCGCATACAACAGGTCAACAAGACATACAACCCTAAAAGTACTGAGCTACAATCATTTGCAAAATTACTGCAAAAGCACTAATGCAAAAGTATCTGTTTGTATCAGTAGCAAATCTTCGTGACCTCACGAGCTGTATGGCTAAACCCTCACATGGCCACAAACCAGAAAAGGTCTTAGCCCCAAGACACGGTACAAGGGGCACAAGGAACTCTCTGAACAATGCACAGGCAAAAGATGGCCACAGGTGCTAGCGGTACCAGTGACACCCTACCAACCTGGGCTAAAATAAAGTAGGCTCCCTAGCTCCACAGTGTCAGCCTCCACAAAAACCACACTGACTGATTCCTGCAGGTCCGCATTTCTGCATTAAAAAAAAATGTTAAATTCACTTTAGAATACCACAAGTTTTCCTGCAGTAAACGTTTTCAGACCTCTTGCTAAAGGATCAAAAAACCCGCCATCTAAATAGAGGAAACACCACAATATTGCTTCGCTCCAGGCTTTACCAACACAACTAAATGGCAAACGATTCGCTCTGGGCTTTATCAACAAAACTAAATGGGAAATGAAGAGCTGCCAAAGTCACTGCGTGATTCATGTTACTGGAACCAGCACGAGAGAAGAAGAGCAGTGATCTAAAGCAATAAAGTCAAGTACTGATACAGCAAAGTTTGTTACAGTGCACGGGACCAGTCCTGTGAAAAAAGGTTGTGTTTGTGAATTTGCTTGACCTTGCCCGTCCTGAAGTTACCGCTGTTTACAAACAGCGCTCAATTGCTTTTTGGCATGTCAATATTTGTGCCTAAACAAAAACAAATCCCTACACAGGACAGTACGAAGAAATGAAACTCATCAGGAACCGAAGCAC
>NW_010973082.1:5137252-5167762 GCF_000737465.1 Haliaeetus leucocephalus
CTCCCCCCCACCCCCACCCCCACCTCGGCTTCGCTCGGTTAACCCGCTGCTCGCAGACTTTCCGGTGGTCCCGGACAAAGCCTGCTCGGTGCAACGGCGGCGCAGAGGCCACCAGCCCCGGCAGCGTCCCCGGCAGAGCCCGGGGCTACAACCCGCCGACCTCACGGGCTGCGACAGTTACCTCCACACGCAAACCACCGCCCTCAGCGGTCTCGCGGGGGAGGGAGAGACAACCGGCGGGAACCGTCCCCCCCCTCGCCCCGCGCCTCAGCGCCGCTCTGAGGGACCCCCCTCAGCGGCCGCGCTCCCTCCCCTCAGCGGCGCGATGGCGGCCCGCCCCGCTCCCCCGCCCCCGCGGCGCAAGCCCCACCGCCTCCTCGGGAAGGCGGACGCGGAGCGGCAGCCCCTCACACCGCCGAAGGGGCGTCGGGCAGCCGGCGAGGCCAGGCCAGGCCGGGCCAAGCCAAGGGAGGCGAGGGGAGAAGCAGGCAGCCCCCCGCGCCCCCCGCCGCTGGGCGGGGAAGGCGGCGGAGCGATGGGAGCGCGGACCCACCCCGCCGCCATCTCGCGAGAAGAGCGGCGCTCCGCCGCCCGCCCCGCCCGGGACCGGCAGCCGTGCCGGGTATGGGGCTGTGCGGGCGGGCTTGGGCCCGCTGCGGGGGCCCGGGCGTTCTCTGGGGCCTGGCGTTGGGCCGGGCCTTTCCCCGGCCGTGCCGTACCGGCGGATGGGAGCCCCCGCGGGCGGAGGGGACGGCTCGGTACGGCCTCTGGGCGGCGGCGGCGGCGGGCGGCGGGGTGCCGGCCCCGCGGGGCGTCCGCGGGCTGAGGAGCTCCAACCCCTTCACCCGCAGGCAGGAGGAGGAATGGCGGCGCCGGAACCGGTCGGCGCTGGCCTACATCGCCGCCGCCGCCGTGGGGATGGTGGGCATGTCCTACGCGGCCGTGCCGCTCTACCGCCTCTACTGCCAGGTACGCGGGAGGCCGCCGTGGCTGCCAGCCCCTTCCCGCCCGCGAAGGGCGACGGGGTCGGGGGGCGAGGGGCCGGCGCGGGTCGCTCACCGCCTTTCCTTTCTGTCAGGCCACGGGCCTGGGCGGAACGACGGCCGCGGGCCACAGCTCGGAGCAGATCGAGAGCATGGAGCCGGTGCGGGACCGGGTCATCAGGGTCACTTTCAACGCGGACGTGCATTCCAGCATCCAGTGGAACTTCAGACCCCAGCAGAGCGAAATCTACGTGAGTGACTTCGTTTGTGCCCTGGCACAGCACCGCTCGCACCTGGAGGTGAAGGCGTCGGGTTTCGCCTCCTGCGTTTTTTGTCACACCTCGCATCCTGATGGCGCAGATCCATTGGTTTGCGTATTTGGGCCCCGGTCTGGAAGAACACACAACTGAGGGCACGTTAGGCCAGTGCGCTCCCTCAGTCCTTCCGCGTCAAGAGTTTAATTTTCGGTGCAGGTCAGGAAGGCAGGGCTGATGTCTCCTTCTGCCAGAGGTCAGAATGTTTATTGCCTCTTGGGGTGTAGTTAAAATATAGTTGATCCCCTGCCATCCCATCAAGCTACCAAAATTGGATTGCCATCAAAAGTATGTTTATATATACCTGTGGGGTTTCGCCAGACTTCCCCCCTAGTGCTTTCTCTTCTTGCCCCTACCGTTGTAGAGCTGTTTCTATATTTTAAAAAAATGAACATTTTAATCTAACTTTGCTGTTTAAAATTAGTTCTTAATAAAAACACTCAGGAGTCATTGGTTTCCGAGTCCAGTACTGAAAGAATTATAACCTCAAAAATTAAGTGTACACCATATATAAACCTGCATATTAGAAGAGCTCTGTATGCTGCTAAACTGCTGCAAATAATAGAAGTCTTCAGTGGCAAACTGGTTAAGGTTAAAAATGCACACGTATAACATTATTGATGCTTTTAATTTTGAATGGGGGTGAATTGTCTATAAGCAAAATATTTGTCAAGTAACCAACTTGAAACAGCAAAAGAGAAAATGAACTAATTCTAGCTAAAGTCTGAAGAACTCTGAGGGATGCAGTGGATTAAAAATGACCATGCAATTACTTTATACAGGTGGTACCAGGAGAGACTGCATTGGCATTTTATAAAGCGAAAAATCCTACTGACAAACCAATAATTGGAATCTCTACCTACAACGTAATACCCTTTGAAGCAGGACAGTATTTCAATAAAATACAAGTAAGTGTGAACAAAGCAAAGACTGCATTTTTCTTTACATGAATGAGAATCGTTATCCATACACTAACTTTTTTCTCATTTTAATCCTGGATACCATTCTTTGTATGCCAACTTTTTAAGAAAATACCTTGATTTTTTCAAATGACAGTGCATCAGTTCATTCTTAGCCTTACTGTCTTCATAACAAGCTGCAGTACATGTCCAATTAGAATGGCTCCCAAATTAATGATATTTAGTACCACTGACTTTGAGGGCAAGTGGTAACGAGATGAGCTAGCCTGGCCAATTTGCATGTTTGGACACTTCATTAAGAGCTAATTTTTTTTTTCCTGTAACACAAGAGAAACAGAATTGCTGTCTTGTTGCTCATATGGTTGATCCTTCCCAGGATTCTAGGAATGTACAGAGAATGAGAGTTCATTTTAAAAGATGAAGCTTTCTGTCATGTTGGCAGAGACAAAGTTTACCATAGCTACTGTTGTCTAATTGTTGTTGTTTTTTTTTGTTTTCCTTCCCCCATGCAGTGTTTCTGTTTTGAAGAACAGCGGTTAAATCCTCAAGAGGAAGTGGACATGCCTGTCTTTTTCTACATTGATCCAGAATTTGCAGAGGACCCTAAAATGGCTAAAGTTGACTTAATCACTCTCTCTTACACCTTTTTTGAAGCAAAGGAAGGACAGAAGTTAGCACTTCCTGGATATCAGTAATGGGCAATCGCTGCACAATCTGACTTCTGCTACCTGACTACCAGTTTTGAAACCATTTTTCAGCAGAAGGAAAAACTGCAGGAGTACTGTGCAATACAAAATTATATCATTAAACCACCATGGGCACATGCTGCTGTTACAAAAGGATGTATTTCTATTTAAAAAAAACCCACCCAAACCCACAACTTATGTAGTTGGAATATTATTTCTTAGGGATAGTATTTTTTCATCAGACAATAGAAGGGAATGTGCTGTTCCTGGAGGGGAGAGGGTTTTCTCAAGCCATCTTTTTGTAAGATGATACATGTTAACTGAACACTGTGAGGCAAATTTTTAAACCCAAGTGTAAACTGAGATCTGCATTTAAATACAGAGGAAAAAATCACTTTATTAAGCATCTAAAATTGCATTGCTGGCTCTGAAGAATAACTTCCATGAAAGTTACCTTTATAAAAAGGTAAAAACTACCAGGTAATCGGTTCACAAAATCTCAAAAACTAAACAAAGTTAGACTGTATTGCTATGTAACCCTCACATGGCACAGGAGGACATGATGATTCAGAAGATGATGCACCCTCTCGAATTATTACTGAATCAGTAGTTTGTTTGGTAAGAGCAGACTGCTCTAAAACTGTTATCATTTGAATGAGGAACAGTAATTTAAATGTAAGCACATCAAATGTGTGGTATGGTGTCCATTTTGAAATACCGTATTCAAATTTTGATGTTGTGTTCAACTCATTTCAAATATCTGTACTGCTAATGACTGCTCTTTCACTCTGAGAGGGCTGTACAGTGGGCATCTCTACACAGAGACAAGCTCGGCTCGTGTATGAAATGCTCTGAAGGGAAAGGCAGTATGTAAACAACTGCCCTGAATTGCAGGCTAAATTAATAGCAAAGGAGTCTCCTCAAGAGCCAAAAGGAAAATCAACTCCATTCAGAGCTTAAGTCTGACAAAGCCTGCCCAGCAGCACAGCAGTTGTTCAGAGGTACTGTTTACCATCAGAACACGTAAGCCTGTATTTATGTAACTTTTGGTCATTATCTGTGGGGTAGGCATAATAACATTTTATCATAGCTTTGCAAATGAGGAGTGAGTTGCAGAGCAAGTTTAAGTAAGTGACCTACTCATTTGCAGACAGGAATTAATCTCAGCCCAGTATCTCATCTGCTAGGCCAGTTCTTTCTACCCCTTTCAGCAGATGAGATCTAACAAAGTAAGACTAATGTTGGTTTGTTTGAACTCTTAAAAAGGTAATGGGTATATCAGAAATAACTTCCAGTTACTTCAGGCTCAATTGTGTTTGCATACAATAATTTTAAAAGTGCTTTTTTGAAAATAAATGGGTGCTACCTTTAAAATGCATTACTGTACCAATTATATGTGTTGTTTAAACAGATTCTGGATGACATGTCAGGTCTTCACTGTGTATTTATTAAAGTTTTAAAACTTTTCATCTCTCGAATGCAATTTACCCAGCAAAACATGTAGAGCCCACAGAAGTGAAATACATCTGTATGAAGCTAGCAGCAAGCTTTATCATTCCAGTTATGCTGTGGGGGCGGGGGGAGGCAGAAATCAAGACAAATCTTTGAATCCAGGCTAGGAAAAAAAAAAAATATTACCTGGGTTGTCTTTAGTCCCTTGTCTTTTTGAAAGTTCAACTGATGATGGGAGTTTTCCACACATTGCTTTATTGTGGCCATGTGCTTCAGAAAAAAAGGAATATCCCCCTGGCAAGTCCCAGTTTCATAAAAATGGGGGGGTTTCCCCCCCCAAGTTTGAAAGCTGAACTTTGCACAGAGGCTGAGCACTTGCCAACTAAAACAAGCTCTCTAATCTCAGTAATTAGCCGGTTCCCTTTCATCTGTGACCATTTTGCTTCTTTTAAATATGGAAAAGTTCAGTTAGCAATCATCCATTATGGATTACCATACTGAAATAGCCTATTTTAATTTATTACACTTCAGCGTGCTAGGGTTTTACCAATACAATTAAGCTGTAGGGAAAAAAATCAATCATCTACCTCAAATCCTATTTTCAGCAGTATTCTCAGGCTGCTGTCCAGACCATTGCAAATAATGCAAGAAAAATTAAGAATAAAGCAGCTTACGTTTTCATCTGTGCTTACAAAAGCCCCCAAACTTCTTCAAGGTTGTTGTTTTGATGGAAGTAAGGTGTTCTAATGGTCACACAGCAAACTGCAAAATTGCTAACTACAATGAAACCCCCGGGATTCACACTAAAATACTTCCAATGCTATCTACATTTGGTATTTCATGGAATACGCACGTTATCTGGTTAAAAACTCAGAAGTGATGAGGGTTAACTTCTCAGTAAGCATTTGCTTTTATTTGGAATTTTATGCTACAAAAATTGCAAAACAGACTGAGAACTTAAACAGTTAACATAACGAACATTTAAAATGCAGTATTTCACAGAAAATTAGCTTATCAGCTATGAACATGAACTAAGTTCTCAAATTTTATATCAATTATAAATTCAGAGAACTATACCTGTTAAAGTGCACATTTTACATTCAGCATTAAAATAGATAAGGCACTTTAATTATTAAAAGATAAAACTGTTATTAACAGGGTTAAACAACTTGATTAAAATAAATGGATAACTATTGCTCATCTGCATTGTAGATGATTATTTTTTCCTTCACCAGAACAACAATCTCTGCAGGGCAGGAACATTGAAAGAAATGATTGATCCCCCTCCAATATTTACTCAGTAAAGAAAAGCAACAACAACATAGGAACAAGCAGGGTTTTTTTTCTGTTCTGTTAATCATGGATGACAGCACCTCATGGCCCAGCTCCGTTTTTTACCAAGACAAAAATCCAATTATATTGCAGGCTTTTAGAAAGAAAACTAAATCTGTATTCATAATATGAATGTAGGAAAGTAACACTGCATGTCTTCAGGCATCTATCAAGAGGCCCAATTTTAGAAAAGTCCTACATATCAAAACCCCCTTAATAAATTCCCAGGGAGATTAACACAGACAGCAATGAGGCCAAAATAGAAACTGGATTCTGCAGTTTCTGTAAACATAACGTTCAGTTTTGTTTGCTGCATAAAGGGGTAAAGCAATACAAAGGAACAGTTAACTTGAAAGAAAACCTTTCTTCTATAGTCCTTTTTGTTTACCTGTGTCAGATGTCAAGTGTTACTTCATATGCAGGTGAATTTGAAAATAATATTTTAAAGGCCCCTAAAATACTTTAAAAATTATCATGCAAGTTACCTTGAAGAGTACACAGTTGAACATTTAGGACAAATTATCAAGGTGTAGATCCAAGTAATGCTTCAACTTCCACCCAGCTTAGTATTCCAATACTTATTGTTTGTTGTGTCAAAATACAAAACCTGTTCTGTTATTCACTTGTACATTATTGGAAGCACAGCACAGGACCAGCATCAGAGAATAACGTGTGTTCAGCAGAAGACTTCACCTCCAGCTTCAGCACTCTGTATTATTTTTAACTTCTGTCTTCAGCACAACATCAATTTCTTCATAAATAGCTCTGAAAGAGGAGGAACAGGGCAAATCCTACATCACAGTTGTTTCATTTTGACAAAATATACCCATGAAATCCTGCCCAAGCATGAACTGCCAAGAGTTTATAGTGTTTGCCTAATGGAGTAGCATCAATTGCAGGATGCCCAGGGTTCCATGGAAACAAAGAGCCAGTCCTGTGGTGCGTCTGTGATTATACATTTAATGAGATACCTCTGGACATTGTCACTTTTGATGAAGTAAGTTTGGGAACAGGACTGCAAAACACAGATGGCAAGCGTAATCACGTGGCATGCAATTTCTGCGCTAGTTTAAAAAAAAAAAAAAAAGTTTTGTTGAGATTTTTCTACCTCAGAATTTGATGGTTCCTCAGAAGTTAGTTTTGTGTAGACAGTTCAAATTTTTTTGCAATTACTGGTAGAAAGGAGAGTTCTGTCATCTGTTTAGTTTCGTATTACTTTCTATCTGACTATTTGGCCCTCTAAAGAGCCCCAGCATCCATTCCCTTTTGTAGCTTATATTTAAATTGAGGATTTTCTTGATATGCAGTAGAACAACATTCTTAAAAATCACGATTGCTCTGAACAGGAATTACTGTGGTTACCTTGTTCCAGAACTACCTGTGTTGAAGTGTCAATGAGCTTCCTCTACCAGGACCCTTATCAGCTTTTCATATCACTGGATAAGATTTTAGTAGATCGTTTTTGATGCAGCATTACTCCACCATTTTTACAGATGCTGTTCAATCAACACACTATAGGAGTTTATTCCTTAATTGGTTATGCCAGAAATATTGGAAGATGTACAAAATGCAGCCACTCTCATTTAATTTAGCGATCCAGTTTGTCAGCTTGCTCAAGTCTAAACAGTGTGATCTGTTTTGTCACTCAGAAGAAAAAGCCAACTCAGAAGCCTTCTTGCCTTTGACACCTAAACCGTATATTATCTATTTTAAAAGTTACTTACTCAGTGGGAGCCAAGGGATCAAATTCCATTATCTCGTAGTAATGAGGTGATTGTGACTTGTTCTTTGATGCAGCTGGAGAATAAAGACAGGCAGATAAAGCCAGATTTAAATGTAAATGAAAAGCTTGCTTACTGCATGTTACTTTTTTGTATCTTCCTGAAAGGAGCAGATTATCTCCTATGTATCTAGTTGCTTTAAATGCTAAAATGGACAGACATGCCTAAGAGAAGCCATGAGCAGTATAAGATTTTGGGAATATTTGTTGCTGCCTCTAGTCTTTAACAGCCATTATGTAAAGCCCTTAAGTTCTAACAAGAAAAATACATCTCCATGAAAGTTAGGTGGTCTGCAGTATTTATTACCTGCTGGTGACGGTCCATTTAATGATGTAGAAGTTTGCAGATTTACTGGATTCAGAGGCACTGGGCTTAAAAGAGTCGCCAACTAAGGAGATCAAGCAAAACAGTGCATGAACGATTGTTCTATGAGAACTGGTTTGAATTAACTTATATAACTGCTGACTTATCTTTAGACTCTCAGACTACAGCAGGTAAATTCTCAGGTCAACAGTTATCAATCTAATCTCCATTCTCCACACAAAGTTCAAAACATCTTCTAGTGTTACCTGTAGCACATTTGTATAATTTACTTCTGCGTAATTTGTTACACTACACAGACTCAAAGACTGCAGTATTCACAATATAGGTATCTGCATTTACTTGCAGTTTAAAATAGGGAATATGCGCATGCGTTTGGGGGTTACTTCTCATTTCATACTGCCTACCACAGAAAAGCATTCAAATTCATAACATCACCTCAAAGCCCCTTCATATTATTTGCATTCCTTCTGTCATGGGTGTTTTGCCTGCAGCAGATGCCATTTGTCCTACACTGTACTTGGTTTTTAAGTGTTTGGGGTTTTTGGTGGGTTGTTTGGGTGTGGGGCGGTTTTGGGGGTTGTGTTGTGTTTTTTTTTTAATATCTTGTTTGAGATAGGAAATACACCAGAGTAACATAATGGCAGCAGGAGGAGACCTCAGCTTGCTTCACACAGCAACAGATTAAATACAAATAATAGAGCAACTGCTTTCTGCAAACTCCCCTGAGATTGTGCTGGACCCCAGAAAATATACTTTCATATTAGCACCTGTGGTATCAATAGAGGAAAGTTGGCCTGGTCACCAAATATGGAGTGTTCCCTGATGTATGGAGAAGGGCCACTGAACAGATCTTTGTATCCCAATTGGACAGCAGTCGGAATAAATCCAAAGAGTTCTCAATTTGACAGTTGCTAGCACAGAATAATTATTCTGAACATGAGTATTACTCACATTACTATATGAATGTCCAGCTGGGTTGCTTACACTATTGTTTTGTGCTTCAGCTGCAAATCTAGGAGAGAGTAATACATTGAAAGTAACTGAGAAACTATAAAAACTGTATATTCTGATTGTTACATTATTTTTTTGCTGGTCTGTCTTTACCTTATGTCGCAACTGCGAGCAGCATGGGCAGGTGGGCCAGTGTCCCATTCTCACATAAAAGGTAGGGAACTACAAGGACACCTCTCCTATCTTAAACTCTTCTTATTAACCCATACAATTCATCTGTTTCTCCCTTTCACTGGAGCACTGGCAACACTCAAGCAGAAAGTCATATATATCTCAAATATGTTTTGACTGTTGAGATAAATTTATGTCTATGTCTAAACAGTGCTGCAAGGAGTAGTGTATTTTTAAACATGTTAAGCAATGTCTAGCACACAGGTAGTTTTCACTCGTTTTACCGGACTAATGTGTAAAAGTAGTAAATCTGTGTTCTCACAGCTTTCTATAAACTCATTAGATGAATTACAGAGTACTAATACCTCTGAAGATCTTTTATCTGTTACAATTTTTTGATAAGAGATTACTCACGGGAATTGCTGAGCTTTTGTTGTAGTTGCTAAATCTAGCTGTGGATAAATTGATGGATGATGCCTGTTTTTATCTTCAGGGTGCACAGATATGCAATCTGAAATTCAAAGTGATAATTAATGATCATTTAAACATTATTAAGCAAATGTTAGTTACTTGTACGATGAACATTGAAAGGGTAAAATTTTGTTTGGAAGGCATATAAAGAGTCTGAAACGAGTTGCTGTTTATCACATGAAAGACAAAATTTTAATAACTCTGAAAAGGTTTTAGATGCAATGTATTTATCTCCTTAAAATGTCAGAACAACATTAGTAGTGCTATACATGGTAGATAGCACTTAAAACTCCTTTTGCTATTTCTAAAAGATTAAAATGGAATTACAGGCATTTATTCCTGGGGGCACATTCACATCTTTAACTTCACTATATGGCCTCCCCTAGAGTGGATAAAGGAGGAGCTTCTACAAACAGTAATTCTGGGTACCAAAGTCAGGAGCTTTACTCACTCCTCTGACTATGAAAGAAGTCTGAAGTTAGAGGAGATGAGTACCTTTCTCAAAGTGAACTGTTTCTAACACCAAGGGCCTCCTGAAAAAACCTAGGACATCAAGAGGGTATGAGAAAAGCGTATCTGTGTTTCTTTCTTCCAAGCCTACAGAACAAGCAACTACCAGACTGTTTTACAGTCTTCATTGTAGTAGAAAACAGAGCATGTTCTACTGTTCAAATTTACGTAATGGGGGAAAACAATTATTGCTTCTACTGTAAACAAATTACAGGGAACCTTGTACTATCTTACTTTTTTTTTTTTCCTACATACACACATCAGTTCTCCTTTTAAGGAGATTTAAGGAACATCCTTAAAGTTAAGGAGTATCTTTGTTTTCTTTCTTAGAAGGAACTTCTTGATTCCTCCAGCAAGCTCTTGTTGGTTTGCTTTAGGAAATCAGACTGCAAGGGAAACGTGCATTCATCACTTACTAAGGCCTGAAGGAGACACTGCAGAGCCAGTTTGCACCACTGTTGACACAGGAGATGGAGAATCTATGGAGAGGTCAAGTAGATCACTCGAGGGAGCAGATGGCTGTTTCCTGTATAGCTTAACATTTGAAAAGGAATAAAGTTGTTTGGGTTTTTTTTGTGTTTTGTTTTGGTTTTTTTTGTGGTGGGGGGGGGGTTTGTTTGTTTTGTTTGTTTGTCTTTTAAAGGAACTTGTATAGTTTTAAACAAATAGCTATTTTCACAGAATATAAAATTTTAAAATCATAATATTAAAAACTGGCAAGTATGAGAGAAGACCAGGATTTTTTTGTGTGTGTGTGAAACATAGCTAATGAAACAAAAAATGCTTTCCAGAAAAGATCAGTTTCAGCAAGGTTGCTATTTCAAAAAATTAAGGAAAACAATTCTGAAGTAGGAAACAGAACAGACTCAATTCTAAAAAGCAACCGTGATCTTGTTTACTTACAGGTTTGATATTGATCTTCTGATTGATCCTGCAAAATTATTTTCATACTACTTATTTGTGTTATTGAGATTTGATACATACTTAGGAGATTGATTTTTTCAGTCCTGTTTTGGATAGGAAAAGTTCAAAATCACAACAATTTTTCCTAGGACACAGAAAAGGGTTCCATTTGTTTTGCCTGTGAACATATTAGAATTAAAAATGTAGCCAACCAAAGATTTTAATGAAACCACATCTTGAATTATACGGGTTTGGTCACACCAGATAAAAAAGAAATAAATATTTTTTTAAAAAGATGATGCATTTTAAACTTGGAGACTCCTGAATAATATAAAAATGCACAGACTGCACCATTTGGACTATTACCTAATCCAACAACGCATCCATCAAGGAAAAACATCCACCTACATAATCAGAATGTATTAATAGTGACTTTTCAAGGAAAACAAGATCATCTTGTACCCTTTTTTAATAATTGTCAGCTGTATTTCAGCATTCACAATGCGGTCATTTTCATATTGAGGGCTAGGTGACTACACAATTATGGCTTAGCAGAAGGTGAAACATGCAAAACTACTTTGGGCAATATAATTAACAACCATAATTATCAATCAATAAAGGGTAGTCATTAAAAATTTGCTACAAGCCATTATTCACAATTCAGAAAAAGCTTTGACTCAGAAAAAACCACCAGTAATAGTGAATTCTGATAGTGTAATAGTATTTCAGTCTATAAATACTTAAAAGAGAACAATTGAAAAGGAACATTATGGTTCCTCATTTTGTATATGGCAGATAATAGTGCTTAGCTGTAGAGGTAATAAACCAGCATTTGAATAGATATCGCTCTCATTTCTCCTCACCAAGCATCCATCTTAGATTTGACATTATTTGCTACTTTAACTATGTGAATTTGCATGAAATTCTGCAAGTGAGACTTTGGAAAATCAGTAGGAGTAGTATCAGCCTGTTGTCTCCTGTACCTCTCAACTAGAGAATAAAATCTGCTTATATCAAAAGTGTATTCTTCCACAATGAACAGAAAAAGGAATGTTTACAGTGCTGCAGTTCACAAGTTCATCTATAATTACTCACCTCTGTGCGTTCACGTTGTATTCTCTGATTCTCCAAAAAACGAACTCTGTTTCGAGAGAACCTGTTGAAATTGCAGAGTTAAACGTTCATTCTTACATTTCTGTGATGTTCATGCCAGAGAGGTAACTATGAACATACACTATGCCAAATCCGGCTCCCCCTGACCAGAACACTCTTCCAACTGAGTTCCAGGAAGCCTTCTGTCCTCAGAGGTCCCCACATTCCCTGACGGCATCTGAGGACAAACCACACACCTGTTCTGGCACACAGCCCTCTCGTTACTTCAGGCATTTGAAATAATTTTTTTTTTTTTTTAAAAGGAAACCAAAAAATCCATCTGCATAAATATTTATACACTAGGAATCATAACAGTCCTACACTGGGTCCAGAGGAGACACAGTCAAGCGATATTCAGCATCCATAAGGTCAATCTGTTTCAGAAGTAAGAGCCCTAAGTGGTATTGACATGAGACTGTCTATACAACTGCATTTGCTGTTCAGGGTTACCATACTGGTGAGGCCCACAAAGATAGTATATATGCAGGGAGAAACAGAAGAAAAAGCCTTTCCAACTGCAGAACATAAAATATTTATCTGAAATACAGGAAGAACCAAAAAGTTGCTAGAGACACTAGAGGGAGTCATCGTTACGTACATGAGGCCCGTTTATTGCACAATGGTGATTGCTCCTGATTTAATTTGGACTCTACATTAATAATCAGAAACAGAGAATGCAGCATGACTTGTCTTCAAACAATACGTATAGTATGAAACAGATGCAGCTATTTAAAATGAGTTTGTCCTTTACACATCTCATTGTTCAGAGGGAGTTCCAAAGAACAAGTCTTATGCAACAAACATTAACCAAATACATTTTAATACTTATCAACTCTAAAGTGCAATGCATCTACACCCAGGAAGACTCATTACATATAAGCCATAACATTATAGTACTAAAATGCAGTAGTTTTCTGTCCAGTTTTACAATGGCCAATTAATTGCTCCTTCAGTCATCAGGTGAGTCTTTCATAAGGAATTTGTTGAATTATACCCGCAAGCTACTATTCATAGTTCAAAAGGTTCTTGGCCTCGTCAGTATTCATCAGTCATAACAAAAATGTAAGCCCACATCTGACTTCAGTGGATTTACAGAAGCTGAACAGAATTCCATTTTTGCTTTACTAAAATGAAAAACTTCCTAAAGCAAGAAGTGAGCACACAACTCTTTCAAGGCAGTTACTGTAAAATATGGCAACACTGCTGTAGACATAAGATCTAAGGATAAATGAAAACTAAATGTTGTCAAGATTAGGCCCAAAGTTTGTGCCATGACGCTTAGAAGAATTAGTGATATTTTCAGTGCAGCATTCAGAAGAGGATTAAAAAGAAAAGATGACTAAATTCTCTAAATCTGCTAAATTTAATCACGAACCATTGCACTTGATGCATAATGACTTCTAGAACATTTCTTAGCCACGGAGGAGATCAACTACTTAACATGGAAGGCTAGTTCCTATTAAGCCAGAATACTCTCCATGAGTATACTCATGATATTTTGGGGGACAATACTGGAATTTTGAGTTTAAAATTAATTTGTTTTGCTAGTATCTTGCCATGCTACCAATGACATAATAGACAAATACACAGGATATCAATGCAAGCACTGCGGTGCTTCCATGTGTGAAAGAAAGAAACATTTTCTGCTGTAAGACAAGTAGAACAGCATGTTTCAATCCAGTTGAGATTGCTTTTCCAGTTGAGAAAAGCAAGCAACTCTCTTAAGCATGCAATGAGGCAGAATGCTATTCCATGGCTGATTTCTGCAGTAAAGCTGTCAAGCTGTTTAGAAAGAACAAGTATTCTTTCCTGGAAGCATATATGCTTAAGAGAGATAAGGACCATCACCAGTACCAAAGGGTCTGTAGCAGATTACAAATTCACTATGCACTACCAAAAAGGAATGTCAAGTTCCAAAATGACTTTTGTGTGCCTCCATCTGATTTCCTGGTTATGCTGTTAACTTCTTTTACCCCTTTCTAATGGTTTTCTAACTACCTTTATGAACTGTTTCTGAAGCGTTCAGGAGAAGGCAAATACATAATTTTCTCTTTTTCAGTCTTGTTTCTTTTCTGGATTTAAGGATAAAATCTATCTCCTTGTGGAGGATCAACATTAGACGTAGGGACCATCCGAGTCCATTAGGTGCACTTATTCAGTTAGGATACCAAATGTGAGGAGAGAGGCCCTGTACTTACCTTTCATGTCCCAGGAGGACATTATTCAGATCTTCATTTACTTGTATTAACTCAACTATCACATCTTCATTCTCCACTGTCACCAACAATTCCATGATCCTCTCCTGCATCATCCGACAGGTCTTATACAGTTTCTGCCCAACGCAGGGGAAGAAAAAAAAAAATATAACAGTGGTCTCCAAATTTGTCAGTTCTGGAGAAGAATAAGACACTTCAGCGCTGCAGACTCACAGGTAACATTCCTTAATTTACACAAACCGCATGCATACCAAACATTGCAAATAGCATAATTTTCATGTCTTTGATCTCTGCAAGGCAGGTTGACAGCTCCTATCATCACAGCCAGCACTCCTACCTAATCCCTACCTCTTGACCCACCTTTATTTCTAAAGATGTATCTGTCTCTCAAGTCTAAACTACAAACTGCAAAATAACGAAGATCTCTAGGTGATGCAGAACAAATTTGATTCGATCCTGTTTGAAGCTGATTAAACTCAGCAGGATACTTCACATGGATGTAATGGATGTGATCCTGCTCAACATCTGCTTGCAGAAAAGACAATAGTAGTCTAAAGGACAGAAATGCTCTGTGACACAACTCTCTAGCTCTAACTATTCCTCTAAGTGAGGAAGTTTGGATGCGCTTGATCTATGCACTTTTTGAGAAAGTAACACAAACCTAGCAGAATCAGCTGGTAGGAGAATTATGAGAGTTTACTGAGTTTTGCATTATTGCTAGTTGAAATGAAAGATGGCTTATTTGTATTACTCTCCACTGCAGATTTTGCATGTTCAAAGAAACAAATTCTTTAGCAACAGGAACTTCGACTCAGCTAAAATTTCCCCCTGCCCCCCGCAGTGCATTTGCAAATGCTGGCTCGCTCCTCTTAAGGAAAAAAAAAAAAAAAAAAAGAGGGGGAAATTACTCTATTTGCACACTGCTATTCAGAAATTGCTCTGGTATTATTTTTGAAGTGATCTGATTTTTCCTCAAAATACATATACTTCACGTAAATAAATTATTTTATTTATGTAAAAAAAAATTTTGCACCCCTTTGCCAAATCTGCATAAGGATTACAGGGTACTATATCTTTCAGTACTGTATCTTCATAGCTGTCCTGGTTTTGGCTGGGATAGAGTTAATTTGCTTTCTAGTAGCTGGTACAGTGTTATATTTTGGATTTAGTATGAGAATAATGTTGATAACACACTGATGTTTTCAGTTGTTGTTAAGTAGTGTTTATACTAAGTCAAGGATTTTTCAGCTTCTCATGCCCAGCCAGCAAGAAGGCTGGAGAGGCACAAGAAGTTGGGAGGAGACACAGCCAGGGCAGCTGACCCAAACTGGCCAAAGGGATATTCCATACCATATGATGTCATGCCTAGTATATAAACTGGGAGGAGTTGGCCAGATGAAGGGGGGTGGATCGCTGCTGGGACTAACTGGGTATTGGTCAGCAAGTGGTGAGCAATTGCATTGTACATCACTTGTTTTGTATATTCCAATTCTTTTATTATTATTGTCATTTTATTATTATCGTTGTTATTTTCTTCCTTTCTGTCCTATTAAACTGTCTTTATCTCAGCCCATGAGTTTTACTGTTTTTCTGATTCCCTCCCCCATCCAACTGGGTGGGAGGGGAGTGAGGCTGCGTGGTACTTAGTTGCTGGCTGGGGTTAAACCACAACTAGCCCAGGATAAAACACACAAAAATGTATTCAGTTTAATGTCTGTAATTAAATTTAAACCTCTCCAACTCCACACTTTACTATCTGATCCGCATTTAAAAAATGTGTATTTCTTATGACTCCATTATACAGGCAGACTAGCTCCTTTGTAAATATCAATATTCAATAGAGAAGGAAATTGAGACACTCATTTCAAGCATGGATTTGCTAGGCTTTGCTCCTACCCACAATGACGTATGCAATCTTACATTTTGAAAACTGGAGTTTTACAATGATGGACTACCAGCTGGTAAAACAATCATCAGTCATTCCAATGAGTTTGTGCTAATTCTTACCAACTGATGATCTGGACCCAAATTCCTGCATGTCCGCCAAGTATGTTTGTTACTCTTCTTGGCTGATGCTGAGTTTCAGCTATTCTTTAGCTAACGTTACTGATCAGCACAACATTTCAAGTGAGATCTGCCATCTTAAAAGCTTGTCCAAAACAGGGTGGAGAAAGGGAGGAGCCTAGCCACTAATGAAGCTACAGAACTGAAAATATGTTGCACTGATAAAGTTTACCCAGTTACAGTTTTTACTGAGAGACCCCAGATAATCAGAAAGACTGAAACTAATGTCTCCAAATCACTCAAAGCCTAAACAAGCAGCTCTTTTAATAAAGAACTTTGCTCTCTGACAACAAAAGCCTAATCCAAGCAACCCAGGTAGATCCACAAACAAAAGGGAACATTAAACATTGTTAAAGGAGCAGGCTAGCCATGCTTGATGCTCTATACCACTCAGTGCACAGGGGAAGAGAACAGAGAGAGCAACAGTGAAATTAACATAGAAGGAATGAGTTTTTAGTCACTCTCCCACAAATAAGAACTCCACACCCTGTCCTCAAACTTTTGCCAACAATTTTATTACTGGGAGTGTCAATAAGAATCCACTGGTTCACTGTGGGCAACCTGATCTGTGCGCCCACATGTAGAAGGGCCATAGTAGGAGACAGGAAATGAAAGACATGCTTTTCCTCTTTCACAACCAGAAACACTTACCTTGTCATGGACTGGACAGAGGTGGCCAAGCATATTAAACGAGCATATTCTCCTACCTGGGGTATCTTTCACTGGCTGGTTAAATCATCAAGGCCAGTTTGCACCTTGGCAACCTCCCTAGTGGCAGTAGCACTACGGAAGTCAATTATTGTGCACCAAACAGCCAGAGAGTAGCTGCTTAGGTGGTGTCCATTGCTGGAACAACCTAAACTCAATCCTTTAGTGCAGGCAAAGCAAGCCCTCTGGAACCTATTGCAACAGCTATTTGCCCGTGTTTAGGGTCTACTCTGCTCAGACCCATGCTTTGCAGGCCCTTCCTCCTTGGGCTTGTAGCTCCACAAATCTCTGCAAAAGAGACAGTGTGGGAGATGTGAGGAATTTCCAGGGGAGCAAAAACCACTGAGAGATTGCATCTGTCTCCTATCTGGTTACCCTAGACCAGCAGCACTGCCTGTCATTAAACATGAGAGACAGTGGCAAATTGCTGCTCTCTCTCCATATCTCACTTCCAGTTGTGAAGCAATCCATAAATGGACACAGCTGAACAGCATGACCTTGAAGGCAAACCAACAGCACGCAGTAAGAGTTCATTGCAAAGGAGAAACTCTCCACTGGGCAAAAGAAGCACACTGAAGGCTTGCAAAAATTAGGTCAGTTCTCCAACACATTTAATGCTGACAAATTACCAAAAATGCTTCCTCATCATAGAAGTTCAGAGGTAAGTTTAAAAACAGAAGGATGTGATAAAAAGCTTTTTAAATTCTTGCAGACAATACGAAACAGAAAAATGTCCATTGACATAGGTCACTAGTGAAATACTAAAGTAATACTGCATTTTTAATTTCTAAAATAAAAAAATACACTACAAGCAAGTAGAAGAAATGACATCACAGAAAGAAGAACGTCTGCATGTTCACTGTCAAATCTAAACTGGACTATTGCAATACGCTTCCCTCAGGCTACACTTTAAGAGCACATGGATTCATCTATAGCACAGCAAACTCCCAATCTTTGAGGTCACGCACATAAAACCAACGCTTCATATTCTTCACTGGCCTTCAGTCTGCCTTTAAGGTACTGGTAATAATAAAGAGAGCACTGAAAACTCCAGGATGGATACAAGAGAAAGGCTGTGTCATCATCTATTTTCCCACAAGGCAACTGCGTTCAAATGGAATGTTCTCAGGGCTGTTTGACAGAACATGCTTAATAGAGAACGCTCCATTATGAAATTCCTTTGCCCTTGGAATTCCCTAGAGCTTAAATTTGCATTGCAAGCTGTATTGTCCTTTCCTGACTATCTAGACATCAGGGGAAGGTGAAGGAGACAAGAAAGCTGAGCAAAACCAGAGGTAGAAACCTGTTGTTGGATTCCATTTGGCAATCTGAATCCAGATGTTAAAAGAAAGGATATGACACATTTTAAAATCAACTTTGACCAAAGCAAACCAACATACCCTACCAATGAATTATCGCATACCTGTAAAAGATTCATATCATCTGGATTTTCAGAGCCAGGAACATTTTCTTTTAATATTGATGACATGACTCTCACATTCATTTTTGCCATATCCAGTTCACTGTACAGTTTCCCAATCTGTTGAGTTCAACAGGACAGAATATTGTGTAAGTGAACAGAGTGAGCAGAGTAATTCTTGCCTCTAATACATACTTTCTTCCCCATTAGGTATAATACGGGCCTAATTAGCATTATTTTATTCCAGTAACATGCCATGAAAATGAATGGAATTAGCTCAGCTTTCATATGTGCAGTCAAACTAAGATCCAAATCTGATAGTACTACACATTTTCCTTGCGGTTAATCCCTCTCACTAATGTTACTGTTACTCTTTTTAGTTACCTACAGGCCAAGCAGGAATGGAAGTGAACTGTCCTTTCCTTCCTGCTTTTTAGGATAATCTATTCACACAAGCCTTATGCAAAAGTAAGTTTGGCTTTCGCACTTATCTTTGAATTAACTTTTATCAATTTGTATAACAACATCATTAGATATCATTCGAGATTCTCATGCTTGAGTAAATGATTCCACTTTCTGGTTGAGGTACAACCTTGCATTTACTGAACCCACTTCTGCCTATTTTGCCTTGGTATACCACCATATAAAACATCTTCAGGAGAATAAACCTAAAACCATGGATATAGAGCTGTGCTACTTGAAATGATGGTCCCTCCCAGTGGTCTGGTTATTGAAATCACACATTAATGGTACATTTCAAGTGAGCCCGCCCTCCTCTAAACCTGTAGTATTGTACCTGTTCAGGAGTCAACAATAATGTTGGGCCTGTGGGAAGAGGCAGTAAAGAACGTTTTGCAGGATTAGCAGAAGATGGTGATGACTTTGCAGAAGGCTGAGATGAAGTCTGCTGAAAGACAAAAGAGCAGAGCTTGAGTTTAACAAAAGAATTGAAGCAGACATCCAGATGAGAAAGCTACACAACATATTTGTCAGACTAGACAACTGGGCATTAGCTTTCTCATAATCAATGCTCCCTGGGAATTCGTTGAGCAAGGTCTATTTACAAGAATAAATCTAATGGATGTTTTGTAATTAAAGGAGGCTTGGAATTCAGATATCTTTTAAACGGGTTTGCAAGTAAATTCCATTACAGGATAAAGTGGGAATGGCTGAGAACAGGCTAGCTCCTTGAGCTCTTAAGCCATCTAACAGCCAAGAGCCCTTCCCAAAGTGCCACTGCAATTTTGCAATGAAGTATAGTTTAGAATGTCATCACACCTGAAAGCAGTGGAAAGGTTGGGGTGTTAAGTCTGGGTCTCTGTAGATGAACTACAAAGGTTTTCTGGATTGAAAAGCTGGAACACTTCATCTGCAGAAAGCTTTGTTTGCATTGAATTTGAACCGACTGCTATAAAAAAAAAAATCCGAATCCAAAACCCAACCTGCACAAGACTACACACTTAAAGTCCCTCAATTCCTAGAGACCGAAGTAAAAATTGTGTTCAGATCTGCTGTTGCTGAGATCAACAGAAGGTTTGCCACTGATTTTAACGGGCAGATACACGTGGCAGACAGAATCACGTCTACTGTACTTGGTGAGGAAAAAAATTATTGTCTATTGAGAGCATTCTCCACACAGCTTGTTCAAACAACCTTTAAATACATAAGCTTTTGTGCACTCCACTATTCAATAATCAAATCAAACTCAGCATAAATGTGAATCAGTCCTGTCTGCACTGATTATAGACATCTAATTCTGTAATTGCAAGGTTCCACTCAGTGGTGGATGGCTTTCACACTTCTCAAAACTCTTGTGAAAACTCTTCTAATAGAAAAAGAATTCTGGAAAGAATGGCTTTAACACATGTCCTGTACTTTCAGCTGATGTCCAGTGCTCAAGCCTTACTTATATTTAATGTCCTAGATGCTACACAATGCTACACATGGCATACGCTTAAATAACATTTATTGTGTACAGGCTGTGCAAACAGCTGGAGAGATATATAGACAATAACCTTTTCTTCCAGATTTCTACCTCTCCTGGTTTAATTTTAAAGATAGATAATGCTCATATTCTGAACAGTATGTGTTTTCTTGAAAAACTTGCTCATTTTAATTGAGGCTTTCAGAAGTTGACAAGTTTGTAGCACTCAGCTCTCATTCATTTTGAGTTAAACAGTATGCCTGAATCCTTTACACACTTTGAAAGTCTCAAGAGAGAGAGGCTTCCTTTTTGAAAACATATCCACAACTATTATATAGGCCAGGTTTCTTTGTTGTCATCTTAGCTGTTACAATTGAAACCGATTCCTGCTCACATGCTTAAGTGGGTTGGTCATATTCTGCCCTGGAGCATTTAAATTAAAAAAAAAAAAAAAAAGAACCAAACAAAAACCAAACACACCTTCTTTGTCTACAGAGCTCATACAATTAACACATCCTGTTTCTGATTTACAATGCTTAATGAAGTACCCTTGTGTATCCCCACCTTAGGTCCCCCTCTGCCGGTGTCAGAAGACGGAAACTCCACTCCTTTCTTCAGCAATTCTAGATAAACTTCTTTTACTTCGCTCACATCCACCATTCCTTGGAAACCTCGGGCCCACGTCTAGTTTTGAAGTAACAGGAACAATAACAGTCACAGAAATGGACAGTCAGTGGATCAGACAAGTGCTTCTAAAACATGTGGTACTAAAGGCAGGTCATTCCCTCTATCCACTCCAGCTAACTCCATTCAAAGCAGCAGGAACCACAAAAGCTCTGAAGTTACCTCTCATCCTGCTTGCTAAGTGGAGCCACAGAGGGAGCACATACACAATCTGGGAAGGGAATATAAAAGGTGGAGGTTGACAGTTTTCCAGTCCTCTCCCTCTGTCTTCCAGTCTGTGCTACCCCTGCATGAAGGGGGAGCAGCAAGAATAAAGTCTGGTCCAGGAAGAGGTTCCCATGAGTATGTTACATCACAGAAATGGCCTGCATCATTAAAAGTTTACCATATAGCAGACACACAAATACTTACTGTTTACTCTAGGCTTACCATGATAAAGGTCAAGATTTTCTCCTGCATGTCAATTGGCAGATTGTATCTTGGATTCAGTAGTTTCACCAGCTTGTCTTTACAGAAATCTTTCTTCACAACTAAAGACTGGAATCTTGGGCCACAGTTCTCTATACACATGTCAAGCAGCTGCACACACAAAAAGCTTCTGTTACACAGATACTAGGGAAAAAAAATCCAACTTGACTGCTTTTGTTTCCTTTTGTTTAATTTTTTCCAAGGTGTTATGGGGAAGAGTACGAATGGATATGAACAGGTCATTGCCAGCTATCTCACTGGAATGTCTGATGAGGTTACTACAGGGAAACAGTAGCTCACTGTGTGCACTGTTATACATATACAATACAAAATGAGATGTGTTAGCCAGAGTTATACTAGTTTTAAGAGAAGTATGGTTGCAGTTGTTTCCATGTCATAACAGTTACTGAACACAGAGTACCTTAACAGCATGAAATCTGTCCATAGCTTAAAAAATTACTTGTACAGATTCAGTAATAGAATTAATTCATTGCCTGCCACATAGGTACCCTGGTCTGACAGATTCTGAAGAGCTCTACAGGAGAAGAAAATAAGCTTACTAAATGCCTCTCTTCTAATCTGCCCTGTAAGTGAGAGACTAATGAAAAAAAAGAAAAGAACAAATTCAAGAACTTGGAGTACAATTTCTCCACGCGTTTCAAAGGTCACCCTGATTTGAAACAGAACAGCTGAATTGTTCCAATTGTCAGATTCATCTTCATGAAAGAAGTCTACTTCCAAAACTCTGCTTGGAATGCTTAGAGTAGGATCCCTGCAAGCAACATGTCTGCCCTATCAAATATAGCAGTATGTGATAATGACATAGTATTTCTCCGTTGTACAGCTCAAGGTGGCTGACTACAATTCCCACGTTACAGAAGAGATATCAAAAGCTGTCACTACATCCCAGTCACCTGAAATCAGGCCAATACGAGTCTTGATAGGAAACTGGGGTCAGTAAGAGCAGGGGCAGAATCAGGAAGAGAACGCATCTTGCCTGGCTCAAATCTGGAGATCAACCAGAGCAATATAATGCCCCATATAATGAAAAGTGGTCATTCTTCTGCTTTTTGCTCTTCAACCATATCTTTACTTTCCCTCCCAATTTAAGAGGGAAGATGGAAAGGTGAAAGCAAAGGGTAGAAATTAACAAAATTTTGCAAAATTTCATGGGTTTTGAGACAAAACTTCCCCCGAATCATGCAACAGATAGGCTATATTCTCAAAAGGATACACAGATTTTAAGGGACACTATTGTAATATTGATAGAAGTAGGTTAAATACACTTTCCTATTCAGAGCAGACTATATTTGACTAAGTTGAAATCATTTTAGTAACTCATTTTTTAGCCTCAGGACTTGGGGATTTTTCTCCCAGTGTGATCAGGAACTTATGGGAGAACAGGTTTAAGACCAGAAGAAAATACATTGCTGAAATGAAAACAGGGCAGAACAAAGAGACGCTGGCAGACTGCTGTGCAAAAAACCGAGAGATAATTACAAAAAAAAATCTTGGCTTGGATCATTATTTTTCATTTGAAAGAGTACATGAAACATATGCTAATAAGCCAAGTCATTTGCCTATGCAGTACTTCAAAGATGGTCTGTGTAAAACATTTTCAACCCAGTGCATGGGAAATTTGGTATGCAACTCCCTATTACTAACTCCCTACTTAAGGGACTGAGTATTTACCCTCTGAATGAAAGTGCTGAACTAATGGGCTAGATCCTCTACTCAATTATGCCAATCCAGCCCACTCACTTAGAGCGAAACTAAGCTGGTGTAAGAAAAAGAAGAATTTGACTCAATTATTTTTAACTGGACTGTTCATGAACAAGCCACCTTCATGCTAATAACACCTTTCATCAGAATTTCAGTATGGTTATTTATCATTGTAAATAGGACTCCACCTTCCCAAGCAGTTCCATTGGAATTAATAGATCCAAGGTGGCCAGGTCAACCACTGCTCCACATAGCACAATGGAATCTCAACAGAAACATGTTTTAATAACAGAACTGGCAAATTAACTTCAACCAAACCATTAAACTTCCTCTAAATGACAGGCAGGACCTGAGAACTGTTGGAATTGACAGCCCTGCTATGTTCCAGGCTAGCTGATACCAAACATCCAGCTGAGAAGAGATCTACACTGAGTGAAAATGGGGGCGACTTGCACAACCAAAGCCCTCTGGTTCACATGACAGCAATACAAATCTAAAATGATAAAAGGCATCTGAACAGAGATGAAGACAAACTGTAAGGCAGAAACAAAAAGAAGAGAAGTTGGTGGGTATAACAAAGTCAACTACATTCCTTATCAATAGAGACCTCACTCAGAATTCAGTAGGACTATCTGCTCCTAAAGCAGCCAGGTATGGTCCATAAAGCTGTAATGAATGGATGTAGTTTGTGATGGATACTTCTCAGACCTAAGGTGAATGCAAGAAAACACAGATGAACAGTTTGCTTATTCATATTTCTGACTCAAAGGGAACAAGTCATTAATCCATCTACAGGATTACACTCTACGAAACATATACTGATGTCCACCCAGTAGAGTTTTTGAACAGCAAGACACTGTTTCCAAGTGCCAGCATTTAAAAGAAACCTGTACAAGCAGCATTCATCAAATACAGTGTAGTGGCTATGTAGACTTTACCAAGATTCTGCATTTCAAAAATATTAGTTTTTCAGAACTCTTGAATTTTTCAAATTACATATATATATTAAAAAAACATGGAAATATGGAAGTCTTTTGCTCCCACTCAATGTCCTTTTCTTGTCCTTTTTGCCCATATATAACAAAGTGTAATAAAATTGACTAGGACTTTTTTGATTAAGGAACTGGAGGGCTCTCTCATGTTTTTGGTTATTTAGATCCTCTGCTTTGTGAAATGTTAATTTAACAAAGGAAAATCTGAAGGCCATATTTGCCATGCTAATATTTTCTTACATCTGAAAACTTACAGGATATTAAAAGGAAAATGAGAAAAAAGCCTAAGGCAAAAAAAAAAACAAACTCCAAAATTTAATTCTAACCAATGACTTCTTTTAAAATATTTTCCAACAATGCAGAAATGAAACAATAATTCCATCTGAAATTTCTGCCCACTGCTTTGCATGTAAGCGTGTATGCGTGGACACAGGTACAGAGGGACACATTCCATAAACTACTTCCCTATGTGCTGTTCAGTTCCTAAGACCTTATAGGCACCAGAACTGGGGCACTGCAGTAAATGCTTTACAAAACCAAGGGAGATCTACAGAGACAACTGAACAAGTGTCTCAGCGTTCACTACGTAAACAGTTTACGTAGCTTAAGTCTGTTACTAATAAGAAGTCAAATAACACATACACACTTTGTTGGATTCCTGCCTAGAAGTTCTAATCCTCTCCACTCTGATTGCAAAATCACCACTGCCAAGCCTGATCTCTTGGCTTTATCAAAGACCGTGCATGAAGCAACTTCATGGCCTGACACATACACCTCGATCCACGTGACTTCACAAGCACCAGGTAACTTCAGCAGATCAGAGTGTATGAAGCCAAGCCATAGCCAACACATTATACAGCTGGCACTCACCCTTCTTCCTCCGAGTAAATAAATAAGCATCTATGAGCCAGAAGGAAGAAGACGCTGTTGAGATTTAACACATCTCAGTGACAGAATCAGGGCTAACACGTGCAGTCATGTTACTTCAGATGAAGACTTTCACATTTCGCTCTGTGTGTAATCTCTGGGAATAAGCTCCTTAAGCATTTTCATTAGAAAGATTAAATTCCAGAATTTCAAGGTTGAGTAAATAAAAGTGGATCAAAGTACATTTCAAAAGAAAAGCTATTTGTAGATCTGGTGCCTTCTTAGTTGTATCTAATGTAGGTAGGAGAGACAATTTGATGTAGAGTGTCAAAAGCTGGAGGGCCACATTTACTGTAGGAAATACAGGCAATAATTTACAGTTCATCAAAAAAAGAGCCCTTATTTTTGTAGCAATTTGGGAGAAAAACAATTTTTCAGAGATAAGAGTTGCACAGGAAGTGGGGGGGGCTTGTGTTTTAGGAATTGAACATTATTTCTGTTTTTCCATTTGCAATGATTTGCTGTTCCAATCTAAGCATTTCAAAATGGGAAATAGGAACAATTTCATTAAGGCAATCAAGAACATAAAACCAGAAGATATAGCACATAGAAAGACTGATTTGGGAACAAAGGAGTTAAAAGTCATACGTGGTCAGCAATGAGATCAAAGGAAAGGTTTTACACATGCCAAACTGATGGCAGTACTGGTAGAAAACCAGAAAAAAGGAAAGGAGCCGGGGCAAAGGGAGAGGCAAAGGATAGAAGACCTTACATAAGAACAAAAGCAGGAAGAGGGGGAGTTAGAGGAAAGGCTGGCACTTCTTTTTTTAAAAAAAAACAACAACAAAAAAAAATTAAGGAACTCAGGGAGAAGAAACATACAGTCAGAAAACAGAAGCTGGGCCAAGAGGATGCGATTGCCTGGCAGGCACAGTAACACATGTACACGTGAGTGGGTGAGAACAGACATGGAGAAAGGGGCCTGGAATAGTAAAGAGACTGTGAGAAAGAGCTGAACTACAAGAACAACTGAAACCTAGTACACACTCCATCTGTGAGCAAATACAATGAGCTTCCAGGTCAATGTGATAAAGTTCTTCCTTGGATACACCTAAAAAAAGATGCTTCTCCCACTTTTATGTTCTTAAGTGCTAAGCTGTAATGTCACCTTGGGTGTATCTGCAGAGTAAACATCCAAAGAAAGGCTCCTAAATGTAAGCACTGGATTATCATAACTCCAGCTGACTGTGTCAGATATTCAGCAAAGGACCTACGTGCACAAAGACTGTAGGAGAAAGAAAGCAGATCTGATACAGGGATTGCAATTACAGCGGAAACCAAGTGTTTCTGTTATGCAAACACGTAGAACACACAGAAAGGTGACTCATGAGACAGTGGAGGAGGAAGCCAGGAAAGAAGTGCGGAAATGGAACGAGCTGAAGGTATACATTGGTATGTTTAACACATTTACCTGTACCTCTTGTTAGGAGACACTTGGGCAATTGCTAAGTGTCCTACAATTAGACACTATCGATCACCTATCTTCGTTCATCACTTCTCAACACATATTGATATAGATAACGATTTTGCACAACAAATACCAAACCCACGAGTAATAGTATTTCGTCTAAGGCAGACAGGCCTCTACAACCTCAAAAAAGGAAATGGTGAAGAAAATACTTCTAGACAAACAACGAAAGACACAAATCCCCAACAACTTAAAATACAAATGGTATGGTACTTCTCACAGTTGCACTATTGTCAGTCAAGAGTAATTCAAGTTGGGAACTCTGGACTTAGGACAGCGTTAGGAACTTCCTGCTGCTGCCTACATTATCAGTGTAGTGGAAAGCAGAGAACTATGTTAACATACTCCAGTAAATCTTAAATTGACTGAAATCACAACGCTTCCCCAAACTGGGATAGTTCAGAAACACTGTCAGATCCTGGAGGCCAGGTTACCTCAGTTGAGGATATTCCCAGCCACTCCAAACTTCAGTCGTAGCATCTGACTCTTACGTGGCTTAGCCTGAGTCTTGCTCCCTTGCTTAACTTACCATTGTTACCCTTTCATTCAAGTTTCTCATTTATACACGATAACACTTACCTTTACAAAACAGGTATTGCATGTTCCACCATGCGGCATACCATGCTCAGTTTAACTAAGATCAGTACCACAAGGCGAGTAATAGAATGGTCAAATGTCACTTTTGTGTAATATATCAACCTCCTTATCTTTCACAAACAGGTAGCGCACTGACAGAGGGACAGTCACTGGAGTAAATAAGAACTATACTACTTTTACATAGTACAAGTTTAAAAAAAACCAAAAATGCAACAATAAATTTAAGAATTTGCATCATCCAGGACTCCATGGAACGCCAGTAGACCATCTGATCTGCACTGGGGTAGTAATGTAACACACAAACAACAAAGAAAACATCCTGGAGAGTTGTGTCAGTGATAATTTGCATGCCACCTTATCGTTTAAAATGTTTTCCTTCTCAGTGTCTAATTAATATAAATATAGCTGTACTTACGGACAGGGTAAGCCTGATCTCCTTATGGTTGCAATTTTTTGAAAGCTTTTTCTTTAGTGCTTTAACTGCATCTTTAGGCCTGTGACAAGAAATTAAGTAGAGAAAGTTTCCAGTAAAGTTAGACTGTTTTTCTAGTTCGTAACTTCATCCAAGAGCCAAAAATGCTGGCCTGAGATACGGGACCAAATTCATCCCTGTATTTACACCCACATAAAACTAGAGCAATTACCCCACTGATTTCAGCAAAATCACTTTGGCATTGAGCTAGAGTAACAAAGCAGTGAATCACGTTTGCTGTTGCAGGCTGTGCGTTACTCCAGAGACTTGTGCAGAGAAATAAAGTTATTCTCCTCTGCAAAGCCTCCTCCAAAATTATATTATTTCATTGTTGTACAACAGATTTACTTATCTAGCTTCTATTGCTATGAAAGGGAATAACTATTGCCAGCTGCATCAAGATTTGACTGGTACCTATTTTTCACATATGATGCAATTAAAAAATATTCTTCTGGGAGTGTTGTCAGGAGTAGGGGTGTCTTGGCTAACTTCCAATCTTATAATTGCAGGATGCTTTTAAACTCATCTGAGTAATCACCATGTACGGATAGACAACCCATTCCACCCCAAAGACAGTGGCATTTCTAGCCCAGTCATTTTGATTTCTATATATACACCCTATATCTTTTAACTATCTATGTAGGAGGAAAAGGGTGGAAGATGGTATCGAGCTTATCACATGTGGGAAACAGTTTTGCCTGATTAATATGGGCTATCTATAGTGTACAATTATTAGGGCCAGCTCAATGCTCATGATCAACAAAAACAAGATGTCCTAAAGTCTCTTTAGGATCTCTCCAGAATCTGAGATGGAGCAATAGGCACAAATACAATGTTTCAATAAGAAAAAAAAAAGAAATCTTTGTTGAAAATATTTCAAAGCCAATGAAATTAAATGAGTATTTACCATTACTGTGTTTTTCAATTTGAAATGTTGTTGTACTTCAACAGAAAAAGAGATTTCTCTATTTTTCTCAATTCTGTATCATACCCAGTCATACCAGTAGAGCATCAAGTGATGGCTGGGAGCACAAGAGAGAAGAAAACTTTCCCTTGCAGAAAGCTGTACTACTACCATTCTACTCCTGCTTCTTGCTTCTCTCACTGAAGCATCTGGAAATGCTCTTGTCAGGAGCTGGATATTGCATTAAAATAACCATTCGCTTAATTAGATACAGCAGTTCTGCTGTTCCTAGTATCCTGTTACAGACTGTGACTAGTAGTAGTTGCCTAGGAGGAAGTTATAAGGAGTTCCTCTGTAAGCATAAGCTGTGCACAAGAGGAAACAGTTTCTTAAAAAAAAGCTCTGTTGCATAGAAGCTTCATGTAAAAACTAACGCTGAGGGTCAAAGCGTGCTGTTGCTTATGGCAATGACCAGAACGGAGTTATTACTGACCTTCCAAGCAATAAGAGCCATGGGTGAGAGTGTGGGATCCGAAAAAAAATGAAGGGAAAGAAAAGGTAATATAAAAAAAGATACTTGTTTAAAAACTAAGGCATACCTCATTCTCCTGGAGAAAGCTCTCCAGTGTTAAAATATGCCACTGCTAGCAGTGAGTTCTTGCAGTACAATGCTGAAGCAGATCTTACATGAGAACAAATTTCCTTCTCCCCCCTTTTACAGGTGGGAACAAGGAAGCACAAGGCAGCAAGTGGCTGAGCAAACCAGGACGTGGCTGTTCAGTGCAAGAGGCCACCTCCGTCCTGGGAGCCCTGGGTACATGCCTTCGTAGGATGGATCTCACTGCACAGAAACCCAGCCGTCGCTTCACTCCTGCTGTGATGTAGGCTGGCTGAGAAATTGCATAGTGGGGAACTCGGCTTAAGTTAAAAGCACAGAGTTTTAAATAGTGTTGTAGGCAACCAAACGCTCAAGCTCTTTTTCCAGGCTGGGTTTTGCAGAGCACTGGGGTACCCGTTTAGCCTGACAAGCGGTACAGGTTACACGAAAGATGTCAGACCTGGGTGAGAAACCTAGGTTACCACCTTTCGCTATCGCTTGTCTTTGGGGAACAGCCTACAAGTCTAATCCCTCCAAGTCCTGACGGCTGACCACAAGGCACCGAGGCAGGCAAAACTCTTCCCTAGGAACCAAAACAGACCTGCTCCCTGCTGCCGTTTCGTTTTGGGGTAACTTTACGCACACCACCTTTTCGATTTTGCCCTGCCCTCGAGCAACGCCGGCGCTACCTCCGAGACGAAAAACCGGCTCCTGTCATTTCCCACCGGAGAAGGGGGCAGGTCACGGCACTGCCGGCCCCTCTGACACCGGCCCCCCCCCCCATCCCCGGTCCCACAGCTCCCTGCCCTCGCTCACCCCTCCTCCGTCGCGTTGATCACGTCGCAGATGTGCATAAACTGTCCCCACTCCTCCGCCTGCAGCGCTCCGAACGTCGCCCGGTCTGAAAGGCCAAAAGCAGCCCCCGTACAGCCGGCCGCGGACCCCGAGCACCGCCAAAGCCGCGCCGGGCCGGCCCGGGCGGGTAGAACGGGAAAGCACCGTCCCTCCGCACCCCTCACGGCCCCGGGCGGCGAGGCGGGAAACGGCGCGCGCCCGGCTCCCCTCAGGCGGGCTGCGGCGTAGAGCGGGACGCGGCCCCCCCCTCCGTTACTCACCGACCAGGCTGCCCACGGCGGTACCGAAAGGGTCCTTCGGAGCCTTCGCGAAAGCCATGGCCGCTGCCGGCAGCGCCTCACGGCCTCTGAGGGGCGGCAGCCCCGTCCCGTCCCGTCCCGTCCCGTCCCGCCGGATCCGGCCGCTCCCTTCCTGGGACTTGAGGCGGAGCCGCCTCCAGGTACCATCGCGGCTCCTCGCCGCCTGATCACGTGCGGGCCGGGCAGCGCCGCCCCCGCGGGGCTCGGGGCAGGGGCTCCCCGCCGCACCTGCGGGGCCGCTC
>NW_010973082.1:5167772-5305850 GCF_000737465.1 Haliaeetus leucocephalus
CCCCGCCGACTTCCACGCGGGATCACGGAGCCATCTCCTCCTGTTCCTGCTGCTTGGCCAGTATTTAACACGTGGCAAAGTCAGAGGTTCCTCAGCCATCTCCTCCATGGGACTTAATAGCTGAAACCACGAGAAACTTGGCATTTCGTAAGGCAAAGCTCAGAACACCCGGGTCGAACCCACCCCGCGGCTCCGACCTGCCTCTTGGCACCTGTGACTCGGAAGCCTATGTTAACTTTAGCGGAAAGGGAAAAAAAAGATACCTTGCCTTGCAGCACTCACCCCCATGGATCCGTCTGTTCAGTGACTGCACGGAGGATGAATGGTAATTTTGTCTTTTCAGGTATTTTGAAGAACTTTTTATAGCAGAACTGGGTTTAAAGGATCAGCTTTACGATAGAAGTGTTAAGATCTTCACTTCAGGTATGAGACCGCAGAAAATGAGGCTTTTCAAATGAAGCAAACTAGAATGTGTGCTTTTAAACGGATACCTGATGCAATTTGCTGGTTAAATTGATTACACACAATTCATTCATTTTAAAAGAAGACTGCAAATGCAGTGAGAGTGGCAACTTCTGCTACGCCATACTGCACGCTACGTGCAGACTCATTTCAAACTTTAGGATCCACCACTGTGAAACCACCAGGGCTGACCGCTGCTCCTGCAACGTTCATACATGTTTTTCAAACCCGTATGTTCCTTTCTGTTTCACAGATTTAATGGGAACAGGTACACAGATCTCAAAGGAGCAGGGGAAAAAAACCCAGTGCATGTAAGTTACTTTCATAAAGTCATCCTTTGTATTATGTAGGAACCACTAACGCGTTCCTCTTGCCACATACATGTTTCCACATGTGGGACTTTCTTGCTACAATTACTATCAATGACTCTCATTGTGTCACTTCATCACAAGTCTGACGGTATCTCAGACCTATACAATACTTGGGGAACGAAAATGTGGCATGAATGAAAATTAAAACCTCAGCTGTAATTTTTGTTGACTGAGAGTTATAATTATTTCAGTATCAAACAAATACGGAATCATATTAACTAGCATTTGAATACAGCTTAATCAGTCATACAGTCAGAACATGATATAACCAAATAAATTATGTGCCTGACATTAGAATTTCATGAATTAACAAAGCTCTATTTGCACTGATTACGATGTTCTTCCTAGGATAAACTCATTTCACTTTTGCATTTTGTGTAACTCTATGGCCCCATCTACTGGATGGCTTTAACATAAAGGCTGGAGAAGAACATACTTTTTTGTGTACCTGCAAGTATCTCTACAAAAAGCAAGTTATTACAAGAACTTTTAGGCAGGTTGGTCATGTACAATGAACGCAGGAGCTGAGTCTTTTTCTTACTCTTTCTACAGCAAATGGGTGGAGTTCATCACACAGCTTGGTGAGGTTCCATTTGAGACTGTTTCTAATGAACACATCTCAATTTTCCACACTTCTGTTGGTCTTGTCATTTGGTTGTAAGCCAGACATCATCTGTCAAAACAGGAGTTCGTTTATTTATTCTTGGTTGCAGAATTTTGAAAGACATCCTCTAAACTTAGGTGTTTGTTTCATTTGCTCTTTAACACCAAAACTGAAATAAGGGCCTATTTAAATTAGCCCTTGTTAAACCTGCAATGTGAGTCAGATCTTGTTTCAGAAAGCATATTTTATTGAGCTACTCAGGGGAAAAAAATCTGAATTAAGCCTTTTTTCATTGGAATTTACTGATTAAAGTTACTCACTGAAATCAGCCACTGGTCTAGATCTATGAACTCCTAGTGGGCTTCAGGTTCTGCTTGAAACAAGCCTGCCAGACTCTTCAGCCTTCTCTGGACTGGAGTCCTTGGTATTTATGAATCGGTGTTCAAAAAGTCCCAGGAGAGTCCTACTGCACTCCTTGCAATTTTACTATTATTGCAGATATAGTATTATACTTAATTATTACTATTAAGGGACATTTTCTGTATTTTGCAAGCACACATAGCATGTTATAAAAAGAAAGAAGGAAGAGGCTAAACAATTTCTCTTTGCAAAATGTTTTGAAAGAAAAGTGTTTAGTGGCATAGTTTATATCTGCCTCTTGAGCTAACATGTATTATACCAACATAAGCAGGCTTGTCAATGTAATTTTATTTGTACTAGAGATTTTCTTCATGTTGCTATGTCAATTACAAATATAAAATCACATCCCGAATTGCTATAGCTATGCAGAGATTTTCTCAATCTAGTTCTCCTGGGTTTAAAGTTCAGAGTTATATATCATCATTTTAGTTTTTTAAAAATCACACCTTTGCCTTATTTAGTCTTCAGTCCTATCTTCAAGGAATCGCATACATACACAACACATTGAGTGAAATACTTAACAGCTGTCATATTCATAAACTGATTTATGCTATTGACTTGTACCTGCTGTTATTTGTTATATGAAAATTATAAACCATGGTGATGATTTTTGGTTTAAAAAATGAGAAAGATTCTTAAAGATCATTATTCAGCAGAGATTAGGTGAGGAATTGCAAAGTATTCCCTTCTCCATCTCCCAAGAGCTGTATTTACTCTCACAGTCTTCACCAGAAGTCTATTTTAGTGTGATTTTTCCTTGTTATCCAGTACAACAAAGATACAATCAGCGGGATTCTCACTGTAGCTCATTAGACCAGATGCTGGTTATGGCCTGTGCTGGTAGCTCAACTTGAACAAACAGCTAGAGGGCTAAATCAAATCCCTTCTGCATCATCTCCATTAGCTCATTGCCTTCAGATAACAGCAAACCTAATCGGGAGCTATTTGGGCAAATTAAATTAATGTTTGGGACACAGTCTCACTAAGAATACAGAGCTGTCCCCAAATATCTATTTAAGTAACTACTGTTTTATTTAAAAAAAAAAATAATCCAAACCCTGTTATGTTAACAGCATAATTAATTTACCTGTGTAGAAAAGGGGATCAAATACCGCAGTGAAGGATGGAGGGGTCTGTGGCCTGCAGAGGGCAATCTTGTTCAACAAATCTCCTCATTTTTCATGCGGTGGCTACTCGGAGTGAAGGATGGTTTATCGAAAAGGCCATACCCTATCAGCCATATTGGGTTTTCTCATATACACAGTGTGGTTCAGATGCAGCTCTTTAGCATTATAATGCTTTCTTGTCATTTGAAATTTAAAAAAAAAATATCTCTCTGTATATGCAATGCAAAGGTCTCAAAAGGTAGAAGAGGGTAAGGGATGTGTTATTTTTCAGGACTGACAAATGGATGACAGTCAGGTTTTCTCACTCTTGGTTCTGTGCTGCATTTCTTGGACCACACAGCCTCAGCACAATGCCACTGCCCTGGGACTTTCACGTGAAGTTGGACAAATCTGTATTTCTCCCCCTTCTAAAACACTGAGAATTCCAAGTGAAAACCATTTTTTTTTAATAACACACTATGGGAGTCACAGCTAATTTGAAACTAAAACCGTGTGTACCTTGTTTTACATAAGGCTGAGTGTAAAATCGTTCAGAAATACGTATTTTACATCTTTTTTTTTTTTTTTTTTTTTTTTTTTTTAAAGATATTACTATTACCTCCCTCTGGGATTCTACCTTCATGATGTGGTGTTAATCCAAAAGCTTTCCTGCCTCTCCTCCCTTTCCTTTCAGGAAAAAATCCTCCTTTTTCCCTGGATCAAGGCTGGAGATAAATATTCTGTTGTATATTTAGGAAACCTACGAAAGCCTTTTCTCAAGTTCACCTTCTCAGAGACAAAGATACATCATCCAGTTCCCCCAGCTTCTCTCCAGAGATGTATTCTCCTGCAATGTATTCTAGATTTATAAAGAAACAATGAAATCATTATTATACTGCAGAATGTGAGTCTTGACTCAACTTTCCTGTATGAGGTTAATTATTAAATATACCTTATCCACTAGAAGGTAGAATCCTCTGCTTGAATCCCACAGGAAAACTTATAAAGAAATAAAAAATTCCCTGAATTTAATTAAATTACAGGAATTGTAGATAGCAGTCGCATCATATTAATGGAAAAACTATATATATACTGCTGTCTAAAGAGCAAGCTCAAAACGGAAAATAAGGTATGAGAAGTTGGGAACTTGCCTGCAAAGGAAAATGGCAAATAACTGGTTCGCATTTAAGCTGGCAATGAAGAATATATGAATTGGCCAAACCGCTCTCTACATTAGAGGCTATTTAAAGAAGTTTATTTCATAGGGGATCCTTTGTGGATTTGGAGAGTAGTAAAACACAATTGCCCAATTAAAATAGGAATGCTTTCTGAGTTATCATGACACTTTTTTCTCTGTGGTACACAGGACATTCAGATTACATATGGTATACATTACTGTGTGCTACAAGTTTAGTTCAACTTTGTTTTCAAATTATTGAAGTTCATGATAAAAATCTTTCATATCTCACTCTTAGCTGCAATACAAATTTCCTTGCCTTCAATGAAGAAGCTTGAAAAATTCTGTGATATTAACTGGCGCACTTTTTAAAATTAAAAAGTACTTGACAAGTGATGAGGTCTTCACATGTTTTCATCTATAGATGTACTGAAATATGATATAACAACAAATATATTTTTCTCCTGTTTTAAAACAAAAAGCAAAAAACCAATCCCCAAATCCTTATGTATCAAGTATGTGATAGAAGAATCCTTTCAAAAGCTGTAGGTATCAACCTGAATCAAGCTGCTCTTTTCAGTACCAGGAACAATCTTGATGATTTGGACACCATTGCAATTATCAGCGTAGAAAGCAATCCTGGAAGAAACTAAAATCCTCAACCTTTGCACATTAGCAGGAGGTATGGCCTTTACCAAGAAGGTAATTTTTCTCTTTGTGACACTCCCACTGCCACTTAAAGTGCAAAACAGCTCTAGGCAAGAGCTTAGTTCAGCACCGCTTCTTCTCATTTTCTTAGTATTTGGAGAATAGCAATAACTAAAACAAGATCCTTTCAAAATACACATTTAAAGAAAAGAGTTTTCAGGCACTGCATCCTGATTAAATAATTTCAGCAATATTTGACTGCCCACAGATAGACGTACTGGCTACTGGAACAAATATCCAAAAGCTTCATAGTTAAATCATGGACTGGTAGCTCCGTGTCACCCATTGAGCCCTGGTTCAAATCCAAGCCTTCTCCAACTAATGTAATGCCATGCCGCTCACATGGCTATCTCCTGTCCTAATTAACCAGGAGTCTCAGCTGAGCTCTCTGCTGGATTTTAATTACAGAGTTATTAATTCATGGGGAAAAAATTGACAGATGTTTCAGGTTGGTCGTAGCAAATTAAAAGGCAGGTGCTTGGCATAAAAACTCAGAAATGATAGCAAATGACTCATGGATATTGAGCTGTTTTACAGAGAGCAGTGTGCATAGTACCATTTAGTATATTGTTGCACAGGGTGACTTCTCAGGATAAAAATAACAATAGCAACAGCTTTTGCTCTAATTTTTAAAGGTAAAGAAGCTTATAAATCTGTGTTCTTAGTTTGGTTTATAGCTTTTGCTGGGTTCATTTTACTCTTTCCTCTGAAAAGAAAATCCACTATTTTCTTAGGTTATTAGTTTAAAAAAAATTGTGTGATGCCAAGGTAGATGACAGAAGTAGTTGGTTACTCTACAATTATTGCTACTCAAACTGAGCATATATATATATAAGACGAAGTAAAAGACTAATTTTCATCTCTTATAAGGCACAACAGATGTCATAATTTTACTAATAACTTCGATCGCTTGACAAAGCAGCTTAGAAAAATGTTAGCTCACATCAAATAAATGCATTACAGGAAACACAGACATGGCCTGAAAAGCCACCAAGGTCAATATTTTAAGGAAAGCAAGAAGAAGCCAGTGCCATGCTTTTGAGCTCTCCATCAATTATGCTGTTCCACAGGAGTCTTTATCTAAAGTCTCAGCAAGTCTCATCTATCATGATGGTATACACAGTCTCTTAGTTGAACTGAGGAAACAATCTTTCAGTAGACAGTTGGTTATTAAAGAGGGTCATTGGGATACAGGTTCTGTATCTCTGTTTTGGTGTTTTTCTCCTAAGGAAGGAAATGTCACAGGGTTTGAGTGTTTTGGGTTTTTTTATTTGTTTGTTTGTTTTTTTAAACTGAACACATATACACAATTTGTGGTACAATCCTCTTCAGAATGAGCCATTTTTTTCATGTGTTACTACCACATAAAAAATGACAAAGTGTTTTGCCCATGTTAGGATTTACCTAGTGGTTTTGTTTTTTCTTTAACAAAAGGACAGTTCAAACTATGGTTCTCATCCAAATCAATCAAAAAATTATTCAAAGCCAAAAAATCATTAGGTTTCATTTTGAGAATGGAGAACCAGACACATTGACAATTTCAGAACTAGAACTGAGTGAAAACAGATTCCCAGGAACAGTTTTGATTTTGACAAATCAGTATTTGCTCATCAGAGGTGTTTTGCTGGAAAAATTTCCCCCCAGCTGTAGCTTTTACCACACATTAATTGCCTCAGAGCTAGGAAGTTTAAAAAACTGCAACCAAACCCACTTTCCAATAGTGGAGACAGAGCTATGGGGACGTACCAAAAGACCCACTTCAAAGGCAGTGATTTTTCTGCTGTCACAGTGGAGGATGTAGAGACAATTTTGTCAACTTGTTAAATGGAAAGAATCAGCTATATATCTGCCAGTTAACAGAAGAAACAAATAAATGGAGATTGTAATGCTGTAACTCAATGAAAGCTGAAGAACATCTTTCCCTGTTGCCAAGGGAGGCAAACGTTTATCCGGTTTCTTAATCTGAACACAGAAACCAAGTCTGCCCGTGTTTGGACTGAGCTCTCTTCTAAGGAAGGAAGTATTTGGATTTTTTTTACTTTTACCACAATTCTGCATGGTTAGTGACTGCTGTCCAGTGCGCGTGGCTCTGACCTACGGGGCTTCTGCACAGTTGGTGCTAATAGATTAATGCATGTGGCCTAAATTGAGAGTTATGGCATTGTCACCTGTGTGTCATGCTAAGCCTCGAGTACTGTGGAGCAGGGGAATCACATTTCTCATGGAATTCAGACTCTTACTTTTCATTGCAGTTCACTGGGTTTTGCAGCATGTATATAAACCAAACAGGTTGTACAGCGACCTGTCATAGCGCCTAAGCTCACTGTAATTAAGTTCAGTAAGGAGAGAAATTGCAGAAGGTACGTCCCCTGTATCAGGATGGAGCAGGGTGGAATTATTGCTGGTTGCTCCTCTGAAACTTAAGGTAAAAATCTCTGAATCTCTCTTCAAAACAGCTGTAAACCTCAAAATATACTCACTGCTTTGGCTGCATCTCCACACTGATGTTTTTGGCAAACATTTCTGTGCAGTACATTTTACCCAGGGAGCTGGAGTGCTGGCATTTGCAAGACCATGAAGCTACCAGTAATTTAATGCCGTGTGAAACAATTCTCATTACGTCTAAAAGGTACAGTTCACACACTGCAGGGATCCCACTGGTATTTCCAAAAGCAGAGAACAGTTTTGGATGCACTGTGCATGCTCACTCTAACAGACAGCACATGTCCTGCAGGCAAACTGGAAATTTCAGCTTGTCCGTACTTGAGTTTTCACCACAGCTATCGCTGGGTAACAATGCACCAATGTCAGCAATGTAGGAATTCTTTACTGAAATATTTAATGCAGAGTAGAGTTAGAAGAGTATCAAAATTATTTGAACTGTTTGTTGTGAAGACAGCTGTGAGGAAGAGGCTCCAAGAATTGCTTTTTCCACCGTGATCAATATGTCAGGTCTTCCCACGCTAGACTGTTACATCAAGTCTGTTGCTGCTTACTAATTTGGTTAGTTCTGAAAACAAGCGAGACTTCTTCCACCTTTTCTACTAATACAGGACACTCATTTTTCCTTGCAATGACATTCATTTATGTGCACTCCCTACTTCTGATCTTATGAGTAGAAAGACTGCTAAATTGTACACATAGCTTTGCTCGAAAAGACGCATGAAATTCAGAGTCAAACTATACTTTTGACCTCTCAGCTTAGAAGAATCGTAATCCTTGGCCTTGCACTGATGCTTTCTGAAAACCATTGATGAATTTCAGCATGAAAGCAGTCTTCATGAAACCAGGCTAGGATCCAGCAAACCTAAACTTGGTTCCTGCTCTGTCACGGTCCGTGTTTTTTCTGGCTAACCACTGAACAACAAACAGTCCTGGCAGGGAGAAGAAGGGACATGGGTATTTGCATTGCCTATAGCAGTAGGTATCAGAGGTCATAAGGGAGAGGCAAAAGGAGCAACTCGTTACACACATGCTGGATGGTGCAAATGCCTGCTCAGGACCACCAGTTTGAACAGGAATTCCCTACCTGAACAATCCCTCTTACAGAGACAGGGAATGCCTAGCAGACTTCATGCTCATTTTGGTAGGGACTTTGTGCAGTTTAACAGCACATACAATGAATAAGGAAAATACGCCAGGCACAGAGCAGTAACCGTTTCTGCCTTTTCTGCTTGTCTTTTACAGAAGGACCAGTTTAAGATGACTGGAGCTCTCCCATACATGCTTTGTTCTATGCAAAGCCTAATGCCAGGAGTTATCAATAGCTCAGTGCAGGTTGTTCTCACCACTAAGCACAATTCTGGGCTCCCACCGACACACTTGACAAATCACTGTCTTTTGTCAGTCCTACTTAAAGGAGCTTTTGAGATCCAGGAATAAGTAACTCAACTGTAAATTGCCACACTTCTCTCAAAGTGAGATTTTGTGTCAGAAAATGTTCCTCAATAGTCAAAGTGGGTATCAATACCTGTCCTTGGTCAAATGTGAAGAGGGGGAGATGAGGCTGGAGAAAATGCTGTCAATATCAAGAGTAACAGAGAGCAAATAACTTTTCAGTTCATGGTGAGATGTCATTTGACAAAACAGTATCCCGCAGGTGGGAAGCACGAAACATGTTTCCTGATGTACTACATGCATGCTCACACACTCACCTTCTTTAGATACTTGTCTTGTGGTAATTCTGCACAGTTTGCCCAAAAACATTTGTTTAATTTCACAGAAGGCCCACCATACATTTCTCATTCGATTTCATATTTTCTCCGACTTGTTTTTCATTTTCTTTTGGCCGCTAAAATTGTTACCAGGTCCACTTCTCCAGCCTTTCTTATGAGAGAATTGTTCCCTAAAATGTTTTCCATCCACTTATTCCTGGAACTGTGTCCACAATAAAGATTTGTTCTGTAGTGAACTGAAACACAAAGCTACAAAAAAGGTGCTGACATCACTGCTCACTTGACCACTTGCTTACAGAGCATCTACATCCTGTATTTGCATCACTGCTATACGGTGTCTATTCTGCAGTCTTGTCTGCAGGGTAGACCTTTATAGTCTGGCACATCTCCATACAATGGCCCCCCAGACAGCTCTACCTGTATGGATCAGAGATCAGACTATTAACTCTGAAGAGCTCAAACCTTCCCACCGTACTCACTTGTAATGCACTCCAGTGCTCAAACTCTCAGCAATTATAAATGACAGCACCTATTAATTTTAGCTACTTATACGGTCCCCATTGCTACAGTAACTGAATGCTTTATACTCCTTAATGCATTTACCTTCCAATTCCATATTGAGGTTGTGAAGCAACAATAGAAAGATTAAATGTTAGAGTCATTAATGTCTCTGAAGTCCCTCTTTTGATGCTTAGTTCCAGAGATCTGACGCTTGAAACATGCTCTCAGCTGTGGCTTGACCAGAGACTGGAAAATTTGCTTCCATGCCTGCCCACAAAGTCTTTTGTCATGACTGAACCGAACAGCTTGGCCCCTAATTCACACCTAACTTCAGGAGCAGTAAGCAACTAGGTGCTCTGCTGTTGATGTAAGTAGCTCCAGAGGATTCTCATTGGCAATATGTGGGATTATGCCTTCTTTCACAGAATTGGCTTCCTAAAGCCATATAGAAATTATGTGAGGATGCTGAGGGTGCCTCCTTAGCATCTGGCCACTGTGTTTTTTACTTTGCATTCCATTTAATGAGCCTTGCTGTCCTTACGTGTCATGTACGAGTCTGAGCATTGTCAGGATTCGAACTTTGTTCGATGCCTGTAAACTCCTTTTTTCATCTAGATGTAAGGAATTTGCCCAAGGTTAACCAAGAGATCTGTGGTAAATTAGGGAATTGAGCCTAAGCCTCTTATATCTTAGAGTAGAAGCCTGACTGTTGCTTTCAGAAGAGCTTCACTACATTACACTGGCTAAGTGTCTGGCTCAATCACTATTCTGTGGATTACCAGAGGGCAGATTAACTGCAGTCTATTGAATTTTTAAAACATAAAATAAATACCTGCTATAAGCTCTTAACAGGTTTCTCCTAGCAAGGTTTTGAGGAATTTCCAACACTGTCTTAATTCTGTATCTATATATATGCATAGAAATTGACAGTACGTGTACCTACATAGTAGTAGAGCAAAGCCTCATAACATTATTTAAGGTTAATGAAAAGCAATGTCATTCCTGACATCCCAGATAAATTATGGTTTCCACTGCTATACACAAATGCACTGAAATATAGTTAGCATTTCATCTGCTAGGCAAGAATAACCTCAGCCCCTTTCAATTTGGAATTCTCTAACCACCCATGGACGATAAGATGTTGTGCATTTACCATCAATTTTCTGATTTTGTCGGGAATGAGGGCTGAAAGCAAGGCAGACAGAGCCTCTCATGCAGTGGCTTGTTACTTATAATTTCTTTACTGTGAGTTCGTGCCTAGCCCTCAGCTGAGCCAAATCCATATTCAGCTGCATCTGATAATACAACACTCACAGCTCAAGGTCACTAGCTCTAAATTAGTGCTTGCTTTTTAACTGGTCTCACTTGAATGGTAATAAGCTTCAAGTAGTGCTTAGTCTTAGCTTTGATTCAGTTAACAGTGCACCATCATCTTGTGAACAGGCTACTTGAGCTGCAGTTAGACTCTTGCCGTTCCTGTTGCTCAAATCAATTGCAGAAAATACGCGATATTGTGCAATATTGTCAGCAGACTTCTGAATATAGATGTATGTTTACATAAACACCAGGAAAGTGATCACTAGTTTCTCAGTGTTTCACATCAGTTTTAGTTTTTTAGTAAATTCTGTGCCACTGGAATACAGCTATAATAAAGGAAATTAATTCTACTGCCACAACCTGAAACAGCAACGCAATGGTAATAGGTGCAACAGCATAGATGCAGTGCACAGCACGCTGGCAGACTGCGAACCTGAGGCTGCTCCCATGGAAGACAAATCTTTCCTTTGCTCTTCTTTCGGTCCTTTTATTTCTGAGGCCTAAAGGCAAGCCCAGTAAAATACGGGTAATTAAACCTCTGATCTTTAACCATTGTGTGGCTGGTGTAGCCTTCACACACAATATCACACAGCGTAGCTGCTACAAGTAACATCCTAATAACCTGCTAGTATTCATTAACAACTGTTAGATGGAACTGGCTTCAAAGCCTTTCTGTTTAACACAGACCAAGACCTTCAAGTCTGCATACTGAAACTATTTTTAAAAACCCAGCTCAATTGCAAAGTGAAAGAGCTAAACCCTATGAGGAAACAGTAATGACCTTTGCCGGTATATAGTTTGCTTTGCCCAAGGATGTTTAACTTGATTCAGTCAGTCATTTTGGACAATTCACAGTTCGGCAAGCCATTTGTAATTTCCCTCATTCTTACGAACACTGTTAATATTTAATATCTAGCTATCAGTTGAGTCAATCTTTATTCCCCTGTAATTTTTTCCAGTTCTTTCTATTTTCTAATGACTGACTGTAAATATACATTCCACAGAATAACTGATTTTATATTTTTAGCCAGAAAATCTTAGTGCTTAGCCCTTTGCTTTTTAAAAGGAAACTTACTAGGCATTTCTTTTTGATTAGGACCATGATGTTGTCAATCAAACCTCTACAAATAAACAGTCACTCAGTACTCTCTCTACATTCCCAAATAAAAATGTTTTAATGTGTACTTTATTTAATGCAAAAATGTATTATTTCTAGTCAATACACATTTCTGTAGCTGTGGGAAGCACTGCTGTACCTCATAGGAGCTACAGTTCAGATGCTTGCAAGTTCCTACTCTGTGGATGGAAGTGGTTTTGGACTATCTTTATCATGAGAAATCACAGCTTTCCCTCAGGATGAGGTATCACATGAAATCATGGGATATCCATGAGCTTAGTAATATGGAAAGCTCTTCAACCTTTCAGTATTACCAATGATTTTTCCAAATATTTCTCTACACTGCTGGTATCAAGGTAAGAACAACAGACACTGACTACTAAAGAATATTTTAGGCTGATTGGCAAAACATTAGCAACTATAATCCCACTGAGCAGCACCTCCTCCTTCTCTTTTAATGCATAGGGACTAGCGCCAAGTATAGACACATCTGACTCATAATCAGAAATGATATTTAAAATGCACAAAAATTACTTACCAGGACTCTGTTAAATCAGAGATAGTGCAGTGCAGGTTATAAAACCAGGATGAAGGAGCCAGGACTCTTGGGAGCTCGCTTCTGACTTTCAAGCTGCCTTGCTATCGTCTCAGGGAAAAAAGAAAAAAAAAAAAATCACTCACTTCTCTATGTTGTCATTTACTTATCTGAAAAAATGAGATAACTTCACTGATCTACCTCACTGGCACTGTGCGAGACTTCAATAATATTTGTGAAACTATACAGCGATCTCTTGGCAAGAAATCGGGCAGGTTTGGGAGCGAGCGAAAAGTATGTACCATACTGACATGGATGGTGCTGTAGTTACTTCCACTATGATGCCTCTCTTATTGTTCCATCTCTTTTATGGCCTATTTCCTGGCCTATTTTGATGAGTTAGCATCACCTAATACTTTTTTTTCCCCTCCAAAATTTCATGTGTCCTCCTCAGCCCTGCTCACATTTTTACCTCACAAACTGCTCATGAATTGCCTTGGCAGTAAGACAGTAAAGTGATAAGTACTCTTAGAATATGGCTTATGGTTCACTGGACATCAGCAAATACTGTCAAAGCTGATAACCTTCAGCTGGGAAGGTAACAGTAGTTTCATTCATACAATCATTAACCTACTGTACTGCATGTGTTATAGTTTTATAGAGTGGAGCCAGGCTAACAGCATGCTCAGCTTGGCAAAGACACGCTAGGCCACTGTCATGAAATTTTATTTATGAAGGTGACCTACACTTAAAAAAGTGTACAAATATTGCATGTCTAATTTGCATCAGTGACTGATATGTGCATAAATCAGGTGAGATCTCACAGAGATGACCAATCATGGCATCCTTGGATGGGCAAGGATGCATATAGGCAACTCACATTATCAGTTGCATTAAAAAAAAAAGCTGAAGCAGTTTTAAAATATGGTCTTAAAATTCTCAATTTTTTCATATGAAGCTCTTATCCATTCTGTAGCATGTTCCAGAGAGAGATAGCTTTGCTGGTACAGGGAACCTTAGACAGATCTGCATTATTCCCCTACGAGTGCAAAAATATCTTCATGCAATATCTGAAAAAACTCATTTAAATGCTCTGTGAATACAGCCCTTCCCAAAGGCCAAGATGTATTTATGTATTTTGGATGATCTTCAGCTAGAAAACTGTGCAGCTAATGCACCTATCTTACCACGTAAAAGATTAAAAAAAAAAAAAAAAGAGATAATCCGAAAAAACCCAGCCTACGGCCTCTAACCTAAATTAATGCTTTTAAATAAAGGTGGTCTGAATATGTTCTTATCACTCGATTCCAACAACAGCTAAGGTTCGTTCTTTAAAAGTGAAGAGCTGGAGTATTTTCTTAGGGACACTTACCCTATATTGTACCTTTTTCACCTTTCTGGTAACATGTTAAAAATATCAGAATCAAACAGCAATTTCAAGGATGGAGAGTGCTTTGTTTTCTTTTTCTATGAGAATTAATGGAAGGATTCAAAGGATAGAAATTATGAGCTGATATTGTAGGTGATTTACCCAAGAACCGGTGAATTTCAAACTCAGACTAGATATCAGGTTATTAAAGATACTCCAATGGCTACTGTATCTTAGGCAGGATGCATAAGTGAACACAGTTTAGTTTCCCTCTCTTTCCCAAAAAATAATTTGCTTACCCTACTGCCATCACATGCTAAATTAAGTCATGTCTTTCTTTTATTAATGACAGCTATTTTCTGAGCTTCTTAAACTTTTCTAAATTTTCTTACCACAAACATTCATTTCATTTCTTATCCTGAGACTGATAACAGGGTTTCTATAAAAATGAACATTTATGATCAAAGAGCAACTCTGTATCATAAACAAATTACAACAACTGGGCATGCTTTGAAATAGCTTAACCTAATTAAGCTCAAACACTTTTGTAGAAGCTTAAAAAAAATGTGTGTAATTGGAGCTCCATTCAGGTTCAGCTGACTTCATATTTTTAGTTTGTTTGGCATTTTTTTCCTTTTAGAGCTTTGCTGGTTGTAATATAAACTTTACTATATTAAAATATTGCAAATATAACAATAATAACATTGTTAGGTAATTTTACTAAAGAATCATTGTAAACAAGCATAAGGATGATCTTTTTCATTTTAAAACCTGATTTTTTTTTTTTTGGTTGCTTATTACATTAACAAATCCTAAGCAGTGGCAGTTTGCTTATGTACAGAAAAATAAAGGGGAAACCACTAAAATTATCACTTGCCTTAATTTTACATGATTATTCCAAACACATCTTGTGTCCCCATCAAGTGATGTAACGCTGGCCACTCTTGCAATTTGGGGAGTCCCACGGGAATTCATTAAATCCCTACAGCCATGTTACTATCCAAGAGTTTCATATTTTTATCTTTCAGAAGTAATAATTAGCATTCCCAGCCAGAGAGCAGAGCTTGGAAATTTAAATGTTAGTCTCCAACTTGAAAAGGCTAATGAAAACCGAAATATTTGTCACAACCCACGCTGGACAGACCAGAGAGGTGTTGCGGTGAGGTCGGAATTCCCTCAGGCTAAATTAAGGTGAGGTGACACCAAACGATCAGTTGAACGTTTTATTGATGGCAGAAGCCGCCTGAGCTTGGGAGACGTTAACAGTACGTGGTGGGGTCTCTCACAACACGAATTGGCATCAAACTACCTCAGTGAAGCGTGTAACCCGCAGTAACCATATACATCAATTCAGGGAATAAGGAGAACCCTCCGGCTGAGTCACGAGGTTCAGAGCAGACCCCCTTCTCCAAGAGGATCCTAGGGGCGGCTGGATCTCCTCCTAGTCCCAGACTTGGTCAGCGGTTTTGTGTCTAAAGGGATGAGGTGTAGGGATTATGGAAAAGGAGAGAGAGGGAGAGAGAGACAAAGAGAGAAAAAATGGAAAAAGAAAAGAGAAAGATGTCACCAGTCCTGGGTCCAGCATCAGTCCCACCAGCCGAGGGGTCCAGTTCTGGAGGGTGCGTACATGTGGGGCTTCAATTTGTGTCCTTTTATTGTCTCCTTGCTCTTCCTTTACGTGGGCACTCAAACTCATTAGGCTAATTAGGTATCACATGGGGTTTGTGCTTTCAGAACCTTCCGGAAATGGGTCAGTGGGCTTGGGGGGGTCATTTGGCGAGTCACTTCTCCTTCCCTGCAGGCGTGACCATTGACCTGTGGTCATACCTGGTGAGCGGCCCCACTCAGCGTATCCAAAGAGGGAACTGTGCGTGCGCCGGCACAGCACAGCCCGGCATCCGCACCCTGCTGCTGATGTCCCGTGCTGAGCGGTGCTGAGCGGCTTCTCACCTGCGGTTTGTTGTTATGCAGAACTTGCCCCACCACAATGTTTGAGACATTAACTCTTTCAGTCTCTCACAACATAGCAAGGAAGAAAATAATAAACCAACCCTGTTCATTTCTATTTTTAATTCACTTTATTCTAAAGCTTATACTCAAATTTTGTTGGTCTCACTCACATTATACTTGGAGTGGGACCACCACATAAATAAAAGAAGTATCAAACTCAGAAACAGGAATTCTGAATTTGCTTGGGATCTATAGGTGGACCTACTTTGAAACTTGTTGAAATGAATGCCAAGACTTCATTTTGTTGGAAACTTTTGTAGTCCCCGAGGAAATGACCAGCGTAGAAAGATTTTGCTGTGAAATTTAACCTGCTGCAATCCCAGGAATATAACCTGCTTCTTTTCACTTAGGTGAGGCATAAAACATGCTTTCCACATAATGTTTTTTACCCTTAAACATCACCAAATATTATACTGTGCCCTTTAATTTGTAATCTGCCTTAAATGTCTGTTGGTATTCCCCTTCTTCCTCTTACTTTTTTGACATTAAAATATTTTTATTTAGCTTATTTAAATCATCATACTGGTGCTCACAGCAGCATGTCCACTTTTGAAGATGCTTTAGGAAACAAACGCTGATGGTGCCCTGGCCCAGAAAAGGTTGCACCCTCATCAGAGATGAGCCTGAACACAAACGAGAGTTGGCCAAAGGACTGCACCATTTTTATCCCATATCCACTCAGCTGCAGATGACGGTCCGTCAGCCCATGCACCTCCCATCTAAGGTTTACTAAGGTGATGTCAAGGAAAGATTAGATATCAGCTTAACTGAGTTACCCAAGATTAAACATGATCAGACTCTTCAGTCTCAATGAAGAAGCACGTTTTGATGAGAGAGGCTCAAAGGAGAGGAGGTTGGAGGTGTAAGAAAGCTGCAGCTCAAATGGTGCTGTAATATACCCAGCTCTAAATGTCATGGCCTAACCCCAAACATCATTATGAACACAATGCTGACAGGCTTATTTGCCTTCTGAGTCTCCAGGCTGTGCAGAGTTCACATTGTCAAACCTCTTCTCTTATGGAGAGCCACAAAGCAATATTTTAAATGAAAGATATTCTCTGAGAATACCTTGGCTTCAGCAACCCAGGCCCCAAAAAGCTCCTTGACAAAACCATGTCAGGTAGCAATTCTGTGTTGGAGAAGATGCAAAGGTTAGTATCTGAAAAAAAGACAAAAGTCATGACCAGACTAAACTTGAGCAGCTGGAAAACAGGTAGCAGAAGAAAGATAAGGAAGACGGAGCTAAGCCAAGCTGAACCATCATCAAAATAATAATTAGAGGAGGCAATCTGGTGTGGTGGTGAGTGAATATGAACAAGAAGAAATCTGAACACTGGTGTAAAATAAATGTTCAGCTGAAGGCTAAGAAGGAGTCCTCAGTGTCAGAGTTCAGACACAGGCACCTTTGCAGGAGTGCCTGGGTGACCCACACCCTCACCCGCCTGAACAAGGATGGCAGAGGAGAAGAGGAGAAGGAAAGAGGAGAGTAATGCGAATCCAACATGACAAGCCTTTTTAGCAGCAGGTGAGTAAGATCAGTTACTGAAACGGCAGAATTATTGCCAACATTACAAAAATGAGATAAAAATGCAAGTTTGAAGAGCTTGTATTCATAGACATACCACAAGCTGGAGTAAATACAGGAAACAAAACAAGTGAACAAAATTGTTAACTTTACATGCCAATAAATTATTTAGTTTGTAGGAGAACAGAATGGCTCGGCACGGCTGTGACTCTCCAGCATCATAAACAGAGTAGTAATGCCATACAGCTCCACTCACGTGTTTGCATTTTGGACCACTTGATGATTTTCAAACTAGCTGCATGCTGCGTGACTGTAAAATCATCACACTCATGATACTAATTTGTCCTAAAAAGGACAAAGCTCATGCAAAAAAAAATTTTAGGAAGGGAGCTGAAAAAAACATGGGAGGAGAAAAAGTACCAGCTAGCAACTTAAGCTGAACTTGCATGGAAAAAAATCTCATGTGGCAAAAATCTCACGTGGAAAAAAGCCGCCACCCACCTTCAGCCCCGCACAGCAGCACCATCACACTCGAAAGGCCTCGGGCACGCATCTCCTGCCACTCGCTACAGCTGTGACTTTTGCCCCATTTATTCTGATTTTTGGTTATACCCGCTTGTCTTTTTTTAACAGAAAGTAAGTAATAGGGACGGTGATGCAATATTTTCTGCCTGCTTTCAGTCCTTGTTAATGTCTTTAAGATGCTATGGAAATAATGATGATTTTTAGCTCCTAGATTTTAGGGAATAAGAACCAATCACAAGTTACCAAATGCTCAACGCTTCTCTGCCCTCTAAATGTTGCTTGAAAACAGAGAACCTCTTTTTATATCAAATTTCCATTTAGAAAATCTTGTATTTATGAACGGAAAAACACTAGAATTAAAAGTAACATTTCAAAGAGATCCTATTCCACGAGAGATGTGAAAATGCTCCAATTCAGAATCAAAAACAACTGTTGGAAAACAAGGAATCTAAAAAATCAGTCAATGCAGAGATCTGTACATGTCCAGGGCTGGCTTGCCTTTGGAATTGGAGATGCCCCGCTGCGTTTACAGCCGGCGCTGAGAAGTAAGCCTGAAGTGTACACCAAACCGTGCAGATGCAGCTTCTGTGTTGCTTTTGGGACTTGAACTGGCATCTTCGTGCAGAGTGGCACAGGTCTGTGTCTGGGGAACAGAGCGTGTCAGAGATCTCTGATGCACCATGTAAACGTACCCAAGACATCTGCATCTTTATCTTGCTCTAGAGAGCTAATATGACGAAGAAACAACTGAAATAGCCAAAAAGCAGAAAACATTTGCGGGACTGGACATGGTTTTCAGTCTTGTTACAGTAGTTAGTGTTGCTCAAAGCAAGATTTGCGGTGTATTAACCCTTACTTGCTAAGGGCAACTGGATTTGCTTACCTGGTGGGGATTTTCTGTCAAGACCAAGTTATTTCAGACTTCAATAACTGTGTGTTTCCTTTAGAATGGTTGCACTATATTGGCTACCTGTTTTTCTTAATATTCCTGACATGGTTACAGAGTGTGGGACCAGGAGGATGGAGGAGGGGAAAATCCCACAAACTTGAGCTAGAGACTGTATTCATGTCACCACCTTTTCCCTGTGGCACAGCGAGTGATCTTCTATTTCTGACTCCCATCTCCTGGTATTTACTGAAGAAACAAAACCATGCCTGGGAGATGTTAGTCATGTAATTTAGTGCAGTACTGAAAATGTCTACGGTGAGGAAAAAGGTATAAGGATCTCTGAAAAAGAGAACAGAACAGGAGCTGAAGTTGCAAGAGGCTGCAGGGACAGCACAGACAGACTGAGAGACCAGACTGGCAAAAATCCGCTTAGAGTGACAAGTTTAGACTGCACTAAACAAAGTGGGAGCTCTTCCACTTCTAGCCTAGAGATGGACCACAGGGGCAGACACTTGTTTTCCCCTTGGCATAAGAAGATTATTATTACTTCTGCTTTACCCTGGTTTTAGTTCTGCAGAAAAACTGAAAGGGCAAATTCGGCTTCACTAGAGCAACAAGAAGGATTTAGCAGTATTAATACTGAAAGGTAACAAATGATTGAACTGTTTCAAGTTTTAAATTTATTTGAAGCATATTTGAAACACATACGGAATTTTTATCTAACCTACAATATCCCACAAACACAAGCAAAACCTTCCTGAAAAATTTCTAGATGATTGCACAGAAAAAAAATCTCCAAGCAGCTGACCAGCAGGAGAAGAATAAGGAGAATCCAAGATGGAAAGGAATCATCTCCTGATTCTGTAACAAAGGCTAGAAACATCACATTTAATTTCAGACCTCCTTGTTTCAATCAACTCTGCTTTTCTTCTACGCACATCCCTTCCTCTGAGGGCTTTCCTGCGAAGAGTCTGCATCAGCAGCTTGAGTTTAAGTTTGCATCAAGCTGGTTTTTATAGTGGTAAGTACACTTGGAAGCTACAAAGACACAGTGTGTTTCTTGCTGCCTGCTTATCAGTCACAACAAACGATTTATAGCTGCACTTTAAAAAAAAAATTAAATCAGTACAGGCTCTAAATAGTGCAGAGCTTAAAAAGGAGTTACATGATTCTATTCCAAGGTTTTGGCGCAAAACCTAGTCGTGAGTCAGGTAAGCTGAAAAATTACTACATCTCAATTTTTTGAAAATGTTTTAAATGACTTATTGAGACTTTAGCCTTCAGTCTCAGCAAATTCGAAAGCTGCTGTGTTAAATTACCCACGTAAAACAGGATGTGCTGAATTAATTTCATATTAGAACACAAGCTCCATTATTGATGGGGCTACAAACCCCCAGGCTGATACTTGCTCCAAAATCTAATTCAGATTGCCCTGAAATTTAATTTGTCACATGGAGGGAATGGATAAAGTAAGTATTCCAAATTTGGGCTAATGTACTTTAAAGATGCTGGTATTTCCTCTGCACAATCCCAAGAAAAACATGCAGCAAAATGTAACACTGAACAAAATCCACTGCTAACACCGACACCAGAGTTACTGATTTTTTTGGTATATATTTAGGTAATCTACCCAGGGTTTTCATTAGACCTTAAAACCATTTCACATGGAACCCCACACTCTGAAGAAGTCTTCTGCAAGGTCTCACCTTCAACTACACCTAGCCAAAAGTAATAAAATCTGGAACATCAGATTCTTTTACTAATTTCTTTTCTATAAGCAGTGTGTTTGGTATTGCTGCAGAGAAAGATCTAGTCAGCCAAATCTTTGACAGTGCTTGCCCATTATTTAGAGCTTGCTGCTGTAGCAGAATGGCTGTTAAAAATGTTTTTTCCTGGAAAATGACACACATTAGACTCCTTTCATATGTTTTGTTGCCTTCTCTATTAGGATTAACCTTCTCAAATATCCACCTCTCACATCCATCTGATAGCTTGCCTTCCATGGCCCAATTTTCTTTGTTTTTCTCCTACCATTGAGCTGGATTTCAGCTCAGCTCTTGCCAAGCATAGCTGCCATTCTCACATAATACTAATGCTGCTTCTGGAGAGAGCTCAAAAACCCTGCTATTTTGCCTGCGTGTTTTGCTTTCTTACTTTACTTTCTTTCTTCCATTCACCCATTGCTCTATCCACATAGACACACAGTTTTAGCTTTACAGGGAAAACTCCGTCTTAGCCTGGACAGGAATAATGCCTATATAATCACTAAAAGTAGACTAGGAACCAGAAGTTTTAGAAGGCATGCCTGAGATTGGAGCCTGCAGAGTATTAATGGCATTGAACTTGGTACCTGCACTCCGATCTGTTCAAGAGAGACAGATGGGCAGCTCTAGCAGGACATGCAGAACGCCTGTCAGGTGGTACTTAAAGAACTTAATCATGAAGACTTAAGCCAGCATTCACCTTTTCACAAACCTTTCTTTGCAGAAATCACGAGTGCAGTCGATAAAATTTGTCCTAGGTATTTCTTCTGTAGATAAACTGGAGTGGAAGGCAAGGTTAATTATATTGCCTTCAGCCACAGAAATTCTCTTATTCTTTTCAATAACATTTCAGTTGTCTTGGGCTATTAAATACTACTCACAGCTGCTCTCACACTGATTCTTTGGAAAGTGATGTTGGAAATGCTTAGCTTGCGCCATGGCAGTCACATCGGTGTTTGCAGACAGGGCAGGAGTTTGCCCTTCTAACCTATGCTTCAGCTTGGTGACGGTCATAGAATGTGGATTGCTATTAGCCAAACAATGTGCAGATATCCCTCATCAACTCTTTTTCTAATTGTAATAAATCCTCCCTAAATTAGCTTTAAAATGCCAGTGCCTTAAACATTCCCTGTTCCTGTTTTGTCTCATGGGATGATGATGTTTTTCCAGCACCAGGAATTACTATTTAATAACTTGGCTATTTAACCAAGATTAAAGTGAAGGCTTGTAGGGATCATGTGTGCATTAATATTATTATAAACAGATCCCTTTCCAGAAATATCATGAAATTTGCAGAGGACCACTGTGTCAACAGCAGCAGCAGAATCATAGAGGGTAATCTTTTATGGTGCTGCATGTAGGGAAGATGTCTTGGCTTGAATACTCTTTGTAATTTAAAAAAAGGATTATAAGTCCAAGCAGCAGCAGTACCAAGCAATTAATGAAACTACTCTTTTGGGAGGGCTCAGTGTACACTCTTAAATATGTTGAAAATTAGCCACAACTCCTTAAGGAGTCTACTTGGAACAAAAGCCAAATTTAAATCCTGAAGTTAATATAATAATGCGGAATAAATCTTGAGACTGCTGATCCACAAGTTCCCTCAATTTGTTTGGTTTGGGGTTTTTTAGTATTTAAAGTTAGTGTTTTACCTTGTGCACATGTTTCTTTATCTCTTTATTACATTTAGTTTAATATTTCATTCCTCCTAATATTGTTTCAAATGTAATATGTTTAAATATCATAATCTCCCTGGCTGATGGCAGATAAAACAAAAGTGGGCTGCATGCAACACCAAATCTAGTTCAAAGCAGCCAGGCAGAGTCTTGTATTGCTGCAAGGAACAGCAGCCCATGTCACCAGTTGATACCTTTGCAGAGAAAGGCGGGAGGTTTTTGGGGTATCCCTGGGAAGAGCTGAGTAGCACTTACAGTGGGAGAACAGAGAAAAATCCAGCCACTTCTTCTGAACCAAATTCATGAACTGTCATTTGGAATTTGTGGTGCTTACTGACCTTTTGAAACTGTTCCCCAGGTAGCTACAGGAGCATTTAACAAGCAGATCTGGATGGAGGTGTGCTGGTACCCAAGAACTGTACTATCATCAGAGCACTTCTGCTGCTTCTCAGGAGGTAGGGGTTTCTGCTAGTGTACACATGAAGATGCCTTGTGACAACCTGTCGCAGGGGTGGGGGGGGCAGATATGAGAGAGATAAGAGGTTCAGATTGCTTAAAGAATCACCTCCAATTGTATTAGCAATAAGAAAAATGATTTAATAGAAATTTATATAAAAGTGTGACTTCATAGAATTCAATGGCAAGGTTCACTCTATTACTTAGTACATGGATGAAATGCACTCAGGAAAAATTAGGTTAGAATCAGACTAAACTTATGTATATAGAAACCAAAAATGTAATAGGGTAAAAATAAGTATTACAAAGAAAACTCAAGTTAGAATTACTTTCTTGTGATTTGTGCAAAGATCGGGAATGTGGAAAAGTAGGGGAGATCCCCCTGTTGAGTCATGAGGTTCAGAGAAGATCCCCTTGATTTCTAAACTCCTGCCAGAGCCTGGGTGTGGCTGGATCGACTCCTAGTCCCAGATTTGGGCAACGATTTATATCTAAAGGGATTATGAGTACAATAGCAGCCTAAAATTCATTCACAGTCGAATAAAATTCACAACAGTACTTTAAGTATAAATTTGGAAGTAATAACTTATAATGTACTTGCTATAATATGCTTATTATAGACTATTCAGGTTAGTACATGCGGATGCATAAAGACACTAAGAGATATACATATAAGAGAGTAAAAGAGGTATACCTATTAAAAATTCCCCTTGAGGTCAGTAAAAAGATTCACTTTGAATGCTTTGGCATCTTTCTTAATGGGCAAAGGGTCGAGCCTCAAGGAGCGGAGAGTATCAGCCCAGGTCCTGTTGGCTTTCGGCAACAGATCTCCGATTTTCACAAACAGGAGAGTTTGTGAGCTCCGAGAGGCATCCCGCTCAGAGGGACATGCTGGTCACAACCCACTGCGGTCCAGGAGAGCTCAAAGGGCCTCACTTAGTACCGCTGTTTGTAGGTTTGGGAGATGATTGACTTTTGTCATCAACAAATTGCTGGAATCACGGCTGCACTGGTACCGTTTCACGTGCAGATAAGGGAAGCTCTGAAGCTGTCTCAGAATAACTTAAAACACAGATACGGGATGCTCCAAGATTGTCAGGGGAGGTCCGTAATGTCTCAAGGTTGTTATGAGAACTGGCTGCAGGTTGTTATGAGGACTGGCTATCTCTGCTCCCATCCCCTGCCTCCGCCGGGCAGCAGCAGTCCTTGGGACGCACAGCATATCTCCCTGTCTTAGCTCTGTAAGTTCCTGGCACAGTCAAGGGTCACTTAACTGCCTGACTCATTACACTTATGCTAAGGGCTAGCAAGACTTCCCAAGTTTGTACATCAGCCTGGAGAGGGGGAAGAAATGCACCACCACACAACCATACAAAACTCTCCCAAAGTATCCTTAAAGAAGAATACTTTTTAGAAAAGAGATTAAATTCTTTGTGTCCTTTCCTTTTTCTGTATGGCTTATAATGTCCTAACTACAACAGACTGGCCACTTTCCAGTGCTTCATTAAAATGAGTCTCTGTGTTTCATTAACATCTGTCAGACATGGTTTATTCCTTTTTCTTTCATCCTGCCTCTGGAGAACACTGTGTGAGACATGGAGTGCTCTGTTTTCTTTTCATGGGGTGCATGTGGTTTGGGTTTTTCTACCCACTGCTCTGTATTCAGTGAAGAAAAGAGTAATTCAGAGACGCCTGGTGGGTTTTGCTAGGGAAGATGGAAAGGTCTGTGGTAATCATTTACTCTTAGCACTTTGCTTTGCAGCCTCAGACCAGTAGCCAAAAAAGCTCTGCTTCCTGCACCAAAGAGATGAAATTGCCTTGTATCAGAGAGGGTTTTGTGTCAGGAGGACAAATTCACTCAGGTGAAATTCTCAGGTCCGGGAGCTCAGAATATTTTGCAAGTCATAGCATTGTCTTGCAGCAGTAAAACGAAATATTTTTATGGCTACTGGAAAAAGCTGGGTGTATTGATGCAACATCATAAAGGTAAATAACACAGCAGTGCAAAGCCACTTTCAGGTAGAGAATTGGACCCTAGCCAGACTAATATTCTTCACTTAAACAGCAGAATTTTGTTTGTTTCAAATGCTACTGTCAATGAACTTTGTTTGGCTTATTTGTAAAAGAAACAGGAGCTAGAGGAGACAGAGAAATTTTTGCCTAATATCGGATGCTCATCCATATGCCAAGGGCCAAACACCCTTCCAAAACAGATCAAGGAGCAGCTGTGTTTATTAAGAGCTTAATTTACCAGTTACTGAGGTTTATTTTTCACTTGTAAAATGCTGAGCATTGCTTTTATGTAGCATCTCCGTTTGACAAAGCTGATGAATGTTTGACTGGTTGAAACCCAAAGATTGCTGTCACGGGCCATGAGAATATGTGAATTGCATATCTTTCTTTGGCTACACTGGAAATTGCAGCCCTGTGTTTAAGAAATACCCTGTCTTGACTGAGGAGTGTAAAGAGAAGGGCCTAAGAACTGAGAAGTAAGGTTGGAAGGAAATGGGTATAATTAACTGAGTATTGAGCAAGACAAAGTACTTGTGAAAGCAAGGCCTGGAAGGATGTATTGCCCACACGTGGGCTGTGGTAAGCTCTACTGTTGGCCAAGGAAGGCAGCTCTACTTGGACTTTAAGGAAGCACGTGCTTTCTCTAAGAAAAGTCATTGCAAGCTGTGGTGGCTTTTGCCACAAAGAAGAAAAAAAAAAAGCCAAACCATTATTGTTTTCTATCTTTCCTTGACTAATTTAGGTCTGTGACAGATCCAAGTAGTCTTTCTTTTTTCCCATCACCATCTCAAATCCCAAGAAGGCTAGAGAACTGAATAACTGGTGTAGGTGGTGGGTTCTGTACTAGAGACTGCTTCGCTATATAAACCAGGGTGAAATTATCTTGCAGTATTTCAGACTATGACCTTTCAAGTAGACAGACCCAATGATTTTCAGTCAATGCTCCCTCTGCTTGATTTAGAAGCCCATTCAGAAGGTAAAAAGGCCAGTTCATTGTGGCAACTCATTATTCCACTGTGCTGCTACATCCTGATAGATGACAAATCTGACCTTTGATACAGAAATAGGTTGTTGTGGGCAGTAAAAGTTCACTTTGAGTGACACCACAAATGCTAACTCTCCTGTAGACAAAGACAGCATGGGGGCAGAATACGCAATCGATGCTCCATCTTGAGGGGCTCGCTGAAAACCTGTGTGAGAAAACCTGTGTTGTGTTCCTATTTCAACAGCCAGGACTGAGCCCGTGAGTCTCAGGCCTTAGTTCAGTGTCCTGGGAATTACCTATAAGCCCAGAAAAATCCCACAAGTTACTTCATTTTTGTTTAATGAAGTCAGAACCAGTTGAAATTAAAAAAATACAGTGAGCTCCTTCTTAGACCTAGAAATGCATTGGCCACATTCTTGGTGCCAATATTAAAATTGTACTCTTGAAATTCTGGCTGCAGCTGATAGTGGTGAGCACTTAAATGTGGAGCTGTAACTATATGGTAAATTCAGCCCTGAAAAAGATGTGCTAATAGGTTTATGAGGAATGCACTAATTATGGTAATGTTCAGTGGTTCCCTATCCAGAAAATTAATTCCAAGCATAAAAATTGATTTTTGATATTTTTCATCACATGAATTTTATTCTAATGTCGTCTTGCTTGGTATAATGAGATATTATTTGTTCTCAGGACTTTTTTTTTCAGTCAGGCAATTGAACAAATGCTTGGATAATCCATTTTGCAAAGTTTCACCGATGAAACAATAATATTATCCAATACCTATCAGAGTCCAGAACATATAAGCTCACAAAAATGTGTTTCTCTCGTCCTCATGCAGCGCTCTACCAAATCAAGGTACTTCTATTCCTTGCCTTCCAAGTGAAAACAAACAAAAACCCTGATGAAGCCACCTGGTGAAGTGTGACCATATATTCACTTGCAACCTGCAAGAACTGATGTGCCAGAGATCTGGCTCTCCTCCTGAAGAATGCACTGGCCACCATTGCCCAAAGAAGGCTGTAACAATGCCCATGAGATCTGGAGACCTCTTACTACTTCATTGAAAGCTTCTTCATTAGTGAATGTTGACATCACCTCAGCAATTATCTAAAAACGCAATATACAGAAACTCTATCAGCAAATTAAAGATTGTCCCTCAGAGAAAGGTCTTTTGCATTCTGGAAATAATTATTGCTTTTCACTCTTTAAGGCTTGCACGATTACTTGAAAGTTTCTTGGCTGCAATTCCACTTCAGCTTCGGATGATATTTTCATTGACACAACGTCAACGGTCTCTATCTTTTTATACCAGCTGAAGATCTGGTCAAATCATGTTGTTCTTGCTCTACCACTTAGGCAATTTTTTAATTTTTAACTGAAAAATCTGTAGTTTTGTGAACAGCTGAAACACTGAAGTTTCATTTCTAGGAATCTGTACCTTGAAGTTTGCCTCTTGTTTGGAACCTGCAACAGCTAATGAGGGTGGTGCTTGTGTGGCAGGGTTGTTTTGGCTTTTTGATGCCACTTTTTTGATCCCACCAAAAGACTGAAACCCCAAAATTACTTTAAAAATTACATCCTTAATGGCCACAAGACTCAGGACAGCTATCCTCCATGATGTAGTGTTGGGTTGCTCATTAAGCACTAGTAATTAGAGTACCCCTGCTGCCTTGTTATAGTACTGATAAAAAACTATTAACTTGGCTTCCTCCCAGAACAGCTTATTTCAGGGAAGTTCCTCCTACTAGATTTTCTGTTGTGAACAATCCCTTTTAATCTGCTGACTTGGATACTGCTTTTAGGCCAGTCTCTTTGAAACACAAAAGGGAAAAGAAAAAAAAAAAGATGAGAAGGCAGCTATTTTGTGGAATTTTTAGCACTTAAAGTTCACTTGCTCACAGCCGTAAGTTGCTGTGTGACTAAACCCACACACTACAAGGCAGAATTTTCAGAAGTGTAATGGTGATTTAGGAACTCAAATCCCATCAATGCTCAATGGGCCTCTGTTCCTAACAGACACCTGAAAACCCAGCCTCACCAACTGCCCTGGTAAACTTGCCAAAACTCCTCTATGAAGCAAGATGTACATTTATTTTGTAGGTTAATGCCTTAGCACCCCTGAGGATCCACTAGAAATGACTTTTAAAAACTAATGCCATCAGCAAGAGGGTCCAGTAAGAAACTGACGCATTTGCAACATTTCTTTCCGCATAATAAATCCCCTGCAATGAGACATTTTACTGCCTGGACTGACCTGACTTCTTTTTTCTGGAGCTGCACAATGGCTAAAACACGAGGGCTCATCTGGGTACTCACATATGTCACCCAATTGAGCTGCAATGCTGCAGAATGACAGCGAGCTTACAGCCTGATTACAAGAGGAATGTTTTTTCCAAAAACCCCTTTCAAAAGTTAACACCAAGTTAACTGAGAGGGTGCATAATCAATCTTTTGCTGCTTTCACTTAGTCGACACCAGAGGAATGGATACATTAGAAGGAATCATCTGAGGGGTAAAAGATCAGATTTGAAATATCTCACCTCTAGCTAGAACCACGTAGCAAATCTAGCTTGGGCTGTATCTCACCATTCAAAGTTATGCATGTTTCACTTCACAGAGCTTGTCAAATCTTAGAACTTCTATTTTGCAAAATGTTTCTAAACACATGTTTCTAAAAAAACCTCTATCTTGAAACAAAAAGACAAGCAAAACCCCAAAACGTCCTGGAAATAAAAGAAATTGGGTATGGAAAACTGCTATTTGGTATATCATTTTATACTTTTGTCCTCTTGCATATTTTTATATTGTTTTATGCCATGTCGGTAGCAGTGATTCATTATATGAAATTGGAACATTATAGATTCAACACGGAAGCATTTATCTTAGTGACAGGAAAGGATCCTTTAGGTCGCTGAGCCACTTCCCTGCAACTGCAGGAAATCACATAAAAGACACATAAGCTAGAAATATCCCCAGAAGCTTAACTCCATTCAGCTGTGTACCCCTGGATTTACAAACCCCTGACTATCCCACAATAAAAGGAAAGCCGTCAGAGGTAAAGAAAAGCCTCAAAAGCTAATCTATGCTGTAAATCTATGCTATAAAACAGAGCCCAGAAGCATTGACAGTACACAAGGTCCTGGCACTAGCACAGGCTCTGTGAGGTTCCATAAAACAAATGTTCAAATCACAAATGTCTGGTGAGCAGAAAAGCCCAAACTTATGGACAAGACATTAATGTCCATTTGTGTGTTGTCTTCTCTGCAGGGTCATTTAAAAAATGAAAATCCGTCACAGCCTTTTTCATCCAAGCTCCAGTGACCTCAGAGCCCTCCCTGCTGTAGTATAATGCACTAGGAACTTGAAAATGTTGCTTCCTGTCTCCATGAGTGACACCTGGGACCGTGTGCATATCATTTGACGCACATGGGAGCGAAAGGAGCTCCCTAAAAGTAACAGATGGTGACATCAGTTCCTATTCTCCCAGCAGGCCAAACCATAGGAAGAACTTATTGAGTTGCAAAAGATTGTAATATAAATAGCACTATTGTACCATTATTTTTACTCCGTGGATATTCTGTAAATGAATTGGCCATAGACATTTTACTGTGTTTGATTAGAGTCTTATTAATCCACATGAAAGAACCATGAAGTCTTTCAGAGAGGATATTGAAGAGTAGGTATGGAATATCTAAAGGCAGGAGCTAGGCAGTACAAAATCTAACTGCTCTGAGGCTATGCAAATAGCTGAAGAAAAGTGGGTTTGTATTCACTACCGATATTCTTGCAGTGGCATAACTGAATTGGAAAATGCCCTGAGGTATCCTAAGAAATGAGATGCTCTAAAACTGTTGGGATCGATCATGAAAGAATCTGGAACATAAAATCTTTTAGGAAGTACCAAAAATTCAGTGACTTTGAGAGTTTACCTCTTTATCCAGAATAACTAATATGAAGATGGAGATAAGAAAAAAAGATGGAAAGCAAATTGCAAAACACTGGCTAAACAGGAGGAGCAATATCAAACCTTTATGTTCTTTGGTTGGGAATTCTGTTCAAATTTCCATGTAACCTCCAATGAAGGAAAAAACACACCTTTCGAGTGTCCAGAATTAAGTTACATGATTGATTTCTAGATGGTGGCGATCAGGAAGAATCATCTTATTTTAAACTAAATATCATCTCAACGTCAAGAATTGCTTAGCGTCCTTCAAGGAAGAGCAGATTACCTGGCAGAGATAAGTTGCTTACCCGAAAACGCCCTCCCAAGCTCTCAGAGCATCAGCTGCACTTCACCAGTACAGAAGATGTCCTTGTACAAAAGCTCATATCCGACTCTATTTGTACAAGTCTTTTTCCTTAGTGGTGGCGTTCTAACACTTTGACAAGTGAAAAAAAACCCCCAGAATTTGTGAAATGAACAGAGGGAAGCGTTGACCTTGATCTATCGTCCTACCAGCAATTTAACTGAATTATCCAGTTCCAAAGACACTTTCTACACAGATGTCTAAATGTAAAAACAGGAATTATATCATATAGCCAGCTTTCAGAGCAGTGTATGTAAGGGCTAGTGCAATTAAAATAAAGTATTATCCATTCGAACCATTTGGAGTGCTCTGAAGATTTGTACAGCTTTTTGCAGAGGCAAAGAGAAAACTTTTGGTTTCGATGAAATCAGCTGATACAAGTGTTTGTAATGCTGCCTCTTGAAACAGGACAGGGCAAGAGTCCCACTCTAAATGCAGTGAACTCATGCCCAGACCTCATTCATAATAGCGTTCAGTAATTTGCCAGTGATGCGCCATTTGTTTGTTCACTGCAGTCTTTAAATATCTTCTAATGCTGAAGAGAATTGTGAAGAGTACGCTGTGATTTTAGAAACTGCTATTTAAGTATTCAGGCCCTGGTGGGTAACTAGAGTTTCTAGCTGGCCGGTAAAAAGAGCCAAGGTGTTACCTGGTTTGTCTGTGGACTCACTCATTGAGGGGAAAGATGAGAAGAGTATCACGAAATCTTGCTTTCCAGGCAGGTGCTCCAAGGCACCAGACACTGTTTTTTCACTTCTGAGGCTGCCAGCCAAATGCATGCTTAGAAGTACTTATAAATATATCTGTATTGCAGTCTCTTGGGTCTCAGGTTGTATCTCTCTCTCTCTAAAACTCTAAGAGGAAAAATGCATTTGGAAGTGTTATATGATGAGAAGTGTAATTACATTGCATTTTGATGTCTGTCAGCAGCAAATGGTGTTCTGATAGGCCAGATCATAACATACGCACTCTCAACCCTAAACCTCACGAATTTCTCAACTGCCATTTGAAGGTAATAACGGAAATCCATGTTTTAATTTTTAATATTTTCAGTGACTGTTCTTACAGCCATTATATATTTTGGGAATGAACGGCTGAATCCATCATCCTGTCTCCAATTGAATCTCAAGAGGCATTTTACCTGAACCTTGCTGCTTTTTTCTCCCTCCTACACAGACTTGCTATATTTTAGTTTTTTATAACCAGGCGTATATTAACAATAAGGACATTAACTCATAAAAACAGTAACTCATTGGGGGAAAAATATGCCAAAAGAGTGCATCCAACTCCCTCATGTATTTTGACATTCCATTTAGCGAATTGTGTTATCATTTTAAGAGTAATCTCAGTCCTGAACAACTGCAAGGGAAGTAGAAGGCAAGCGAAGAAGAAAAATGTAACGACAGATACACATATCAAGACTGTTTTAAATGATGTCATAACTGAGTGTCAAAGCACAGAGCTTTATCTCCCACACAAAAGACCTGGATGCTGAAATTCTAAGGGGCAGCTCTCATCGCTGTGCCTGGTTGGTAACAATAACTGCTGCTCTTGTTTCTCTCAATCCCTGAAATACACTTAAAGCTTTCTCATGTTGGCATTACTTTGCATCTGCTACTGTTCATCCTCTTTCTTACCCTGTTCAGATCATACCAGGGGCATGGCACCCCTGCCCCTACTTTGCTGTTAAGTTTGTTCTCAACTACACAGAGGTTGCTGTGACCAACATTTACCCAGTCACCACCAACCTGAGGCTGTAGAGGGCCAGCGGGCACAAAACCTGCCTCTCATTGCACTGAAATCAATGGATCACATGGCAGAAAAATCACCATGGCAGGTACTTTGAGGTACGCGTGTTTTTCTAATGCTGCCAGATGCAAGAAAAACAGATTCTTTTTTTGCACAGCAATCTGGTGGGGTGCATGCCTGCAGTGAAAGGTGTAACAAGTCTACACAGCATAAGGGTTTCTGTAGTCTCCCATCAGAAAGCCCGTCCCATGCTGAAGTTGTATGAGGTGGTACTAACAACAAACAGCCAGGAGCTTTTGAATTCACCCAAAAAGCGTGCAATTGTAACCATGCCTTTAGGGATGGTCTTGCCTTTAAGGAAAGGCAAAAGAGACAGCTTTGGGCAGAGGCAGGGCAGAGCGCAAGCAGAGAAACTTAAGGCCATGCGACATTGTGGAGCGGGGGAAGCAAACGGTATAAGGCTGCTTTGACTGCAAAACTTGGTCACACTTAAAGATGCTGTCATCTAAAAAAAACCCCACCACCATTTATTAGAAAATCTGTTAAGGACCCATGACCAGGAAGGACAGGGAGTGTGGGTACAGGCAGAGCACACTAACTCCTGTGCACAGAATCAGATGAATAGCAGCCATTCAGCTGCATCAGCTCAACGTGCACACACGAGATACTACGGGGTGTATTAACTCTGGAAAAGCACCGCCTTAATGCATCTCTACACGCTCCCAGAAGGGATCTGGCTTGCACAGGAGCCAGAACTTTTGCAACATCAGTTTAGAAATGCCTCAAGAAATGTAAAACTGAAACCAAGGAGCTACTAGCGGGAAGAATTTTTTTAATGAAGAAATGAAACAGCAGAAACTGATGGAAGTTTTGATGTTTCCTCTCAAATCCCATGTTAGCATTAGCACTAAACAGATGTCCCATATTCCAAAGAAATGGCAGGTTTGGCACCTCTTCACGGTTAGCAAATTTAATTATGGTTTCAAATGCAATAATGGAGCAACCTTGCTTGGCTATAATTGGATCTGCAATTGGCACCAGCTTTCCTTCCCTCACTGTGCCATATGGGGAACTGCAGAACAAGGTGTTGCATATGTTCCTGCTGAATTATACTGGGTCAAATCAGGGTCAGATTAAAATATTACGGAAAGGAGGGGAGGGACAATAAAAAAATGAAGAGTGGGGATAAACTCAGTGTTTTCCTGCAATTCCAATTTCTCTGACCAAATTATCTGGACTCCAACTGGATGTAAGCTCCAATAAAATAGCTACTTTAATTAGGAGAACTCCCAGTCTGTCTGAAATAACACCATGTTCTGGGCAGAAGATCAGGAGAGGCAGAAGAGCTGGCATTGTCTGAATACAAGACAGTCCTGAGATACGCATGAAGAAAGGAAAATAACCCTTTAAATGTACCACAAATACCGAGGGAAGAGTTTTCTCCTTTTCCCCCTTCCCAGAGTCAATGACATTTCAGAAGATTTGGAACAGGGTGGGAAAAAAACCTTCCTGTCAACTCACATTACATGTCTGCAACAGCACGGCAATTAATGGGAGTAAAAAGAAAAATAATGCCTTTCTCGTTATTTGGTTACATAAAATATCCACCTTAGGCAGGCCAGGTAGCAAATATCTAGGAGTACAACTGTCTGACATTTTCCATTACAAGGCCTTGTTTTCTGTTGTTAGTAACTTTGCCAGACTTAAACCATTTGGGCTGAAATTCCCCTTGCTGACTTTCTGTCTTAGGCCGAGTTTGTCTGCAGCGTTTCCATGTATGCACACTTATACCTAATGGGGATGGCTGACTCTGATCCAGAGTAAGAAAAAGCAACCTATAAAATAATTGCTTCAACAACTTCATAGCCCCAGAAAGGATAAATAATATTAAAATAATCATTGTGACATCTTTCCTGCCAGAAGAAGAGGAAAACTCGCTATGTGCAAGGCGGATGCTACTGAAAAAATTACCTGATGCTAATGCAAAACTGCTACCTCCAGCCAATATCAGCAATATACATAGGTAATGTTCTAACCCCACTTCATTTTAACTTAGTAATATTCTGACACACAATCATTTTCTTTCTCCTGTTGAAACTAATGGGACTTTTCCATTAAATTTATGGAGTCTCAAAGCCTCTTATTTGTATGTTTCTTTAGAATTGTGTCCCCCTGAGACATCTGTTAAGGCACCATGAATTACAACCCACTTATGCTATTTACTATTTGAAAGCCTAGTTTTTAGCCCTGACTTTGATGAGAAGTTAATTATTCTTATTTTCCTTTTTCAGTACTTTTTCTTAATAATTTGAAATTATAATTATTACAGATCCAGAATAAAACATGAAATTACCCCGATAGCACTGAGACCAGAATCAACACAGGAGTCAAGCCATACTACACCGCACAGGTAGTTATCTTCAGGAGTGGGCCAGCTGACTCTGCAATTAAATAATGTTGCCATGGTATTGGGTAGGTCTAGGGAATAGAACGGTAACACTAATTACGGAAGGCACAACTGGAAGACAGTTGCGGGTGACTGCTGCACTGGAATTTGGTCTCTCAGAAAACAACAAAGCAATTTATAAATATTAATAACGATTTGCAACACCTGAAAGTAAGGACGAAGGCTGCACATTACAGGGAAGAATAATGAAATAAGAGAGCTGTTACTTTTTATGGCAATGTCTGCCCAGGGTTACACAGTAAGTCCTGACAGAGCCAAGGCACTACAATCCTTAACTCCCTCCTGTATTTAAAGCAATCAGTGTTGCCCCTCTAGATTTCTTCATCATTCCTAAGGACAGCGGGAACCTTCCTGTCACCTGGGACCAGTCCGTGCTTCAGGCCGGGCTGCTCTTACTCAGACTCACTCATTCGGGACAAGCAGAGAAAAAGGGAAGACTCCAGCAATGGCATGAACTGCTGTGGCCACCCTCCGCTGTTTGTTTCCATCCCAGGAACACAAGAGCTCTGGAGGCTGGCGGTGACGCCCCGCACTTGCAGACTGTGGCACACGTCGCTGGTCCTGCGGGAAGGCTCAGCTCACTGCGATGCTCCGTTAAGCAATCTGAGGAGGGAAACGGGTTATGTCAGATTTGCCTCCAAGCGCTCACTGAGGAAGATAGGACCCGACACATACAAGTAATTAAAAAAATAACTGACCCTCAGTAACTTCATAGAATAATATCCACTTCCTTCAAAAGAAGACCCCAAAGGGCTTTACAAAGAGGCAAGTGCCACTAGCCCCTTGGAGGAGGCGCGGGGGATGAAGTGGCTTCTCAGGGATGCAGAGAGGTTGAAGGAGAGTGAGGAAGAGAAGTCAGATGCCAGAATCATAGAACCACAGAATCGTTTAGGTTGGAAAAGACCTTTAAGATCATCGAGTCCAACTGTCAACAATGCCCACTAAACCATGTCCTGAAGTGCCTTGTCTACGTGCTTTTTGAATACCTCCAGGGATGGTGACTCAACCACTTCCCTGGGCAGCCTGTTCAATGTCTGACAACCCTCTCAGTAAAGAATTTTTTCCTAATATCCAATCTAAACCTCCTCTGCCGCAACTTGAGGCCATTTCCTCTTGTCCTATCTCCAGCCACCTGACAGAAGAGACCAGCACCCACCTCACTACAACCTCCTCTCAGGTAGTTGTAGAGAGCGATAAGGTCTCCCCGCAGCCTCCTTTTCTCCAGGCTAAACAGCCCCAGTTCCCTCAGCCGCTCCTCATCAGACTTGTGCTCCAGGCCCCTCACCAACTGGGTTGCCCTTCTCTGGACACGCTCCAGCACCTCAGTGTCTTTCTTGTAGCGAGGAGCCCAAAACTGAAGACAGGACTCGAGGTGCGGCCTCACCAGTGCTGAGTACAGGGGAACAACCACCTCCCTGCTCCTGCTGGCCACACTATTTCTGATAGAGGCCGGGATGCCGTTGGCCTTCTTGGCCACCTGGGCACAAGTCCCAGTCTCAATGACTTCAACCTCTGCCAGGGAGACCCCCACCAGCCCCTTTCCTGTTTCTGTAATGCTAAGGATTCTCCACTATTGCTTTTGCTGCTGCCATTTGCGCGTAGGACATCGATGCCAACATCACCAGGCCACCACTGAACGAGGACAGCCAGACAGAGAGCAGACAGCAAGATAATGATTCTCCCTCGCTTTCCCCATTTCCCAGAGTGTCTGGGGTAGCTTCCCAGCAACAGGCACCACGCACTGAAGAGCATAACCAGCAGGCAGCTCTCGTTACCTATTTTAAAGACACTTTGAGCATTTTAAACAGCAGCTGGCGGCAAGATTACTGCAGGGAGGAATGAGTTTTTGTATCACAAGGGACTGGTCTTGGATTCATGCCGTCTTCTTTCCCCTGTTTCTATCCTCAACAAAAAGAATGGGAGAAATTCAAATACAAAAATATTCTCACTTCACCTCAGGGGGGAACAAAAAAAAAAATAAATCCCAAACAAACCAAATAACGAGACCTGAAACCCACACAGTTTTGAGCTGAAGCTCCTTATAACTGTGCACATCTGAAAACGTTTGCAGATAGCTCTGTAGTGAAATAAGCTGCATGTTAATATCGTCCTTGAAGCAGTACGAACAGAATGCTTAAAACTCAGTAACCAGGAATAAGGGCAAAAGTCTGGAAGATATATTATATTTCTTCATTACCGTATCTGGATATATTATGCTATAAAATAATTCAGTACTTTCAGAGAGAGAAGAAAGTCTACAGTGATGTCCTGGATGCCAGTCTGAAGCCATATTGGTACCTTCTGAGTTCTTAAGAGCAGAGACCCTCGCTTCAAGAGGCAGCACATGGCTTGACGCCTGCGTGTCTCAGCTGCAGCATGGTGCCAGTTCTCTGCCTGGCTTGTGGCAGATGCTGCTGATCAACTGTCCCCAAAACACACAGGGTGCTAAAGAGTGAGATGGGCTGAAACATCGTGCCCACAGCTCTGCCTCCTGGAAGTATGAGATGGAGGCCAAGAGACCAAGTCTCACCTTCACAGACTTCAACTGTCTCTACAAACCAGTTTGTAGGACTGAAGCCAATATGCGGGTACATAAAAAATATTTTAAAGCACTTTTCTTCCTTTGAAGAAGCATTCCCTACCTGAGAGCTATCACTGATGCCAAGGTTGCTATGGTTAAGTAGTTTTCATTTCTGTGATTCAACATAAAATTTCTTGGGTATGGCTATTGGCTGGGCAGAGTGGCTTTTGGGCAGCTATAAATTTATGCTCTGGCCTTTTTATGTAACATTTCTGGAACAAAAGACTTTATGTGAGACAACATAAAGCTGACAACAGCAGCTTTATACTCGCGTGCTTCTTAGCACACTTGCAGCAAATTAGCTATTTGCTCTGAGACGAGGGAGTTTATCCATCTCTGTGCAACCCAGCTGGGCAGCCCTATCTGCTCGCTAGAGCCATCGCTGCTGAGTACACATGAGAGTCTGTTTTATCGCACGATCCGAGGAATTCCTTTGTCTCCCTCATACATTTGCTGTATAAGCAGGTAAAAGACAGGGAGCGCAATGTTCCTAGTTCAATTATTTAAAAATAATGATGTTAAGAATCGGTGCCCATGTCATTTGTCTCTTGACTCTGTATTAGTTCAGCACATCAATGTAACCTTCTCCAACGTCTCCTGCAGCTAAGATGGTTATAGAAACATCATCCTGTGTCAAAGTTTATGCTACAGTTCAGCAATAGCAGTGTAGCAAAGGAGCTTCATGCCAGGTTCCTGGACCTTGCAGTCTCTCCGTGGGACTTTCAAGGGATGTAAAGGTAGCCTGTCATTCTTCGGAGGACAAGAGGGAATTCCAAATACTGCATTCTGCTGACAGAATGGGTCTTGCCCTGTGTCTTAGATTCATCCGGAGGACACTGCAAAGCTGTCTTTGCTACTCCAGAATAAGAAGAGAGTGGGTATTTGAAAAAACAAGCATTGGGACAGACATTCTTTTGGCCTTCCACTTAATGTACAATAGATGTTCAGATACAGCTTTCTCATATTGCAGTCTCAGCCTACTCATCACCAACAGCAAAGTGTCCTTATGACATGGCAAGCTATAAACCATAATACAGGCATAAATCATGATGAATCCACAGTCCCCCTTAGACACAGCACTGCTGATAAGTAGTACTTTTCTGTCAACATTTTGTACTTGTACCACATATTCATATGAGGTCGGATAGCTTGTACCATTTTCCTGAAGGGGATGCCACGGTACAGAGAAGCAGACTGAGCAGCATCTGGCAGGTCGGAAGGACAACCCGTGCCTTTCATTTCCTTTTGCCTTTCTTTCATGGTTAATGATTTCACTAAACCTTGAGTTCAGTCAAGTCCCACATACAATTCTGAATGCAATACAGAGTGTAAGGGATTTATTGTGTCATAATAGATGCAGTGTTAGCACAATTAGATTTTACATTGGCTGTACGCATGTGGAATATAAAAGAACCTGCTTTAAAATTGAATCAATTTCTAGGACATATATTTACTGCAAAATAAAAATTAAATCATTGTTACAAAGACCACAGCCTCATTCTCAGCTCCTGCATTAGCATTGTGCTCTTTCTGTGAAAGCACAGTATATAGTGTGCTTGTATATTCAGCAACAGGGGGATATGCTCCAGCAAGGGAGGTAATATGAACAGGCCAGAAAAAACTCACATGAAGTAAGGAATGGCTCTGCTTCCTGAAAAAGATAATTTGCCAGATTTTCCCTGCACAACTCTGTACCTGAATCTTCAGTGATCTAACAGATATTAACCTACTTTAAAGGAGTTCCTTGTCAGCTCCTGTCTTGGCTAAATCTAAGACCTATCTCCACCAGAAAAAAATGCTGTTCGAATTGGTTCTCTTTTTGTGGTGTGGCCATTACAGTGACAAAGTTCATTATATTGAATATTTCAACAGCTTGTTGCGTAGCTGAAATACCTCTGACAGTCTGGGCTGGAATTGTCTCTTCAGGATCTCTCAAAGTCTGCAGCCGGGCAGGAACCAAGGGCAAGACATTGACTTTAGCTCAGTCCCTTTAGCAATCCCAGAGATAGGAGATAGATGAGCCTCTCGAGTCACTGAATCCATTTCCCTGCAATTATAGGAACAGTGCTGCAAAATTCCTTTAATTAACCCTTGAGTGCCCCTGCAAACCCCAGGGATGCAGGTTCCCAGGGGAGCCTCCCCAGGCTCCTGGGAAGAAGCCGGCTCCAGCCCAGCGCCCTTCGCCTTCCCGGCGGTCCAACCCTTTACCCTGTTTTACTGCTCAATAGTGAAGAGCATAAGCACTTGCACTAACAACTTCAATCTTTGCTAAAATTGAAGCTATGTTTGGCTTTTACAACCCCGGCTGTTATGCTGCTTATTCCATTAACAGCCATTAGAGTCCTGCAACTGCAAAAAGGAAATCATGTTGTTCTCTCTCTGGCACGCTGAGCTCAGCCTGAGAAAGGACCTGGAGGACGGGCCTCAACCTGCAACTTTCAGAGGCAATTGGGACTTGGTGACTAAAGCAGTAACAGGAAGCAATTTTTCTTTGTATTGTAGCAGTATCCCATTTGTAGGAGCGGGTCTTACAGAATGAAAAATGATGATTTATTCTCATTTTAGTAGGAAAATTCCCTCTTCTCATCAGTCTTTTATAACACTGTAGCAGACCTTCTCGGGATAAAGCTGGGCTAACAGCACCTGGTGGAAGTCCTTCAGAGGAAAGAAATAAGTTACAGTGGCTTTTTGATTAAATTCTTATAGACAGAAATGAAAAATAATACAGTTTCCTGATGCCTTGATATCATAGTGGTGGCCGTATTGGTTAATAGAAGGATATTCATGTCAGAAACATTTCTGCAGGTCTACCTACGGAACTCGTTCTACCTCTCCATCACTCCTCCCAAATGTGAGAGAACCAGCCTAGATTATTCAAGGATCTTTGTTTTATAAAATGTGAGCTTACAGAGTTTCAGTTAGTGAGCTAGCTCATAAATTCAGTATTTTCGGTGGCAGCCTTTGGCAGAGAACAACCACCCCATTAAATCACGCTGGGCAAGAAACTGTCATTTTGGTGAATCATGAGAATTACTAATTCTATTATAATGTGTGCATATATGAGAAAGGTAATTCAGTGGGAGTTTTAGTTTCATCTTTATGGTGTCCTTCAGAAGATTATGATCCTTGCTGCTTTTCCCTGTTGTCCGCCCAATTTCCAGAGCGGCTGTTAAAAGTTTCAACAGCAGCAAATAAAGACAAGCAATGTATAAACCTTTGCAAAACTCATTTCTGTTTGGTACTCCCCTGATTTCTGGCATTAGGAACCAACCATCAGGTAAAACTGTTATTTTCTAAGCTCAGGGAACATGCAAGCTCCTCCACCTTCCTCACTGAGCGTGCATTTACCAACGTGGTACAATGTACAGGTCCCAGGGCTCTCCCAACACTTGCATGTGCTTTAATAACTGTGGGCCACGTTCTTTGTGGTCTTGTACAAAAATGGACACTCCCATTTAGAGGTAGTTCAGGAAAATCAGATGATCACCCAAAAAGGGAATGGACTGACATGCACCCATGCTTGTGCTTGAGTTAGCGTACATCCAGGAGGTAAGCTCTTGCTTACATGAGCTCTGTATCACTTAGAGATTAAGTTAGTCAGGACTGCACTTAATATATTATTAAGGCCTTCTTTGAATTTTAAATTAGAAGCGATTTTTAGCCTAATACATATATGATCACAAAAATTACAATTAATTAGCGAACAAGTCTTCTTATCAACTATGAACTGAAATTCTCACAGTCCAGTGGATAAAAGTTTTCAAACAGCTCACCCTTAAAACAAATTCAAGAGTAGAGCAAACAGTCCCATCTGCACACCGCACGCGGAGCTAACTTTTGCGGTAGGTTCTGGCAGCAAATATTTAACTTTGCACTCAGTTGTTACTTGGTGAGAGATACGGCAGTAACTTCTACTTGACCTTAGCTAACTTTTGTGGTAGGTTCTGGCAGCAAATATTTAATTTTGCACTCAGTTGTCACTTGGTGAGAGATGTGGCAGTAACTTCTACTTGACCTTAGACATTCTGAAAGACACAATTGTATGTGAAAGATTCAAGAAATTTTGCCATCTCACCACTACACATAAAATATATAAATCTTCTCCCAGATCAAATACATTTTACACTGTTAAGGAGATACTAAATGAATGCAGACAGATTTGATGTATTAATCCACCTGAAATAATACACGTTACATAATTCAGTATTAGCACATTTAATGGGAAACTGCATGAATCCAAAGTGTTGGTAATTTCAGGTCCATAATTTAAAAGTACCTGATTTAATTAAATGTAAAGGAAGAGATAAAAAGCAAATTTGTTCTTTCCTCCACTAATGAAATAGTACTTCAAGGTGCAATAAAGAAAAAATTTGGCTACACTCTTACTGCAGTCCATGTTTGGAAATGGCATACACTGTTCTCGATTCATAAAATCTTGCATGCGTTTAGGTACTAAAGAAGAAGTTGATGGCAGGTTTTGTCACCAGTATTTGCGAGACAAGTTTATTCATTTTTGCATTAGCAGATGTAAATTGCTGGAGGCAACTATTAAACACAAGTAAACATGTGCTGCCTTTTAAACACTGTCACTGCTGTAACAGACCAATGGTATGATTACAAATACGGCCAAGGGGCTTTCTGTGAATTGTTTTAATTCATTTTCAAAGTACTGCTCATGTACGCCCTGTCTTGCTTCCAATGTGGTCCCTGAGCCTTTTGTCTTCAGAGAGCCTAGTTTAAAACAGTGGGGCAGGGAGTTAATCTCTGGTACATCTTACCGTGTAGTTCTGTTAACTCCCTCTCACCCTCGTTTGCGAGACACTTAGCTACCCTTTTACTTCCCCTTCATAACAAACCAGAAAATGAGCAGAATAACCCGGGATTAAGCTACAAAGAGATTAAGGACATGTCTGCGTTGTGCAATGGAGCATGGCGAAAACAGTTTTAGGGAATATGTGCTTGTGTGTAATAGCTGTCGCAAGCAGTTTTGCCCACTGCACGGTACTGTGTCACAGCACTACTCAGGTCCAAAAAACCAGGGCTAATTAGCCCCGTTACCCTTGCATGGCTATCTTGCTGCTGGTTTTGGAGCTGGTTTGCGGCATCCCCATAGGCTTGCTCAGACCAACGTGCAGAATTACTTGCTCAAGGTCACACCAGAAATCAATGGCAGCAGCAGGAAAAGAGCCCAGATGTCTTTAATATCAGCCCTGGCTCAAAGTCACTAGGCTCTCTCCTTCCCAAGCACAATAACACTATTTTTCCAGTACACAGACAAGTATTGGAGAAGCCACATAACTCATAACACATGTAGAGAAAAAGCAGCACACGCAAAACTAAATCATGAGAGTACCACTTAACCAACAAACTGTTCTGGTCCAGGACAATGGAAAATCTGACCCTTTGCCTCTATCACCGTGATGGACCCGTACAAATAAATTACATCTGTATTAAGCAGTTGAGAATTCACACAGCCTTGAAGAGAAATGGAGTTTTTACTTGGCTATAAACTGCCACGTTTGCTCATATAAGAGCCCTGAGAGGCAGCCCCTGCTTGGGATGGCACAGCAATAAATCCCGAGTTTCTCCAGTCACCACTGAGTCTCCACTGGAGATCCTCCACACTCGCACTTCTGTGGCTGCCAGCAGGATCTGACTCTTAATACATGACCTAGTGACACTTAATGCCTAGAAGGAGAAATTCAGTTATCTACAGCAACTAAAATAACACTGTGCAGCTTGTCATACCCAGTCCAATTTGTTCCATAGATTTTCAGAGACACCAGGGAAATACTCCATTCTCCAATTCAGCAAGCTTCATCTACAGTATATGTTGCTTCCTAAAGAGTTGCTACAGTGGTGAAGAAAAAGAAAAAAGAATAGAGGCTTAAAACAAAACTACAAGCTTTCCACCATGACTCCCACCAACTTCTGTTACTGAATTTAAATCTAAAGCCATTTTCTCTTTGAGACAATTGCCAGTCTCTTCCGTTTTCTTAAACTACTTGCTTTGGTACAATTCTGCACTTATTTATACTTGCCTTTGACTTCGCTTGTTTAGGTGTAAGTGGTGGGAAAAATGGCTCTAAATTTCATTGCTTTGAATATTTCTTGAATCCATAGATAACACAGACAGACTGACTTTGTAAGCTATTGTCATCTTTGTTTCCCCAAAATCACAGTAGTTGAAACCATTATGTTTTTTTCCACACACACAAAAAATTCATATCCTTTCAGCTTAAATTACTTTTAGATGGTGAGATGCAGAAGTAAGTACAATGACAAAGCACAGTGGGTTTCTCTCACTACATTTGGAGCAAAACCAAGATGGAGCTGTTTTCAGCGTGCAGCAGACTTCCAGAAAATTGCACTCACAGTACACAGCAGATGTAATAAATTTCCATGCCTCTAGCCAGAACATCCAAGCTCTGATTTCTCTGCCCCAAACCAGCAGAGTAAGACGGAGTTGAGATAAAAGGTTGGGTTTGGGGCTGTTTTTCTTCGACTCATTGCCACTGACAAAGAATTCCTCCCAATTTTGTAAAAACTCTTTGTGGGAAGTTTGTTTGGCAGCTGCTGGCACAGGGGGGAAGCTGGGGTAACTACCTCGTTCCCCACAAACATCTTCAGGGCTCTCATGAGCAGCACCAGGACTTTCTGCAGACAGCGGTGGAGATAACAGAGCACTTCGAAGGGAGATTACAACAGCAAGAATGAACTGCATGAGCAGTCGGTAAGAAATGAGCAAAGGAGCCATCTAATTTTTTGGGGGGTATTTTGTTTCATAGATCTTCAGACAAGCCAACAACTTTTCCGTTTCGGAAATCAAATCTCAACGTGATTCTCCTTGCCAATAACAAAACAAAAGATGCTATATATGTCTGCCCACAGAGCCTACTACGCAGCCTGCAGTTATGCCATCTCTTCTTGGTACTGATACTGAAGAAGGAAAAATGAGAGCACAGAAGAAATGCTTTTGATGATGTGCGAGCCCCAGAAGGATCCAGACCACACTAATTTAAGCTGTCTTAGTGCTAACAAGGAACAGCTATTACTTTGGGTACTTACAAACTAGAAGGAAGTGTTCCTTCGGTGGGAAGAACTCAACAGCTGCTTCCCTGGAGGGTCTTAACTTTTTAAAATAGTGTTAAGGAAAAGAAGAAATCAATAAATACACTCGTTAGAGGCAGAAGTCAGAAGCTATGGCCCTGCTGAGGCCAGTCCTGCCCCAGGGGGCTTAAAGATAGGTGCAAGGTAAGGCCTATGGACTTAGACTGCAGAAATGCAGCGAGGTTTGTGGAGAGCCAGTGCGACTGTGCCTGGCCTTTCCCGGCGACGGCTGGCGTACGGCAGGCCTCTCGCTGCGGGGACCAGCCTGGCTTCTAACGGTGGCTTTTGTAACTCACCTGTGAAGTCGTCTTGAAAAAAATAAATAAAATTTGAACATTCCCTGTTGTGGCTGCACATACAGGTTTGGAGAACTCAACGTTGTCCTTGACTGGAAATCTGGGGAGCGGGTCTTTACCCTGCATCAGTGACATTGTACTTGTGACAGCCTTTCCTTTACTAATCAAAAGCTGCCTGCACTGCTTCTTACAATACTACTCCTGTGATAAGTATTTCAAATCCACATGCTTCGTGCATTGTTATTTTAACTGGGTGGAAATATGTGAAAAAACCAAGCAAGAAACCAAGCTTTCTGCACTGTCACAGCCTGCCCTCCCAGCAGCCGTCCTGCCTGCTTGGGACGGACTTCTCAAGCAATCCACATTAGCAGGTAGCAAATATCCCCTGAATATGCCACCTGGCTCAACTGCTCATTGCTTCCTAATCCTCCTGGAATAGCATTTTCCAGACAACTGGTAGCATACACTGAGCATTCTCCGTATGTTTGCAAAATAAAGTCAAATACAAATTTTGTTTGGCATCTCCTGCAAGAATCCTTTATCGTCAAAATTTGGCAGAAGAAAAAGACAGGAGTTGGTTCTGACCTAATCATTTACCTCCCCGTTCAGGCAAATTTTTACGTTGGAAGACATTTGCATCTCAGACCTTACTTTTCTTAGATACTGAACTAACTCTGTGCAAAAAATCCCGCACAGGATTACATAATAAAGGATAAAACGTATTCAGTCAATTTTCTCCTCTGTCCAAGCTATGCTGAAGGCAGACAAGTTCACAGTGACTCTCGGCTCTGCGCCTCTCCAGGTTCCTCCCTGATTTGTGGCATAAAGCTCCAAGTCAGAGTTGATTTAACTTACTCTGCTGTGGCAAAACTGCAGGAGCTATCGCAGCAGCTGGAACATCTAAAGATTTGCAGAGCTTTAACCATAACCACTGTTCCACATCTATATTTCTGATATTTCCATGCATTTAAGTTATTTCCTGGTGGGCGCATCTGCCGCATTTATGGCCTCATTCTACCACTGCGGAGAAGACATTACCTCGTATTCCTGAACAGGAACTCCTAAGGGAAGGAGTGACAGCCTCCTGGTTTGTGCCAAGAACTGCAAAGATCTGTCACTGCTAGTAATGGCAAAACGCATGGCCTCAAAAAGAGAGGGGCCTTGCACAGAAACGAATGGCTCTTGGAAAACCCGACTTCTAAGTCAGCTTACAGCAGTTGTGAAGGGAACTTTGCTTTGAAGTTTCTGCTATGGAGTCCAATCTAGTAGCAAAGAGTAAGATGAGATAAATTTACAAGTCCCCAGTTCCCACAATTGATTATAAAGTTTGCCTAGACAGCTAGTTGACATACAGACATCTACTGATGGATACCTTTAATCCCATACACAAGGGGCCGGTTTTCTAGAGGCTACAAGTTCCCCACTTTCATACAGAAGAGTTGTACCACAAGAAGAAGGAACAAACAAGATCTTGTGATTAACATGCCAGTAATTTCATGAGGAAAGCACAATTCCTGCTAAAGATTCACAGCATAAATTTTTCCGGGCGCCTCACTTTCCCACCTACAAACTGGCGACTGGAATTCCCCTGTGTCCCGCTGTCAGTGTGGACTGCAAGGTCCTCAAGGCAGGAACTATTTTTCAGTTGGTGCTTATATCATGCTGTGCTCTACCATGTTGCGGTCTTGGTGGGGTGTGTGGCCTCAGCTGCACTGCGAGTGATAACACAGCTCCTCCGAGGATGACTTTGTCTCCTATTCCTCCATTTCCTACTTGCCTCAGCAGTCTGTTTGAAAGTAACATTTGTGCAGGGTGTTGAGGTCCATGGTTGAAGTGTGGTAGGAATTCTTTAATTACTTCTAAGCCCAGCTATTTGCAATTCAGAAGCTCATGTTACAACATTAAAAGGCTTTGACAAAGTAACGTGGAATTTCTGGAGTAGGCTCCAGCAACACAGTTTCTCCTGTTTATCTTGTATTTAAGAGTGACAGCAAAAGTTAAATGCTGTTTTTATTTAGTGCTGTTTGATTGAAAGATTAAGGGTTGAATTTCTAATTTGAAGAGCAATCCTCAATGGAGATGCAATATTTGTACCTATTAAGGACAAGGTGCCCCTGAAATTGCAATCTGCTGCTCTTCAGAAGTTTAAATTTCAGGAAATTATAGCTTTCTATCTTCTCTACAAAAATATATATGTAGTTTTATGATAGCAAAAGTGCCTCAAGCAGAAGATACAGGTATTTCAAATAAAAAACCTAACCCATTTAACCTTCAAACAAGGCATCCTTTCCAGCCACTAGCAGCCCCACAATAAAGCAGCTGTTGGTCCTATCCCATGGCCACCCCCCTTTGTAGCATGCAAATCCTGTTACACGCAGCTGAATTCTCAAGCCAAATCCTTTCCAGTTCCAGATCATCCCAGTTCTGCTGTGCAGCAAGTGGAACGTAGGGACAACTATAGGGCAAACATTTAGAAATAGACAGTATTAAATCCCCCAGACATCATCTGCATGAGGAAACGTCTTCCTCATCATCCTGCAACATCCTCATGCCAAAGGACATGCTCTTCTTCTATGCTGGGGGTCCAGAACAAACAGACTCTCCTCCTGATCCCTGCACAAGCCAAATATGTCTACATGGCCCTAGGAAGACTCCTGTAGTGGTAACAGAGGTGTGGAGAACAAAAATATTTACATCAGGCTGTAAGGGGTGAACACCCACATGCACATGATCTTGCTTTAATCTAGCTGGGCTGCATGAAGATGTGTCAGCAGAGATTTCAGCATGGACTGATGTCCCCTCACCACCCCAGCTCCTACACAAACTTGCGGTAAAGTTTAAGTTGCTATAAACTCTGTTTTTTACCCAAAGTAGCTCAGCCATGCCTACAGGAACTGTGTTCCCTACTCCAGTCGTCACACAGCTGTAGCCTGAGTGACGCCGTTTGCAGGAACCGGTGCAGAGAAGAGATAGCCTTCGCTGAGTCGCAGAATGGCGGCGGCGAGATTGCAGTAATGGAGATGTCCCCGGCCCCCTCATGAAAAGCAGTTTTATCTTAAAGGCTGCAATTTCAGCCTTTACACGATTGATCCTCACCATGACAGACCCTGAGAGGCGAAGCTGTCAAACTCATCATCCATCACCGAAACAAAACACTAGTGATCTACAGACAGACCTCCCCTCTCCCAGCAGATTAATTCAGATCATTATAAAATAGCTGTACCCCTTCTGATAGTTGTGATTAACTCATGGAACTGTCAGAGGTTTCAAAAACATAGCAGTCAGGCTAGAGAGAAGAGGAAATGACAGACAACAACAAAACACCAGACATCTTAAATGGGAAAAAATGTTTCAACCTTATTCTTAACAAGATCATTTCTGTCTGGAAAGCATTGTGGCTATTTATACTAAATATTGTGTTAAGCTCTGTATAAAGCAACTGCTCCAGGCCATAGCAGCTTGCATCCTAAATTGGGCAAAGGTGGTATTGTCACCCTCATTTTACAGATGCAAAATACAGGCACGGAAAGAAGAGCTGTCTTCTACAAAACAAGCATGACAAACACAGGAACTGAATTTGAGCTCGAATGGTATATGGGAATGTTTCAACTGAAAGCTTTCCCTTTCTTGTCAGTGAATTTCCTGACTGCATACATCAAAATTCCTGTGGCTTTCACTGCATTCACAGATTCGGATTCCTTCTGTTTCTACCAAATGAGGTAGGCTGCCCACTTAGAAGCATAAAACTACCAAGGCTGTTAAGAGTTATTTCTCTCTCCATTTCCTTAAAGGAAACAGACTGCAGGCATCAAATACAAAGGCAGTTCTTCTGGGAACTTTCAAAGTTGCTTTTATGTCCACCCATCTTTGTGCTAAAGTCACAGGCTGAATTACTGCCGGCACAGAAGGATGGGCAGAGTGTGAATCCAGGTAGCGTGTAGGTGTTCTTGGGTAGCAGCTACAGGCACTTTCCCCGCACGGAGCAGGCAGGATGCTCCTGGCCCTCAGCTGAAAAGACTGACCCAAAACTCGTCATGCTCCATCTATGGGAGCTGGTTTGGGGTATTTAGGTGCACCTGGCAGGCAGGCACCGTGGCACGGTTGAATACCACTCCCCTGATAACACATCTTGGAAATCTTGTGCATCTACAGTAAGTGCTTCCACGCTAGAAGCAGGACGTAAGTATTATAGTAGGAAAATGGGTTAGGTGAATCCTACATCTTTCTTCCCGAGTGCAAAGAAGTAGCAGCTCCACCCTTGTATGGACCCACCAATACTGGGTTACGCGGTTGGAGGGTTTGGCCCACTTTTGAGGGACTCCGTTATGCATCTGCAGGCACCGCAGCTCCACTGGAGCAGGAAGTTTATAGTGCATGCTCTTGATGCTAAGTAAAATTATAACAACGGCTGGCATCCTGCCTCTAGCATAACCTAAAACGAAGCTTCCTAAACTGATGCTTCAGAGGGCAGCAAAAGAATAAATAAACCCCTTAGTAATATGTCTATCCAGCCGTACAACGCTTTACATGGAGAAAAACATCTTTCCTGAGCCCAATAGGAAATCATTTTGTGCCCTGAAGCATGAGATTTGTTTACCCTTAACTTAACATGCATAATGCTACTTTTGTCTTTTTGCAGTGAAATTATCCATTCCCTTTATAAATCTGGCTCTTCAGATCCCCCTGAAGAAGCTTATGGCATAAGTTGTAGAAATAAACCACTGGAATGAAACCGTGAGGGAAATTACTGCTATTTCTCCTAAACTACCTCAACACCTGTACAGATTGGACAAAAGTTCACACACACACATCCAGACAAGCACTTCCCTGAGCAGTATTTTGCCATTAACACTGGCATACTAAAGTGTTGGCTAAATAACAAGATATATTTTATATTTAATTCCCTTTCAAATGCAGCATTGAAAGTGCAAATAAGAAAGAAAACTGAAGACACTGGTCTGCAGTTAACACTGGAGATTCTGGATTTCTTTCTTCTTGTTTTCAAGACAGCATTAATTTTGGAGGCTGATGTTAAGAATACCATGAACACTTCAGACAGCCACCATTCCTTTGCGCGTGGGGGTCACACCACTGAGGACCCAAGAGTGCAATTCCATTGTACATTTTAAAGACCTATAATTTCATAGAGGAGACATAGCTTCTACAGGATATTTAAGGACTTCCACGGCAAGATTCTGCTAACAGGCCTTTTCCAGAAGTGTGAATTTACACCAAAGATTAATTTGTTCTAACAGCCGCATGGTGTTTTGGCTGCCCCTGAGTTTCCCACACACAGGTTTAATCAAATCTCAGATGGTCTTTTTCTCTCATGGGTGGTAAAAGGGTAGAAAAAGCTGCTTGCAAAGGTTAAAGATCCTCTTTTTGAAGGCTCTCCAGTAAGAACAGAAAACATTATTCCAGAGAGAATGAACACTACTAATCCATAGCTGATACACTCGTAAATATTGAAAAGAACAATATTTGCTGAAGGGCAAAATAAATATTTTTCATATTCACATCCAAACAACAATGGAGGAGAGTAAATAGCATGGTCATAGTAGCACAGCTAGGTTTTTTCCTTTCTTGTACCTGTTCATGTGCTGTGGTTGCCTATCTCCATTACATTCCCTGGTATTAAGCCTTGCAAGAACTTGTTGCAGTTCCCAAGGGCATTATTTCCATTACAAATAGTGACCACACTGTAGCAAGACACAGAAAAAGAAAAAAAAAACAAAACAACAAACCATCAGCTGAGGCAATGCAGAGATAGTGGGGATTCATAAGGGCTACTGCCAGCCTGGTGAGGTTAAACTCCCTAGGCTGCTTTTTACAGTCAATAAAGAAAGATAGGCCCTCCCAGATGATAAGTCTGAGCAGCTAAATTAAGCTTTTGCTCTGAGTAGCCTCTGAGGTGCAGGATCCTGTCTTCATTAACTATAAAGGGAGCCCAGGTACATAAACCATAGCGAACAGGGGCCTCACACCATCTACTTCAGTTATTTGACTTGGATACAATGCAGAGTGTGCAAAATTGGGAGTCTGGGTCCTACATAGGCTGTGGCCTTCAGGCCACTTCAGACAGTGATTCAGGACACCTGAACTGGGGTGTATTTTCATGCCTGTTGTAAGCCAAGCCCATTGTTTCTACTTTTTAAAAATATTTAATTGGTTTCATCTGGGATGGCTCCTGGACTGCATTGCCCGCACAAGCACCCAGGTGCCAGCCCTGGCACAAGGGAGGCAATGGCTCAGTAGCAGCTTGTGTTTAGATCACCCTAAACCAGTTATGAAACTGCAGCCTTAGGTACTGGAAGTCAGATGATACCAATATCCTCCTGCTTTTTTACTGCCATGATCATTTTGATCACTGTATCCTTAAACCAGTCTCTACCAGTCACCCTGCTGTATCTCACTTCTTGCCAGTACTCAAGAAAAAGAATTTCAGAGAAAGACAACCAATATCAAAATTTCATTACTGCTATAGGATAAATTTTATAATAAAGGCTTAAGGTAGGATACAAAACCTATATGGGAAGAGAATGTCTCCATTGCAGAGCCCGTGTGCTAGGAAAGCCAGATGAAGGATGAGAGAACACCTTATCCTTTGTTCAACAAAAGGCAAATTAATGGCTTACCTTTCTTTCCATGTGAGCTTTTACAAAAACCCCAACAAACCAGAAACAAACAAAACCCCCCTCTTATGCAAGCGTTTCTGTTAGAAGTGTTTGTATGTTTATCCTGATACAAACCAGCAAGATCAGAGCTAAGCTATCATAGCCAACCAACCCAAATCACAGCTTGGCTAGTCACAGTCAGCTCAAAGGAGGAAATAAAGAGAATTTTCAAAGAATCAGCCATCTAATTAATTCAAGGTTGTAATATTATGTAAATAGATAAGATATCAGAAAAGGAGAAAGCCCTAAACGTGTTACCATTCACTCATGCAAATATTGACATTGAATCCAATAGGATTACTCTGCTGAGAAATGGTAAGTGTACACCTAAGTCTCTGTGGAATTTGGGCTTAGGTTTGTTGAATAAATAGCTTTCTGAGAATTATTCATTTTGTTATATATTGTACCATCTGTAGGAATACTGATACAGTAATTTGAATATTACAGAAATACTGATTTTATAAAATATTCAGCTGGTCTTCTAATGCAGGTGAGGGATAAGAGAGATACTCGTAAAACGAATTCAGGAGGTATGACAAACTTAGTCACATTATAACAAACATTATTCATTCCCGTAGAGTAATCAGGATTATTAAAAACAAAGGCTGGTTAGTATTTTGTATTTGCAAGCATCTCTTCCCACTAATGCCCTAAACCATTTTGCAAGCTACATGCTGACAACACCTTAAGCGCAGTCCGTCCTCTTGTGAAGGCCAGTTGCAAAGCTCTCTGCTGAGTACCCAGTTGCCACGCCACACATCGGCGGCAGCCCTGTCAACCCCTTCACGAGGCACAAAATGAACCCATTAAATTTCATCTGAATACTACTGCTGACATCCATGCTAATTGAAAAATTACAGCCCGGTCAAAAAACCCCCAAACTGTTCCCACTGAAATGAACGGCAACCAGGAAGACCGAATGTGCTGGCAGCTGTACTAGGGTACGCGTATCTGCTCGGGTAGGAAACCGTTCTTCAAACCAACGGCTTAGACACCCCTACGCGAGAGCAGATTTGGAGAAGAGGTGGAAACGCACATTCAAGCTTTCCATTTGCTGGCCTCCAAAGCCTGAAGTCTCAACAGAAGGGGCTGGGGAGTGGGAAGAGGTGGAGGAAAGCAACTCAACTGAGCCAGCATTTCTCATCCGAGAAACCCACCCGTGTGCCAGGGACCACCACGCCAACTTCCAGGCTCAAGCCCGGCTCTGATCCAGCTTCGTGGCGAAACCCCGTGGCCGGGTGGCGTGGGCAGGGTGGACAGCCGAAGGGTTCCGAGATGGAACACCGCTAGAGGACAGTGGAAGCTAAGAAATACCTGGCAGAGCCCGTGGTGCTTGGAAATCGGCTGCAGGTTGGAGATTTGCTCCAGGAAATTCCAGAGTCAGTAAATAACTGCTCACGCACGTTTCAACGCATCGTGACTTCTAGGTGCAGGAGGTAGAATCCGACTGGAGAAGATTGACGGGAGGAGAGTGCCAAGTGTTGCTAAGGGGAGGGTATGCTAAACAGCTTTGAGATTAATTGCAATTCACTGCCAAGGAACGCCCCCCCCCCCCAGCAAGCGGGAGTGGCGACCACTGCAGTCAGTATTTAAAGAGTCTGATGGGCATAACATGCTAAAATGTAATTGTTATGACTCAGAAAAAAATTAATCGGCTAGCAAAAGACGTTACAGCTGTTTCTCTGATTCCATTTACATCTAATTTGTAGTCTTTACCTAATATCTTAGGTGCATTTCCAAAGACAGCTAAGAATACCTTTGCATTTCCATGACTGATAAGTAAAAGTAGGTTTAATTTTATGTGAGTGACTAACTCTACCATTTCTTGCTAAACAGCAGGGATACAGACAGGGAGGGGAAAAAAAAAAGAAAGAAAAAAGGAAAATTGAAAATCTCTGTTCTGGATTGCAGAACATGCTGCATAAACTCACACTGGACATACCCGTTTGCAGGAAGACCTTGCAAAGGCTCTATAAAAGATTACCAAATCACAGAAGATGTAAAAGATGTTGTGATAGATCTAAATACAAGCATGTCAATTAACCATGATCCCGAAGAAAGTACTTATCTAGAAAAACACTTAAGACATTTAACTGGTCAGCATATGAGCGTGGCTAACCTTAGGTTCATCATATACACATCTTTAAAGTGACATTCCTCCAGTGGCAATATGACACATCCCCTCTCCTTCAGGGTAGTTCCAACCTGAGACATCTCATGGTTTTAGCCCAAGTTTTGCGCCATCTCTGATGTAGTTTCTAATTCTGCTCATGTTTCTCCCATTTATTTAGGACTAGCTCACTGCTTGCAAGGCAAAATATGTGTAAAAATACATCGCAGCTGCCACAGCACCTTTCACATTTAAGTGTCCTGGATCACTTTACAACCATGAGAAGAATCCCAGCTTCACTATGAAATGGTTGCATTTAGATTTACAGCTGTAGTCACCTACTATGCAGGGTGGGAATGATCTTTCTAGCACAGAAGCATTCTAGCGAGCGGCCCACGGCTCTGTAAGGAGTCAGTGGCAGAGCTGGAGAGGGACCGCAGAGTCCTGCCTTTTGATGCTCTGTTCTACTCCCTGGTGCAGGTAAATGCCACAATATACATGTAGGTAGTTCCTAAGAACATTCATCCAGAGCTATAAATATTTTACTGGCGATTTATGGATCATCCCTTCCTGCTCTCCCCCTAATGTTCTCAGACATGGAACAAAATTTATAAAAAACTATCATGCCGTTTTGCATTTCAGTTAAGTACAATGGAACAGATTCCCAGGGGCTAGATTGGGATGTGCTGGTGTAGTCCTTTATGACCAGAAGCAGGACAGATCCCAGTTTGCTCCTGTGTAAAGTACAGTGCCTACTCTGCACCCTACACCGCTGGGTACGGAGACCAGACCTTGGTCTGGAAATGCAGTTTTGCCTTAGGAGGTACGGGAAGAAATTGGCAGTTTGTTATACTTTCTCCCAACCTTGCTCGCCCTCGTGTGAAATAATAGTAAAGACCTGAAGTGACAGCATACTATGCCAATTTCTGTGGTTTTGGCTAAGCAGCTTGCCATTGGCTTTTACACACACAGTAGCTTGATGTTTTCTGGCAGGTTGGCAGCCCAGGGGTATGATTTTTAGCATTCTCTAATTACAATGCTGCTGTCAATGAGCTAATGCCCATAGGAGAGCAGGGGAGAGCCCGTGCTCTGTGAAAGGCTCCCACTCTGTGTGGAGTTGAAGCACTAAAAGATGTACAGAGAAATACAGCCTCCCTTGATGACTGCAGATTAAAACATGGACTCTATTAAAATTCACCTCCTGCAGTTCTCAGTTTTGTTAATGGTGAAGATAGGAATAAATATAGGAAAACAAAGTAAACCAAAGTGAAAGCTGGAGGGCATATGGACTTTTTTTATTTTTAAAAAAATTGCTTACAGACCAGAAGGACAGAGTCAAGATCTCCTGACAAAAGTACCTGCCAGATGTATGATGTACCAAAGAAACGTCAGTCAGGTTGGTTTTCATACTGAATACAGCATGCAAGCGATGAATCAAGAGAGGCAATCCAGCTCCCTGCAGTCAGGTAGCCACCAGTTCAACCACTCTTTACAACCAGTTCTCTACAATAGTACAGAAGGAACCAGGTACCTGTTTAATCCTGCTGTAGCGTCACCTAGGAAATACCCTTGGAAAGGGCATCATGAGGAGTAGGAGTTGTATATTTTCTCTGCAGAAAAGACTGGATTTTGAGGACTCTTTGAGGACCTCTACTCGCTGCAGGGTCATAAAAACACCGGTTCCTCATGCTGTTAAAAAAATCTACTTTAAGCAATGGAAGAAGCGGAATACACAATGACCAGTGCCTTGGAGTTGGGTATGTTTGTCTAGGAAATCTAAACTTAAGGGAAACATCTGAAATTTTGGCATTCTGTGGTCATGAAACATATGTTCAAGAGACTATTTTAAGAGCCTCCCCAAATTAAGGAATGCCTCTGCCTCTCTGATAAGGCCTCTCTTCTCAGTTCACTCCTGAAGCAGGGATTGTCTGTGAAATGCTCAGCGCTAGTGACTTTGTGACTAAGGGAGAATAATGCTAGGGAAAAAAAAAAAAAAGAAAAGAACGAAGGAGAAAGAAATGCAATCTAAGTTCATTTTAGCTCCAGTATATTATTATTAGTTAAAATTCCCAAGGTAACCTCTATTTCCACATATATGTAATAGTTTTCAATTTCAGTAGGTCTAGCAAGGACTGTGAAACTTCAAATGAGGACCAGGAAGCCTGGCTGTATGTATCACATTGTAGCAGACCCTTAATACTTCAATTTCTGTGACCTTTCCAGCATGCCTATAGATGGGTATTATCCACCAGGGAGAACTGAATAATGCCCCCCCCCCCCCTCATTTTTTTTTCCTTGCAAAATCATTTCTCAGCAAATCCAGATGGTGCAAAGGAGCCTGATGAGAAGAACGACCTGGTTCTGACTGGGAATGTTGGAGGACATACCCTGCATGTCTGTGAAACTGCAAATGAAGCAGATGTTGGCCATTATTGCCCACTATTGAAGTACCCGCGTTTCTTCCTCACTAACCACATGCTGCAAGCAGCAATCATGCACCACCTTCTCCTCTTCTAATGGGTACTCAGGCGTGTAATAAGTTGAATTTCATCTTGCTGATGAATCTTATTTTAGTTGTTCGGCATGACGGGGCACTTCTTTGTTAAAAAGTGAATGGAGACATCTGGCTTTGGCATGGTGACTAAAATGAGCTGCGTTTGGCCAATGTCTCTCCTGTTTCACCTTAATTTGCTGACACTAGATCCAGCAGCGGTTGCAGACTCAGAAGAGGAAAGCAGACTGCAGAAGTCACCCTTTACACCTGCCCTATTTTGCCTTAGACAACTTTATCTCCCGTAGTTTAAAATGCCTCAGGTATTCCTTATGTCAGTTGAATGGTGCCAAAGCTGTACCACTCACTAAGCAAAGGCACTAAACCTGTAAGCACATGGAAGCTATTCCCATTACTTCTGCTGGCTCCACTGATGACAGCATGACTGTTAGCCAACCAAGCACTGAGTTCAGCTCTTTCTTGTCCACTTGTACCAACTTTGCACTTACGCAGAGGGGCATGAGGCTGTTCTGACTCATTAGCATCTTGCACAGTTTGCAGGGCTGGTGTAAGCTACTGCATGAGCTAAAGGACTGAGAATCAGACCTGTAATCTAGGGTCACTGGTGAGAGACTGCTGCTGTTTCATCCCCCTTGTAATAGCTTTCTTCCTTCACCATGAGTTATTGCACTCCTATTTTTGGCTGTGCTTCATTTGGAAAGTTGGCACAGAAATATCGTTTGGCAGCCACAGACCTGCCCTGGCAATCTACTGTTTTGGGGGTTGTTTGCTTTTAACTAATTCATTATATTGCTGTACTGCAATGTATATCGCTTGTTTTCCTCTCCAGCACAGAGTGTTTATTAGACAACTACTCTCAGCAAACTTGCCCAAGACAAAACACTTAACCCGCCGCCTCCTCGGAAAAGCTGGCAGTCCTCATTACCAAGCACTAGAAAACAAAGGCAGCTTAAGTACATTAACGCATACAATTATTAATAATAATATTTTGCTTGTTATTAGTGAAAACTTGCGTTAACATCAGTGCCTTCACCTGGATTCATCCTTGAAGTAACAGGAGCTCATTACAGAGAGATTTGTCAGATTAAGCCTGGGTTTCGCTATCTTTTCTCTCTCTTACTTCTCTAATGTGATTGTTCTCCATGACCCTAATATATGACAGTCATTTTAATGCTGGTAACTACCCTTCCAACTGGAGAAGATAATGAATGCCAAAGACGTTTAAAGATATCACCAGTCAGCCCTGATTCTGGAGCCATGAAGCAGTTCATGTTCCTCAAAAGCCAATTCCAGCAATTTCCTTTTGGTGCACTGTTCATCAGAGAGATTTGGTGGAGTCCCCTTGGCACTGCTTGCTCCTGTAATGGGTTACTGCAAATACTATTTACTGACCTCAGAACAACCCTGAAGCTTCTGTCAGTTCAAGTGCAGGTTGAGGGCAAAACACTCTTCAGAAACACTGGAGAAACTTTAGAATTTCACCTCTGCTAGCTGTCACACAGATTGCTCTTAAGTACGGTATCGTGTTCACAAGCTTAGTCTAACTGCAAGGAATTTACTGCAGTAAGTAGACGGTGATTTATAAAGACACGCTAATACTAAAGATAACGTAGGCCAACGTCCACCCCACAGTAGAGTACTCACTTGTCTTAGAGAAGAGCTCCTGTAGAGAAAGAGAAAGCAATGGAAGGTAGCACTTGACATCCTCTCCCGTAGCCAGGTGCAGGGTCTGGTGGCACAGGGTGATCTCCATCCTCCTGCACTTTCAAGGAGAAGCTGCTCTTGAGCACCCTGGAGCACACCACTTCAGCGGGAGCCAGACACTGGAGTTCCTGAGCCTACCAGATATCAAATTTCCAGGCTTCCTATACGATCATCAAATTAAAATTGTTCCCTGAAGCAAACTGGCTGCCTGTGTGAGACAGGTGCAGTGGGCTAACATCGTCTCTGCTCCCTCCCGCAAAACAGCCGTGCCTCCCTGGGGGCACAGCCAAACGCGACGGCAGACAGACTCCACAACAGGACATCACAGAGAACATACATCTGTCAGGTTTCTGCCTATCATGATAAATAATTCACTAAAGAACACTCTGGAACAGAAGTGATAAGCTTTATAAAAGAGGAACCCCCCACCCTTTTTTTCTTGTGTAGCCCCCATTGCGGAGCGGCCCTGGTTCTGCTGAGACTTCATCGGATCTGCTGCAGCTCAGACCAGTAATGGTAGGAAGTTAAATTTCAGAGCTAAAGAGCTGACACATCACTACAGCTTTTGATGCCTGCATTACAGTCTAAACCCAGGCAGCGTGCTCATCATTAACTTTGTTATCATTTTGCATATCAAATTCTCCTGTGAGTCGCCCAGAGGAGTACAAATCAGCAGAGAAACATGAAGAACAGAAACGCTGTTAATAATTTCCCCAAATCTTACACTTTGCCTCAGTTTTAAAAACATTCCTTGTGACACTAGCTAATAAAGCGCTGCACAAGAAAGCATAGCTTGAATCTTTGTATTGGATTCTGGATTTGTAGGAGTTTTGAGTAAATCTGTTTAGACGGTTAAGAAAAGCCTACTGCTAACCACCTGGGTTTACGCTGCTGCCTTGCCATTTGTTGACATCAGCAGTCCTTGAAAAGTTCTCAGCAAAGCATAATTTTTTTATTTTTCACACCTGGGTAATTAAAACAGGTATGCATTGAACATTGGGAGCCATTTTTAAAAGACATCATTTTCTCAACACATAAATGTAATTTGCTATCAAATTAAATATTTCCACACCCCATTTCTCCAGCTCTTTAGCATTTTAATTTGAAATACAGTTGACAGAAATTACTATTTTCAAGCAGCAGCCAGGTTTGGATGCAATTCTCAGCTAAGTAAGTACTTGCCTTTTTCTTATGCATCTCAGTAGTCTATTGCCTTGGTGTGCAGCAGAGACAGTGAGAAACGGAAGAAAAAGCAATAACAAGGAGAAAGGTACCTCATAAAATGGAGAGAGGAGGGCAGGAAGATATGATTTGTTTTACAAGAGAGTTACCACTATAAGCTTTTCTTAGTAGAAATTCCTATTGTATGAAACCTGTTTTTCAGTGCAGCATCTTGGAAGTAAGCTTGGCCAATTCAGAAGAAATAAGACATGATCCCTACAGCAAAATCATCACCTTCAAAAAATATCCTAGCTTAGAATTTTGCAAGGCTTGGATACCTTGGCTTCGTTCACAGATTCCAGCTGAGACCCAAACAGATAATATACCAGCATCACATAAGAAATATTTTTCTCACAGTATTCCAAGCAACACACATAATCTAGTTTATCTTGCTCAAATAAATTGTCCTGGAGACCAAAGTTAATAATTTAGTTGAAAAGGGCTACCAAGACTGAGTTTTAAGAACTGATTTTCCTTTTGGGAGTACAGAATACAGAAGGACTGTACCTGGTGTTATAGTGACTTTTCTCCAATGATCAAATCAAAAGATGCAGCTGAAATTCAAAAATTGAGTTTCTCTGCTTTAGTGGATTGTAGTCTTAACTATAACTGTAGCTTAATGCATTTTTTCAAAGCACTAATTTCATTAGATTTATTTATAGTTGCAGTGGAATGGTAACAAGTTACTCTATAATTCATGGATCGCTCGTGTAATAGGAATCATTAGCTGTCACATCAGTGCAGATGAAGTGAGCTTTGACCTGTGAATTACTGTCACAATAAACTCAGCTCCTGCGGATACCAATGTTATTCTTGTGGATATGGTGTATGTTAATTTGAAGTAAGTACTTTAGTGAGGAACCTGAGAAATTAAAAAGAGTCTATCTGCTCCCAATCTTTGGTTTTATTTGAGAGCTGTACTCCCAATAAACCTATCTGAATATGCAGAAAGTAATGAGTTGCCCAACAAGAAGAACTAGGGAATAACAGCAAGGGGAAGAACAATTCCTTGCTTAACAGATGATTTACTGCCAAATATATATTCAGGCAAAGAACAACAAAAGAGCACAAATGTGAACTACATTTTGTCACGAGTAAAGAAACCAAGGAAACAAAAAAGGATAAAGAAAATGTAAAGAATAATTGGAGATAATGATGGTAATTTGTTTCCCTATTCTGAGATAATTGATCCACACTGAAGACATAATTATAGTACATTAAAGAGATTAAACATAAGGTCTGAGGCACAGAGTGAAGACAAGCGTGAGCTGAGATACTGTAATTATGACATTTTGGGAGTCATAATATTTTGATGTTGGCCTTTCAAAATTCAGGGACAACGACAATACAGCAAGCATCATTTCAGTTGTCAAATGTCTGCTATTTCTCTCCCTTTTCTTGTTTCTTCGGGCTGCAGTCTCTGACAGAGTGCCTGCTGCCAGCAAGAAGCAAGTTAAATGATGTGACAGTCCATTTGGTTAGGGACGACAATTCTGCTGCTCGGGTTGTCTTCTTTTGATTGCTAATCACACTTCAGAAAAGGCGATTCATTTACTCAAGGGGCTTCTAAACCTTCAAGTCTTTGCTTGTTTGTTTCCAGACCTCTTTCTTCCCTCTAGGTGATCTTGTGCCTTACCCCTTATTGATGCAATACCTGCAGTGATGTATAGTTTTGAGCCATTAATGTTCCACCTGTCACGTAGGGCAGTATGTGACACGCAGGGCTGGGCTATAGCAGCAGCCGGCAGACTTCAGCCTTAATTATCCTCTTTTGTTATCAGCCTTGGAAGAGCTCCTGGAACTGGGAAGCCCCCCATCCTGCCTCGTAGAGCTCTGGATATTCATTGTTAATGCATTGTAGATACATGCAATGACAACAGCTTTTAACTATTTAGAATATACATTTCTGTGTTGTCAGTCAAGCAGCTCCTTAGGAAGGATAAAAGGAGTGACTCAAATATAGAAATTCAAATCCTAGGGAGGAAGGAAGACTCCAATGAATTCAGTACTAGCTATTTTCTATTAATTCTATTATTCTGTGTTAGTGTATTTTTTCTGTCTAAGGCATCCTTTATTTACTTTATTGAATAATGGCAATTACAGAACAATACCTAGGTTTGGGCTTATTTCAGTTTGTTCATTTGATATCTTTCCTGGGGTAGGATCTATATGATATCCTGACTGATTTGCAAGTTCCTTATCACTTATCTATAAACTAGTCCTTAAATACATCAAAGTGGAAGTTATTCCTTTTTTGAGCCTGCACTTTTCTGACCAACAAATTTCAAAAGAAGGGTGCAGGCTCAAAAGGATACAACACAACTGCTCAGCAAACGAGAGAAAAATCTGGCAGGCCTACTACAACCAGCACTGACAGACTTGGATCATGCCAAGCATTTCGAAGAGATCAGAAGTATTAAAACACAAATAAACCACAAAAAGATTTAAATGCATTCAGCCTACAGCCAACAATGACAAATGCAAGGAAGAGGCAAAAGCTTTGGTGGATAATCCAAGTGTTACAGGAGAATTTGCCAAACAGATAAACCAGCCTTAAATTTCTGGGGCTGCAGCTCCCTTCCTACCTGCCCAGTGGATAACTTGGTCCGTGAACTAATTTGTCTTACTAGGGCTTTGAGCAGTTGCTTTGCTGATCACCTTAAAAGCAACTTTCATTGCATTTCATCAGCTAGCATATGCACTAAGTGTGCCCTTTAAAGTTGTTAATCTTGATTCCAATTTCTTCTGTTACTGCCTTTGGGGAGAGCGATAAGGAAGGAGCAGGGAAGGAAGTTTTAAGCTCCTTTGCAATTCTGTACTTTGGGCATCTGCAGCTTACTGATTTCCCCAGGCTTCACTCACGCTCTGCTTCTTACACTCCCTCGAGGCCTTGGGGAGTGAAGACTACCAGCACGCTGTGTGCTTCAGCCTAGTCAAAGCCTGCTCAGAAAAGCCCTCCTACTGCAGTCAAGGACTGGAAATGGAGGCAAAGCCAACCAATACATAAATATGCAGCTTCATGCGCAAGTTTTTTCTCAGGAAGCTGTTACCATCCTGCTGAAACCAAACAAGCTTAAAGAAGCGTCCAGGAGACAAAAGGGCATTGGTACTAATCAGAATAGACAGTTAAGTAATAAAAACATAGCTGAAAAAGAAGCTGAAAATTTGCTTGAGGAGACAGGAGAATCAACTAAATTAAAGCCCAGAATCACTTTTATATTTCCTACCAGACTCAGTACAATAATAACCCTTTAGGATCAATTTTGCCTACAAAAAGACAATTAGGCTGCAGGTTGCAGTTGTTACTGCAACAGCTCTTTCAAGTATTTCCTTCATCCCTTGTCTCACTTAACCTAGAGGTGGCTGAAACTTGCTCTTGATCTCCCCCAAATTCTCCTTTTTATCTGAGAGTTCCCTAAAACTACTGAAAAGTCACAACATTATAAAAATCAATTTGTTAAAAGCAAAGGTTCAGTCCATTGCTCAAGAAAGTGAAAATGTTGCACTTAAGGGAGGAAAAAACAGTACTGAAATAGATTAATGGAAGAAAGTAATGAAGGCAAGAAACAGTCCAGAGCAAAAGGCCAAATGCTTCATATTAGACAGGAGGAGAGAGAAAACTGTAAGGTCATATATAATCTGGTCAGTTGAAAATTGTAAGCAGACGCATAAATGAAAGTAACAGCAAGCGGTCTCTTAAAAAGTGGCTGCCAGACTGTAAAAAAAAGTTTTTTCATGAGCAAGGCAATCCATGAAATCCATGTTCCAGTGGCTTTGTGGTCTGTGTCCCCTCCTCTACCTGCATTGTCCCCAGGTCCCTGCCACGGCCACCGTGGCCAGCTGGGCAGCGTGGTGACCCCCAGAAGCTCCCGCAGACTGGGTGGTCCGCTCTGCTGTGGGTGGGAGGGGCAGCTGGCGTCTTCTGACTGCGGGCAGTATCTGCTCCTCTCTCCATGTGCCAGTTTCTGCAGAAGCTCTTATCAGGCCTTATACCTCTCTGTCAAATTGGTTTGGGTGTAAACAACTGTTATTTCAGTTACTAAACCCCTTTTTCTTTTTAAAAATTGCATCTACATATACGTTTTGAACTACAAGTGGCATTTAGTCTTGTAAACTCTCTAGGACAGGGGCTGCCTTTTAATGCCTCAAACGATGGGTGACAACCTGACTGAACTCTGTCACCATATTATGAACATTAAATCATACTAATAACGGAAGAACATGAAGTTCATGCCCAGACAGTCTACAGCTTTGTTTCTAGAAATGCCCTTCTAAGCTCAAGAACGAAGGGGAAAGAAGAAGAGCGGGGAATTTCCTCTACCTTTTCTCCTTGCCTTGCTCCTGAAGCTGTGGGTACTGATGGTGAAGGATGCTGATGCCAACTGCATGAGCACAAATAACATTGTTTAAATCCTCAGCAATGACAAGAAGCAATTTGACATTGTGTGGGGAGAATAATCAACATTTGGATTTTTCTGACTCTTTATAATGCTGCTCTTACTGAGCTCTTTTTTCCTCTTATTAACTAGAGGGAAAAAAGAAGAATGACTCGTCATTATACTCCGTTGATGAATGGAGGCATACACTAGCTTTTATTGTCAATAGGAAAGTACTGTACTATTTCTTTTGGAGAGATCTCTGGCCCTTTGATTTTTATTTTTTTAGGGAGAGGTAAAATTCTCCATACACTATGTAAGTAGTGAAATGGCTTCCTTTGAAATTCTGGAGATGATAAAGCCCCTTTGATATAAGGCATGCATGGCACCTCTTTTCACCTCTCTGCTAACAGAGCTTATTCTTGTTAACTAGCTAACAGCTGCGGAAAGATCTATTAGGATTTTGCCAAGATCATGTACCATTGCTGTTCAACCAATCTTGGAAATATCCATGTCTATCAATTATGGGAAAAAAGATGCCGTACAAGTTCAAGGAGAAATACACAAAATATTTTACTTTGTGTAGATGCAATCTCAGATACAGGAGACAAAAAGGGAATCATATGCTGGCAGATGTCACTGTTGCCTGTCTTCAAATGTGAGAACAAAAATCATAGCAAAACATATGTGCAATACTTCATCAGGAACAAGCAGGTTCTTTGTCAGTGATCTTAAGGGGCTTATGGCAGAAGAATGTGGGGTGCTTCTCTCTCTCCCATTTTTACAACATCAACAGTACTGCACAATATCTTCTACAAGCATGAAACCTTAGTGACGCAGAATGTTTTACAGATCAAACCGAGGCCAGATTTGGGTGCTCAAAAAGGGAGCAGAGATTTAGCACAGGTACCAGCTCCAAGACTGTAGTGCTTAAACCTCTGCCTTGCCCTTACATCTAAGGGTTTTCTTACTAATAAACTAGGAAACAACAGTTTTGCTTTCATACGTGCCAGACCTGTCTCCATCTCATGTGAACTGAGCTCTTTGGCCTAACCATCCTACGGACCCACAAATCAGGCTTTGCCATGTCTTATAATTAAAGTTACTGGCCCTTAGCAGCACTCTCCTTTCTACAGATGCGGGTTTAAACCAGTCTTAAAGATTTTTGATCAAATATATCTAACAAAATTTCAGTATGTTTTTTCACAATAAGAGAAAGAAGACCTCAGAGAAATACAAGCATCTTTGGAGGATGAAATCTCTAACCCTTTAAAATGAACAGACACCAAACCGCCAAACTGTATCTCTGGTTATTGTATGATGCTTTCCCACTCTCTCTTCAGTCTCCTACACCAGCCAGCAAGCACAGATGCTCACTATCATTTCCTAATTAAAGCCCTGAGGCAGGAAAACAGTCACTGTGTACTATAAACCACCCTGAAAAGCATTTAAATACGTGTTTAAACTTTAGCATACATTCAAGAACCCTTCTTAACAGGGATGCTTCCTTGAACCGGAGTATTGAGCTACAGCCCCTTCCATGTCTCTTCAGCACATTTAAAAGGAGCTAATAGAGAAGATGGTTATTGCCGGTGGTGACAGAAGTGGATAACTCTCTTTTTAAAACCATGCTGCACAGAAAGGGGTTGTTGATATGTCCCAGCTTCCAAAGACACATAATGATATTGCCTACTTCGTTAACATTGAGGGCTGTCTCATCTCTAGAAAGAATTTCCTCCACCTGTTTTGTTTATCTAAAGCCCAAATTAGTACCTTTTTCTCCTATTCAAAAGCAATCCTGCAGAATGCACTGAGAGCTGCTGCTGAACTGGTACACACTTAAAATACTTCTTACAAAAAATTAAAACTTGGCTGATTGCTCTGTGTATCTGCAAGTAGGTCACTAATTAATCTAAAAATATTTATTCTCAGGTCAGGTCCATATTACTCTCTGCTTTGTGATAAATGCAAGTTCATATTCAAAGGCAATGTTTACATTCATCACATGAGCTAAGGTTGTCTGCAGTAATTAAGAGTTATTCACATACCGCCCATTATTACTCCAAATAATAAAGAAAATATTTTTTCTGTATCATTAGCTAGCTGGGTCAGTGAACACAAGGGCAATGTATATCTTAAAATTCCCAGGAAAGCAGAGATTAGTTCCAACACTTAAAAACCCCTAAATCACTGTCAGCTGCATTACAGATTCCCAGATGTAAAGAAAGAAGGAAAAGTCATAATATATGAACACACACACACAAATAAGGTAATCGCTTTTCTTCCCCTCTCTCTCCCTTTTTCTCCCTGCACTTTAGAGAGATCACAGAGAATAATTATAACTATTTTTTAAATTCTGTCAAATGAACCCAGTTTTGCTTCCAAGAATCAACTCTGTGCTGCTGCTTTAACATTAATCTAAAGGATTATTTGGATGAGTGAAAATTGTCTAGGAGTGTCAGGGCAGCCGTGCTCTGAATTGGAAGTTGACTTTTGAGTAGAAGAGGTTATGGTCGAGATTCACTGTGACTTTGACTTTCAGATGATGAGTCTGGTTTGATTTCCATGTAGGTTAAAGGTAATCACATCTTCAGAAAGAAAGGGGAAAAGATCCCAGAAGTTTAGCACGTCCATATTCCTATCCAAGAGCTCCCAAAATGGATATAGGCACCTAAGCTGTACTCGGGGCCCTGACTTTCCACTGACGTCTCTGGGATGTTAGCTGTGAATTAAAGTTTAAGAGCCTAAAGTTCTTTGTGCCAGCTGCCAGTACTGACAGGGTGGGAGATACTGCTTGTTGTTCTACTATGGATTGTTGGGTTTTTTTTCCCCAGTTGGGGAAAAACACACCCAAAACAGCCACAAGCTTGTGCAGAAGGGAGAAGGAAGAAGTTTGATGACATTTCCTTTTGTACTAAGCAATTCCCCCATCCTTCAGAATGATATGCAGTGCCACAGTTTCTTCAAGAGGCAGAGAATTTTTGTGTTGCTTTTCGGTTAGGACTAAAATCCAACTTTCGGTCCTCTCTTCACATCTGTCATGACGCTACAGCCCTTCTTTCCCAAGACACAGCTCCTACATCCTGTTCCACTTAAATTCTTGCACTCAAAAGAAGCAAAGGTCATTCAGGATAAAAATCCACTGTCTATGCTTTTACCTTCAGCATGGGATTTTCCAGGAATTGGATGGGAAACATTCTATCCTAGAACAGCAAAAGAGTGTCCTGATGGTACCTAAAATCAGGCAACAGAGTATTACAAGCACCTTGTAGTAACATGGAAAATAAACTGCCTCAATATAATTTGATCTATTTTTCTAATAACTTTTCTAATGAATATTTTATTTTCTGCAGTGCTGGACTTAATTTGCTTGGAAGACAATTGTCATTACATTAAGGAACAAACAGTTCACTAGAGCTGAGGAGTGCAATAATTGATTTTTCAACTTGGTGGATGAATTAAGAAATCATTATTTTTATGTTCCAAGTCACATCAAAAAAAGCTGGTGTGGGTTCTGAAATCTTTCACTTGGAAAGACCGATTTTGACGTTTTCTAATTCTCCAAATATTTTTTCTTTAGTAAATTTGGATCAATACCTACCTGTTGTAGTCAATATTGCTTTTCCAATTCAGGCTAAGGTGTTTGTCACTCTCCCAGCTCTGGCCAGCTGGGAAGGCCTGGCTGGGCACGTAGGTTCTCCCAGAGAGCAAAGCTCTTACCGGTGTCTTTGAAAACATCATGTCTATCAGTTATATTATCTGCCTGGACATCTTACGTGACCAATGACTAAGGCATGTTTTAATTTATATGGGATAAGGCATGGTTCAGACCTCTATGCTTGATGCCTATACGTGTAAATCTTTTAGACTGAGGATTTTAACACCACTTACTTATTTTAATCTCGTGATTGAATGATCTCCTGATTAAAAAATGTGAGTTCTAATCTTTCTGAGCCTCCAGTTCCCCATATACGGAAGCAGAACAATCCACGCAGTTTTGGAAAGGTCTTTGATGTCTTCAGATGAAGAGCAACAAGCATTAATATGACTGTATTACCAGCATAAAATTACTACTATATCCTCTCTAGCCCTTGAGCTGTGTTAAAGGAGGCAATGACACTTAATTCACTTGATGTAACTATGTAAGAATGATCATATATACACAATTAAAACCACAGTTTTTATCAATTATGCAGCAGCATCTCATCTGTACTCTACTAATTAGAAAGGGAAAGAAAAAAGATAGTGGCTAAAAATTAATTATGACAACATTTCTATACTGTTTAGAACCTAGTTATAAGAATTAAATATTTATATCATTATGGTTTCCATTATGCATGCTAATGTGATTGCCTGAGAGAAAATACTGCAAGGTGCTCCAACACTCACGCAAGTCTAGAATTGGGATTCTCCCACGAGCTGATAATACTGACAAGGTTGTATCTAAATTTGATATCTTCAGACAAGAATCTTCTTTCCACATGCAAGCTTGCAACTCATTCCAAGCTGCTGCTGTGTCATACTGACCTCAGAAAGTAAGATGGCTTTCTATTCAATCAAAGAGTGGTTTGAAAACGTAAAGGTACTGAAATGGGTCCAAATCTAAGTTATGGATCGTGGGACAAATCCAGGGCCTGTAACAGAGTCCTTCCTCAGAGTTGGATGGTTGTTACAGTATTTCATGATTAGAGGCTTATTATGTTTAGAAGACTGAAGTTACAGTTTTTTGAGAGTTTTCCACCTATCTTTTATTCATATTTGTTTTATACTCCCTTTCTAGTTTTATTTGCCTGGATCCTTTTTTCTTCATTTCATCTCTTGCAGTCTTCCCTCAGCAGCTAGAAACACAACTTTAAAATTGCATCAAAACAAGGCTGTTCACCTTTCCATGTGCACATTCGTCTCTGAATGCTGAGTGTTTATGTAAAACAGGTTCAGCCCTACGGCTCCTGGCAACTTGCCAGCGCAGCTCAAGACTGGCAAAATTTATGATTGTTATTCAATGCAAGAAGACTTTGCTCTTTGCAGGTAATTGCTGAAAGGTGAGGCCCTGACCCCACTCATTACACAATGGGTTATTGTCTAGCGTTCACCCTGAGGGGTTCTTTACTTGCAACTTTTATAACAACTATAAAACGAACCTGCCTTTTCATTGAGTAGGCTGTTCCTCTGCCATTTTTTCCCTACAGAATCTAGCATCCCTCTCCAACTTTCCTTGATTCTTAATGGTCATCCTTTTATACTCCTGAGTTGAAGTTAATCAGACATACCTAGTTGTCCTAGCATGCTTGGCTATATTAGATCATTTCCGGACTACACAGAAAGTCCTAGACTCTACAAGTCATCATACTGCATGCTACACTATTTTGTAATGAACTCAAAAGCATAAATAGCAAATATACATAGATATAAAGTCTCTCTTGTGAAACAATTTTCACTTAAACACTGAGCAATTTAGGCTGCCAAAAAGGCACTTTAACATAGAAGTTGAAAAGGAAGGATGATTTAAGAAATGATTTTAGGCTTCAAGAAAACACAGAAACATATGGTTAGTGTTAAATATTTGTATACATGATATAGCAAATAGAGATGTCTCATGGGTTTTGAATCGGATATTTAGAGAGAAAGAGAAGAAAAAAATATCATGCCGTGTCCCTTCTTTAGCATAGTCTAGAAACAGATTTTCTTAAGACATGCTTATCGGAGACAAGCTTTGATTAAAAAAAAAGAAATAAAATCTCTGAGACCAGCATCAAATTTTTAAAGCCACGTTTTAGCACTTCTCCCCACTCACTGCAGTAACCTCCTTTGGCCATAGCAAGCACAGCCCCTTGAAGGCAGGGCCTCTGCCTGGGACAGGGACTCAGAGGCTTTGAAGCTAGACACCACCTCCAGCAAAACCAAGTCCTTTCAAAGGGAAGGCAATTGATGGAAAGTCTTTGAACAAGGAACCCTTCAGGTATGTGAAGAGTTTAAGAGCAAAGCTTTTTCCCCAGTGGTATCAGGTCCTTGATATGAGACAGTAATTTAAAGAGGAGAACTCTTTAATTTAGAGAATCCTTAGATATTGTATCTTTGGGGAAAAAAATGGGAACATTTCTCAAAATAATAGCAGATAGGAAGTGATGCAGGGAAGGTACAGAGACTTAACTTTGTGGAACATCAGCTGTTCTTAAAAGCAGCAGAATGTTATTGATACTGTGCAATCAATACTTTTGTTTTGCACAGCTTCAAGAGAGGTGCCTCCCTCCCTCCTCCCAGGAGACAACCTGCCCCATCGGACAACCTTCCCACCTCCGTACATCATCCCTGGCTGTTGGACAAGGGGCTTTTAGGTCCAAGGTGGAGATGGCCAATTACAGATACAGTGAAATCCAGGCATGTCCTCCCTCAGCCCTCCCAAAGGTAGTGTTACAAATGCTAAGTGTATGGAGGAGTCTTAGCTACAAGGTTAGAAACATAAAGAAAATACTATATAACTCTCCATTAAGAACATCATGGAGGTCCCAATCAACAGACCGCTGAAAGCAATGAAACCACTGAACTGAGTTCAGTATCAAACTAAAAATGATGTTTTTGTCTGTGTGCGTGTGCGTGGATGTGCACAAGTGCACACGTATGTATGGAAAATCCTTTCTATTTAATTCTTAATATACAAGAGTCATGAGGTGCTTAGCAAAAGAAGCAGGGAGAAAAATGCAGCACATCAGTATTACAGAATAAGTCACCTGCCTATTTATATCCAACAGTCTCTTTACCGCTGTTTAACTTCTTCAGACAACTGCAGTTGTACGTGGAATGATGTAAAGGTTGCTTTAGGTTGACAAGCACCTTATTAGCGTACGTCATTATAATATTCGCAGTCATTTTCTTATTGATATCAAATGGGATTTTTCTGGCCAAAAGGTCAGGAGGAAAAGGATTGCCTCTTCCCACTATCTTTAAGTTGCATTGACTTTGGTGTACTCACCCATTACAAACAATTGGTCCAATAAAAATATGGAATGGGGAACATTCTAAATCAATAACTGAGACGGGTGAAAAATGGAACATCAAAGTGATGAAAGCAAAATTATTATTTTGACCATATTTAATCAATCCTAAGAACTACAATATCAATGAAGAGCTTGAGAGGAGGCAGAGATATATTGTATTTCACGCACACACTCAGTTTTGTTAGTGGGATTTTTTTTTCCACATAAAATTATGGAAAATAGCCTATCTTCACTCCTCCTCTGAAGCTCACTGACATCAGGGCAGTTATGGGAAGGATGAACGCTGTGCACATTTCATGTCACTGATTTTCTTTTTGGTGTAAAATAAATACAGTCAGGTCTGTCCTGCTGCAGAAGGGCAATACCCTGCTGGGAGCACCATACGAAAGCAACTGCCAACAGCCAGATCTACCCTGATTCAGGATTTTATTTCATTCTGTCATTTCACTAAATGGGACAGTGAGGAAGGTGGTGACATTGCCCAAAGTGCCCTTCATCCCCACCTCTTGCACTCTAGATACTTGCTGAGCCCTCTCGTATTTCTAGTCCAAGCAGGTTCTGGTATTATATTATGGAAACAGGAGTGAATTATCTCTTGGGGTTAATTGTGCTTTTTCTTTTCTTTTCTTTTTTTATTTTATTGAAAGACTAATGTTACGGATGGCAAAGAATTTATAATTAAGCAGATGCCCATCAACATTTTTTTAAGCAGAAGTTCTGTTTGAAAAGCAATGAATATTTTCCCTACTATCCCCCTTCAACAGATGTTCTGCCTAATCTACATTCACTTTATTCACTGTCTTACCTTTGACCTTTCTTTTGAAGGTATTCATAGAAGAGAATGTCACTATTTATCTACCTGCTGTGCTTCCATCTGTCTATGCAGTGCACGAATAACCACAAATTACATTTCCTCTGTGAAAATTTGAATGACAGAAGCATTTCTAAGGCTTCACATACATGGAATGATCAGATGCTATCTCCTTGTCTTGGAGGAATTATTCATCCCGTATCTGGACACGCAAACCAGGAACAGCTGCCAAACCTGTATTTGGGTTTCCAGTGTCTCCACTGAGATTTTCTACCAGAAGTCTGTCTTGGATGCTTTTCCATCACCCCTGTTTTCCTCATTTTTCTTGACAGGGAAAATGAGGTAGTAAGGTTCATACCCAAGACTGCCACAAGGAATGTAGAGCAACATAAAGCCATTTTAAAGAGGTCTCCTTTGGGAAGTGTTATCATAATAATGACCTGCAAACCTGTTAAAATCTGTACAGTTCAAAGACTGAGAAACAGGTTCTTCTCTGATGATTCCAGTGGAGCCATATCAGCACTAGTTCTGGTCTCAGGATTTATGTGCTCTAAGATGTACGGAAGTTTCCTATGTGAGGTGCCAAAATATGCTTCTTTTGGACAACTGAGAGTAACAAGAAAAACAAAGAGGCAGTGTTCCCTGAATAAACTTTGGCCTTTGCGTTTATTTGAAATGGTGTCAACTCCTTTTTGCCATGTTGGACGAAGAGGCCAGAGAAATGTGTTCTTAGCAAGCCAAATACAAATACTAAACCAGAAAAATTTGGAACAATTGCACCAAGGCTCACTTTTGTATTTAAAATAGAGAATAAAAACCTATCTTAACTGCAGCAAAGAAACATGAATATATTATATAGGAACAATACCAAATTATACTATATTAAGAGCTTTTAAAACAGATGAACCTGAAATAAACTCCTGATCCCATGATTTTTTGAAAGATTGATTCCAAATCTCATCTTCAGATGTTAGGAAAAAAGGAAGAAAATCATACAACTTTGTTTTGCTCCACCTGCAAGTTAAAAGAGTGTGCCTTTTCAAAACTTCTAAAGCATACAAATGGAAATGACAAAATAAAGTGTTAGATGAGTTGATTTTCTATGTGTATTGATACCCAGTATATACTGTCATTATACAATATCTTACTCTTCTAATACTAAAAACTAAGTCTTTCATTTTTTTATCTGTCTAGCTATTGAATTGAAAAACAAAAGAAGTGTACATGAAACATACACATATAAACTTGTCAAGAAATACAAAGTTCAGATCCAATGTCAGCAATAAAATCTAAAATACCTAAACCTTCCTGTGCATGCACTTGTCAAAATAAAGAATATTTTCCTCCTTCTTACATTATTTGAGCCCACTAACAATACAGAACTTAATTTATTTTAATTTCTTTTAAAAATAGTTAATTATAATTGCACCTATTTGCAAACAGGATTTCTGTTGTCTTTTCTGACTCACTCAGAGATGTCAGGTGGAAGCCAGGTACTACAAACCAGAATGCATTCAGAGAGAATTAAAAGTCAATGAATCACAGGAATAATAGTCCATCTGCCCACCTGTGCTCAATATCACTGTCATTCTGCAAATGCATCTGAAAATAACCAGGGTGAACACAGTGAGTAGCAACTTCTTACTCTACTCAACATTTCTTTTTCAGAAAGGTTCTTGCTAAAAATACAAAGTGAGCTTGGCATCTAAGTTCATAATCTGTTTTTCTTCAAGGCAGTTGTGCATAGTCCTCTTTAAGGCTGTCAGAAGAACCACCTATGAAGTTGCATTTTAATATCTTGGATGGGATTCTGGTGAATGGGGTAGAACTGAGCAAATGTTGACTTCTCCTTCAAGTACTCAATTCTTTTTTAAATTTTGGCTAATTTAGTGCTCATGAAAAGGCACAACTGTGCCACATAAAAGAATTGTGCACAGTCTTGATAAGAACTGCTCCAGCAGAGTATACAACAGTGAAGTATAAAACAGACCGGATAATCTGATGCTGTTGTATTTGCCAAAATAGAGAAGCAATTTAATCTACCGCTTAGTTGGTCGATACTACTGGAGAACATGTTCCAGTTCAAGCTCCTGCCTCTGAGATGCGTTTAATATTAGGTTACAGGAGGAAACACTCTTGCCTCGGAAACAAAGTGTGCTCTACAACATCTGCTTGGGGAAGTCGGGCTCCTACAAAAGGAACAGTTGGGTGAAAAGGGAAAGCCATTATCACGTTATCTTTAATGCTCCACAGCACATTTAATGTAAGTACGGCCATCAGTTCCTCACCCTGGCCAAATTCCAGGATTGGCAATTAAATCTTCCTTAACGTCTACATTACAGTCTAAAGCATACCCGTGGACACAGTGGGACTGTGCAAAATTTTACATATCTGTTTCTCTCCACTGACGATAAAAGAAGAGTCTGGTCTAGTCTGGCTCTTTAAAATGCAGACATCTCATTTTTATGTGCAAATGTTAGGATAAATGAATCTCATCCCAAACTCCTGGGAACAGAGAGGAGGAGAATCATGCCCAACATAATGAAAAGGTTGACCCATAGCTGAGCCTGAAGGAGGAAAATCAGACAAGGGAAACTAGAGAAAGAGAAGAAAAAAGCCCAAAATATAAGAAAAGAAACAAATTTGGAACATCATTGTAATCATCTTGTATCAACATGAGAAAATCTAGCGCTAATTCAGTATCTATTTAGAAAAATAGGGAAACATGTACAGTGGACTATGTAAGCAACGTTTTGACCAACTAGAACACAAATCAATCTGCTTTTCAACCAAGAGTTGCCTAGTTTTCAAGGGAAAAAAAGGCAGTCAATACTATTGAAAAGGCTTGCAAAGCGAAGGGTAGGTTAGCCAGTACTTCTGAACTTGATAACACTAAAAGAATTATAGATATTATGCTGAATTTGTTCCCTTAATCCATTAACGATACAGGTTTTTGAAGAAGCTCAATTGTTAGGCTCAGGCATATCACAGGACCAAAATATTCATGATTCAATTATCTGTGAAGAACTGCAGAAGGTTGGGGTGACTCTGAAGGATGCCACATTAAGGAAGGCAAGTGAGAATCAGCACCTTCCCCATCATTCTCTATACTTCGAAATTTTTGCATCTATCACAGGACTGTACAGTGCTGCTTAACTTAGTATCTGGACACGCTCTGAAAAATGTAGAGTTTTCCTTACCACCCTTCAGGATGGGAGTGTCCCCTCTGATTTCAGTCTCATTTTCCATTCACTTTACTTCTTTTAACAAAACAAAAGACTCTGTAACTCCTTTAAGTCTTGGTGCCTCCAGGTTTCACAGTGTTTGAAATCTGGCCCTAGAATTGCAAGAATAGGAATCACTTCCACTTGAAAACAGTAAATAAAATGCAACCCATAAAGCTCACAATTCAGTGATGCATTATCTGTATCAAATCAAGAAACATATCTTTAACACCCTGACAGTATTAAAGACTTGAAGGATTTTTAAAGACTGAAGTCTAAGGTTGCTTGTGAGAACATTCTGACTGAGACTTGCAGGGCGGCTATCAAAAAGAATACATTAAATTTCTCTGCAGATTAAATCATTATAAAGGAAACTACATGAAAGACAGTATTTCTAATAAGGGAAGAGTTGAAAACTATGTCAGAAATTAGTCATGATTTTTGAAAATTAAACTTTCATTTCACTTGCTATCAAATAATTGGTGTTAACTTATCCTCCTAACTGGACTGAACCCTGAAAACTAAGCAATAACGGTGGTCCAAGCCCTTAATGGAGGTGCATTAACAATGGTAATTTTGGTCAGGGATGTAGCAAATGAGCTGCATGACTTCTGTTAATTTGGGGCCTGCTTCTGCTTTTGAAGTTAGTAGTTCTGTTGACTTCAAGCAAAATGAAACTGAACTGCCTTTCCTGGCAAACGCATGAATTCAGTTCAAAAAGAAATCAAAGCCTCTACCCAACAGCTAGTCCGAATTTCTGGAGTAAAACCAGTTAAAAGAAAATCCTGATATATGCGTGTGTTCTTTGCACATCCTGGTTTCAGGCACATCCAGAAAACACCACCATTCAGTTAGCTATGAGATCCCCTGCCAAGGCGCTGGTCTCAGACTTATCTGTACTGGGCTCTTGGCTTTTTCACAGCCTTGTGCTAATCTCACTCTCCCTGTGCCCATTCCCTGTTTCAGAAAAGTGGCAGAAAGGGCTCTTTCCTATTTAGATTGTATGAGACCAGATGAAGGAATTATTGCTCACTGCATTATGTAGCATAACAAGATACTAACATTCGTTAAGGCTCTTCTAGGCACCTTTGGCAGAAAACCAAAAACTTCCAGGCAGAGAAGAGTTATTAGAAGTAATGTTTGTGCAACTACGGTTTGATGAAACAGAACAAAAGGCTTCCCGAGATTTCCTCAAATGAAAGGAGAACAGAATTGGTCAGAGGCTTGCAGCCACCCAGCAGCCAGAGAGAAAACACGCACGATTCTTCCAAGCTCATTTCTGCTCTGGCGGCTCCGTCACACATTAACTCCCACCAGCTTTGCTCCTCATCCTCTAACTCCTGGCTATGTATGCCCTGGCAAATCCTACAACCCGACCTGACACCTGTGGTACTTCTCAGGCTTACTGATAGTAAAAGAATAAACCTCCTGCCAACAAACAGACAAACCTGACAATATACCCCAGCAAAGAAGAGGGGAGATGAGCTGCCGTTTGAGTGCTTTCCAGATGCACTAAACTTGAAGCCAGCCACAGCAATCTGAGCTGGAGAGGTGGATGTGTATTCAGTTCCCGATTCACATGTGAATGTTGCCTCTGAATGTCTCCAGAGTCTATGTGGCTACAGGCAAAGCAGGAGCTTTTTCTGTTGCACAGAAACTGTATCTCTGACGTGATTACTGCAGCATCTATTAGGCTTTCAGACACATTTTAAAGCCAAAATGGGTCAGATCTGGTACATGCAGTACTACCTCTCCCCAAGGTTATGAGATCCCTACAATTTTATTACACTGCGGAACCTTGACAGGGTGGTAATTTTGGATGAACTGGATTCATTTTGAGAAAGCAGTCAGCTGGGATTATTTTGGATAAAAGACTCGAGTCCTCAGTGTAATTAAGGAAGGGACAAGTAGAAGAGGGTGGCACTCTGAAGGTTTATGAAATGCTGTCTGTCTGTCTTCACCCTGAAATACACTTTCTGTATGGGCTGACATTCCTGCTGATGCCTGACGCTAAATGATATGATTCAAAGAAGAAGCTGAGAAGTAACACACAGGATAGCGCTTGAACTTCCCATTTTGAATAGGGTAGCAGAGGTCCCAAAATACGTCCGGTGTGGCCCCAAATTAATACTGTTATGCCTTTTGCAGTGCTCACGTTCACTCTTTGCCCGTTTCTCCCTCCCCAGCAACGAAAAGCAGAGAGCTGCTGGTGCCCAGGACATCAGTCCTTATGCGGCTATCTCACCTGTAAGACAACACCCGCCCAGGCTGGAAAGGACTCAGGTACAATTGCCAGCTTCTTACACGGAAGATGCCATCAGACATTATCCCTTCACTTCTCTACCTTTGAAGACATTTTCCTGCCCCCTGAAATCCTCACGGCTCCCTTGAGAAGACTGCCTTTGCCAGCACAGCCTGGGCAGCACCGCGCTGCAGTCAAGCAGCCCAGATGGCTCAGCGCATGCAGCACCCAGCAGAGGCGTGTCAAGACTGTGGAGACACGTCTTCTTCAAAGCCAAGTTTGAAGCTGAAATTTTGCTAAATCCTATATTCCGAGTGGTGCCAACAGTGAAAAGTCATCAGTGAAGAAACAGGAATAACAGACCTGTTGTAAATACAAACTGGAATTGTTGTTAACGTGTTCCCTGAGGAGAAAAACAGTACGAGGGTAAACACAACAAAGCAGAAAAAGTATCTCGGGGAAATTATTCTCTCACCCTCAATCTTCACATCGAATTTAAATCAGGTTGATAAAGAGAGTTAATTCTGGAGTACCTCAGCCCTGTTGCACCACTTGTCATCATCAAGCTCTGCAGGCTGTGGCTTAACTTGCAGGTGAGATCTGCCTTGGGGGAGTTTTCATTAGACGCTGCAGTGCTACAAACTCTAGAGGTGTCTTACAAAGCTCAGACCAGCAGTCCATACAAGTACGTACACTGGGACAGAATTTCACTGGCATTTAAGATGAATACAACTTCAGTTTAAACCATGAAAAGCTTCAGTGAAAAGACATGGAGAAAATTATTTCTTGGGCTCAGTACCAACAGATTCTTGTGCAACCCTCATCACCTTTTTTCCCTTGCTTCTCCTTTAGAACTGGATGGCCAATCTCTTCACCTTATTCTCTAAGCGAAAGTGTTAGGTGTGTGCCATGGGATAAAAAAGGAAAGGTGATAATAAAAGAGCTTAATTTTTATAGGCTCCAGAGGAGATTCATGTTCCATCAATTCTGAGTTTAAACAACATGAAAATGGGCCCAACCCAGGAGTAAATCCCCTTGGAGTGCAGGCTTTTGAGTCAATTTTTCATCTTAGCCTTTCTAGCTGGAGACATCACACATAAATAAACATGTGCAAGTTATTGCCAGCATGCTCTGCTTTATTAATTTTGTGTAGAGCAAGCTGGCTTTCGGGGAGGTTAATTTCCTGAACTGAGAAGAAAATGGCACTTCACCAATTTGAAAATAAATAATTGTGTGGATACCTCAGTTCATTATTTTTAACTCTGCAGAGTCTTTGCAGACTCCAGAGGCGTGCTGACAGCTTAGAGAAACAGAGCTATTTTCACTAACCAGTTTCCCTGTGTGCTGTGTATTATACTGTGTTACATAGAAATTAATGGCTGCTTAAAAACAGCAGCGCCTCGTCCAGGTTCTTTTAAACGGAGCCCAGTTAATCTTGGGAACGTCAATTCCAAAGATGCAGCTACTGTTGGAGTAAAAATCCCACTTAATACTGCATTGTTTTAGAGAAAATATTCTTAAACTCTAGCAACATACGCATAACCTGTTGAGCTCCTGTACCTCAGTGGATATCACATCTTTGCTGCCTCTGTTGCTTTTTAACCTTAAAAATCCTTAGGTATGAGAAGCAGTGACTTGAGTGCTGGGGTTTTTCTGCTGAACTACCTGTGAACCTGGAAACAGAACACGCCCCCCAAAAGTGCTGGTTTTGTTTGAAATAATGAGAAAATGACATTAGTCTATATGGTATTGGAAATCCTGGTTCAAACTTGTGTGTTGATTTAAAGGCATATGGATGCTACAGGGCTTTGACAGTATCTCTTGACTGTGGCTATTTCAGAATCCAGGCAAAAACAGATGGCAGCGTTTCTGAGGTTTTGAAACATATGCTGTGAAACATAATTTTTAAATATATTTATTAACAGTGGGGTTATTTTACTGGAAGTCCTAATGAAACTATACTGGTACATTTTTTAGGAAACAAGTGGTGTGAAAGCTTGGAGTTTGCAAACCTATGGTTCCAGAATTATTTTCCCAGACTAAAAGTTTGATAGGAATGCTAAATAGCACTCCTAACAATCTGCATTTTTGTCTGTCTCAGAACAGACGAGATTAGAGAAATAATGTAAATTTGAAACCATTTAAAATTCATGTGTCATTTTGAGTTTGCAATAATCTTTTCATCATCTTAACTAATGTCAGGTGATAGGCAAAAGTATATTAATTTATCTGTCTTATCAAAATGTTTAACATAGATAATGCATGAAAGAGAAAATATTATCTGGCTGACATGATGCAAAAATGTCATTCTGTTCTTCTCTGTACAGATGGTTTTTCACTTCCCACGGTGTTTCACTGTGGAAAATCTGTTGCGTTCTTGGTATTTAATTTGCCTTTTCGATGCAGTTTTCTCAATTAAATCTCATGCAGATGATGCAGTCATTTATATTCAGCGGATCAGACTTTCTGCTCTTATTGGATAAACTTTAATCTAATCTACAGGGTTCAGATTTAGCTGCGTGATATTAATTAATTTTAAATTTAGATAAATGTTTCTTTGGCGGAGATCAAAAGGTAAATGTGGTCCCCAGATCTGAAGCCTACAGGGAGAGCATGTATTGGATGACTTGCTTGGATTTTACTGAACTAAGGGGAATCCAGGTGAGAGAGGATGGGAGAAGTGGCTCAAATAATTAACTGATCTGTATAACGGGTACCGCTGGAGTGTTAGCTCCACTTTCGCAGCTAGCATGTCTCAGCACTGATCTCTGACCACTCATTAAGAGAAGGCCAAGCAGAGTGATGTTTTCATGACAAGGACATTTTCATCTAAATGCTGACTTGTGGCGAGGGCATAGCTGGGGAATTGTTACCTGCTGATGCAGTACAATTGTTGGGTATGAAAATTATATAAAAAAGACAAGTAAATTTGTGAGAAAACCTTCATTTTTCCACTTGCAACTTCTACCTGTGTGATACAATAACTCCCTTTCCTCCTCCAAGACCCCTCTTCATTCAGGGAAGAGGAGGGAGTAACCAGTAGGCACAAATCAAGTTGCATACAGAAACTTACATCTGATGCATTTTTGTGTGCTAGACTTTGCAAACTAAACAATTGTTTTAAACTTCTTTCTATTTAAAACAAAATCATCCATGCTACTGCTGTCAGTAGCTAAACAGAAGCATGAAAGCTGACAATACATTCTCTACAAAAGCAATAAGCCAATTTCAACTTGGTATTCCCTTGATTAATCTTCGGATACCAGTGAATTCAGCCCTATGCCCTTCATAGGACCATAGTGAATTTAATAAACACCCTTCCTGTCTGGTCCATAGGACCAAGTGCTTTTCTTTCTTTTCTCTATAAACCTAGAGAAGACCTAACAGCTGCCATAGAACCTCTGATTTCCATAGCCACAATGAGGACCAGCAGGGTTTGTTTCATGCTTATTAGGACCATGTATGGGGATGACACAGAAGGTTAAATTTATACTCTTGACTTTAAAGTTGTAACTAATCCCCTTCTATGTCATATGAAACAAACAATGCATTACGAGAATGGGAAAGGGGAAGGTCTCTCTCCATTCATTTCTAGAACAGTTGCAAAATGCTGAGCTCCCCCTTTGCCCCTCAAGTACAATGCATTCAAAGAAGTTAATCCTAAAAGACATCTCATAATTTGTTTTATCTATTTACAGAAGGATTTGTTTTTCTCTCTGACTCTGAGTTATTCATAAGATATTCATTTACGTGGCTATCTGCATATAAACATTACCACCGGAGAATGGATAGCGAATATGGATTTCTTAGCCTTATCATTGTACGTCTTTTATATCAGGTGCTCATTTAGACAGAATTCATTGTATATTATTCTCCTGTGACAACATTAACCGGCCTCCAACTTTCCAGTGCTTGTTATCATTTTCAGAGTGTAAAAACCTCAAGGACTTAAAAGGACAGACAGGCAAGTTTGCAGAACATTTCATTAATTTGTGGGAAATTCTACTTACTGTAAGTGTCATGTCTTTGCTGTGAAGACTGAGAACATCTGCCAAATATAATACCACTTTCTTCCCTCACAGTCTGGCTCCTCTTCTGTTTGACATTGAGGGACTAACCGTTAACTCACACTGCCTCAGCCTGAAGAGGCAACTATGTACATATATCTAAAGCTTAAATTTCAATTTGTATTGGAATGTCAGTCATCAGATAAATCCAGACACAGAGGAAAGTGAATAATAAATAGCTGTGTGGGCCAAGAGAGAATAGAAAGTGCCAGCAATAACTCCTTTCTAATCTATCCCTGGTCCTATAATGCTGTGGTTGTTATTTCTAGTGGACTTTCCTATTCCTTCTAGCCAGAATGACAGCAAATCAGACTCAGTGGTAGTAATGGCTGAATCTCATTCATCTGCCCGAGGGAGTTGTCTCAGAAAAGCATTCAAATATTCAGACGACACTTGTCCAAATAATATAATAAGCTCTGGGGTTTCTCAAATTGATCTGGTAGTATCATGGGACCCTTCTTGGGCTGACTCATCATCTCCCCTTCACATGTCAAGGCTCTGTTTGGGTCCCCAAAGACAAATGAAAATGAAAAGAATATTAGGTGGTTGCAAGTTTTAACCATCACCTTCCTAACAACAAACACATATCAACTTTTTATTCAAATTATACCATCAAGCCTAATTTATCCAGCATACCATTCCAAAAGTGTGTGTAACTAACCATAAACAGTATCGTACCTTACAAGTTCAGAAAAAAACGTACCGAAATACACTACTCCGAAGCAGCTACAGGATAACGAGATACAGCTAAATCTGGCCACCTTTGCTATTGTTAGTAGCCTAATTCTCCACAGATTGTCCCAGAAGTAATGTGAATTCAGAAAGATCTACACTTGGATGGGGATGTGAGCAATGCAGGATCAATGTAGAACCACTTGCAACAACTGGAAATTGTTAGGTGAGGACTTTTGCAATCAATTGTTTCCTGTTGCTGAGCACATTATAACATTGCCATTTTGGTCATTTACTGTTCAGTTTTCTTAAAATAATTGAATTGTGTCATCCTCAGCAATTCTGTTCATGCCTCAGCACTGTCCTGATCCTCTGTGCTGTTAGGTTTCAGCCTAGGCGACCTGTTATTTTAAGAATAATCTAATAAAAAAACCTTGGAATGATTATAATCTTTTATCCAATTTCATAGCGCTCAGAGATTTTTATCTATGGCTTGTTGATTAAATGTTATCAGGCATGTTGAACTATAACATCTCCTTTAGAACTCATTACAATAAGAACAATGCAAATATGTACTTAAGGAGCTCCAGCCAGTGAATTATTGGTGTGATAGACTGTAATGTCTTCTTTAAAGTAATATAGTTAGTGAGAGAATTAGCAGGAGTATGAACTTAAGAAAAGAGCATGCTGTATCACTGGCATATCAGAGTTAATTCAACAACAGGGATGGTGCCCTGGATTCTTTTTCATTTTCTCTGCTCTTTCCAGTGCTCTTTAAAATAAAAAAGAAATTCCCCAGCTCTTTTGGAGTTGCCTGCCTGCCTCTGCTGACAATAGAGACAGCCTATGTATCAAACTCAGAGCATGTGCCTCATTTTCCAATAGTTAACACTGAAGTGTTCATCTTCAGTAAGACCGTAAAAATCACACTGAAAATTAGTGAGCATGCTCAAGACAGACCTCAGACATGTTTTCAGTTCAAAAATATCAATTTACACTTTGAGCCAGTAACTTCGGAAAAGAAGGATCTGTCACAGAGATGAACAGGGTCCAACATATTATTTTCTACAGCATCCAGACGCTGCAGGGGAAGACACAAGTAAGCTCATCAGAGTAGAATTCTGTAATAAATTCCCCACGTGACTTCTTCCAAATTTCTTCTATTAGGGATAGCTATGTCATCGTGACTAGTTTTAACTGTGTTCCAGCTCTCTGATTCTCCTAATCTTACACAGCAGTATTGAGCTTTCCAAGATCCGGAGAACAGACATAGTTTTTATAAAATCCATTAAATTCTAAATGTAGGGGATTTAGAGAATAAAAACACACTTCTAGGCTTGTTCTCCCCATCCCCCATCACATACTAATTCTAGAGCGACTCACATTTACGCTTGCATAATAAAGATCTCAAAACAAGGTAAAAATACCACAAACAGGAAAAAATACCAGAATCAGTCTTCCCTCAAACACTGCCACAGGAACTCTTTAACAGCTCTGAGCAGCGCTGCCAGAAGGGAGGTGGAAGCAAAACCGAGGAGGGGATTCTCAATGCAGGGCAAGCCACTTTAATAATGTCTGACTGAGAATGGCAAGGGCTCTTTAATTACAATCTTTCATGAGTAATTGTGAAAAGCAGCATTTACCTGACTTACTCTGAATAAGCTCAGTATAATTAATGAATGTTCAAGCTCTAATTATGGTAAAATCTTAGCAAATGAATTCCAGACAATAGAGTGTATTTTTGGCATGTTTTCAAATTATCAGCTCATTTTTATTACAACTACTCCCTCTGTTCTTTTGGATGGTTTAAATTTATGGCCTTCACTTTCAACTGGGTTCAAACATTTGACTGTAAAACTAAAAGAACCAAGAATTCAAGGTCTGAGGCACAAGGCTGTACCACCAGAATAACTGTATACAACTGAGCACTTCCATTTGCTTACATATGACTTGTCTTAGAAGACATATGGTCACCCCAGGTGACTGTCCAGGTCAGCAAATGTAGGCAGATGCTCAAATTCAACATGTACCAGTTTAACATGCTCAGAAAGAAGCTATATAATAAGAAGTCAAAGATGAGCGATAGACCGAAGTCCTGCCCCTTCCCTACAGATTTTGGTACCTCCTGTTGTGCTAACGAGATTTCCATTTCCCTTGGGATCCACATCTACAATTCTGCAACCGCTCCTCTAAAGAACTAGGAAGGGACTGGCCTTGTGTTTTAAAACATAGACACGTACCTTCCATAGCCTAAAGATTAGGACATTCATCCTGTGAACGAGGTTGTCACAACCAACACTATGTATATGTACGCACAACAATATATTACATGATACTTCAAGTGTTTGTCAACAGAGGAGCAATTTTACAAAAGAAACAAGGAAAGAAGTATTGGAAGGTTGCAAGCCCAGTCCCTGCCACTACAGCTGATCATGCAACAAGGGTCAAACCTGGAAAGATTCATAATGATCGTTACTCTGCCTCCGCCATATCACCTTCCCACAAGTTACATCAGACAACAGATTAACCAAATGCCACCAACCTTTCATTTGCCAAAATAACAGCTGTGAAATCCTATTTACCTATCTATGAGCAATCTGAACAGATTTTCTCTCTGAAAACCACAACTAAACCCCCGAATAAATGTTTTACTGGCAGATAGCATGTGTGATTGCCTCTTTAAAATGTGCTATTTTAATGCAAAGCCTAACATTTTCTACATTGCCTACCTGAGACTGCTAGCACCGGCTACGGCCACTACTACTTCCTCCTGACGGAATTTAACACACAGACACTCTCTGCTCCTGAATTGCTTTTGTTAAAAGTCTCACTTTAGGCTGCAAAGAAGCAGACGATGAAGGCAGTACAAGATTATTTCGCAATTATCCAGTTTATGCGCCTGTGCAACTTTTGTGTCAGTCTTTTAACTCACACAGTTGCGTATTACAACAGTTGATAGGACGTACAAAATGAGCTTAAGAGAAAAAAAGGCCAAAACCCCAACAACAAACAAAGAAGAAATCCCCTCCTTTGTACATAGAGCAGTGTAAAGAATTAACAGTTCCTAGACTTACAGGAATCCTCCTGCCAGCCTATAGTTTATTCACTGGTGTGCTGTGGCCTTACTTTTCTTGTAATCATTCAGCTACCTAATGATCCCCTTATATCAGGTGTAAATGAGTTTTCCCACTCCAACCTGGCTTTTGTCAAGGCTTTAATGTAAGCAGTTAATGAGTGCTATTGCTCTGAGTTTTCTCATGTGAAAGAAGGGTACATCTAACTAGGGATACAATGACAAGCAGGAGCTAACATTCCGCTCAGCTGTAGTGCAGGGCAGGAGTTTAAGAAAGATCAATCTCCCAAGCAAAGGAGGATTGAGGACACCTTAGGCAGAACCATCCTGACAGCCTAACTCTGTTCCTGTTGTACGGGCAGGGATCCATTCATACTTCATCGAGGATCTCAGTGGAGCTAAGGGGAAAGCTGCTGGTTTTCTGTGAAACAGCCTAGTTAAAATCATCAACAGAACTGTGAGTCTATAACAGACCAACAGATTTATTCAGCAGCAGGAGACAGCACAAGGATGCTCAGATTTATCACTCCAAACACCATCATTATTTAGTGTGCAGAAAGCCTCCTTGTCTCACAGTTAGCAAAACAAAATTACAAATTAATAGCCACATATTTCCCCCCATGTCCTGGATCTATCATCCAATTTCCCCCGTGTTGTAATTTTATTTTGGTACTAAACATATGGGGCTCGGAAAACTGGCAAATTTAGAAATTACACATATTTTATCCACGTTCTCTCACATAAATTTTCATCGTGTGTTAATTTACTGAAGGAGCATATTACTTTCCTTAAGAATCAGCGACACAGAAGTAAAAGAGAGAATAGAAGACATTTTGTTTGTACCTTTGGGTTACTGCCTTCCTATCCTTTCAGATATGCATTGGATTTGAAGAGGGACGAACAGCTCCTGCACAGAAGTTCGTAAAGAGTAGTAATCCCTGCTGGGTTCCTGCCATGGGTGAAAGTGGAGGATATACAAAAAAGCTCCCATGTGTAGAAGGTTGCCTCCTTTCAGGAACACAGAGGTAAAAGGTAACCCAGGAAAGCTCCTGCCAGGGGAGCCCAAGTGAAACTGTTGAATGTCAAAGAAGATTCTTCAATCAAAGAAAATTGCAGTAGTCCTTGCTCACAGACATCAAAACCAAAGCCTTTTTTCTTGCCTAAAACACTGCCTTGCATAGCCGTGGTGCAAAGGGAGAACTCAGCATGGACAGGGATATGCTTTTGTCCACAGATGTTCAAGGGAAAGATAACAGCGCACTGTCTTAGCACAGAAGCTTTTTGGCACTCAGATGGTGAGGAGTGCATGGAGGTATATCACAGATACGTAGGATGAAATAAAACAGGATGTTGTTATCTTCTGAATCTTTTCTCGAACTTATGAAGAACCTGGTCATCAGGCTGGGTTCGTTTTCCTTTTTATATTTAAAAAATCTAAATGTATCTGATTTTTAAGTGAAATATAATATTTAATGACAATAGTTTAATTTAGTTAAATGAAGGCTCAAAGTTTAAGCTGAGATCCAACCCCCCCCCCCCCCCAAAACAGGAATGTAATGGAGAACAAGGTTTAAAATCTCTAGATCTACCCAGATTCATATCTTTATCTCAAAGCTATCTCCACTGAAAACACTGGGAATCCATCTTAAGAATCCTTTCCAAAGGTTTGGCAAAAATAGGTTGTGTCAGAGATAAGAAGTCTGATTGCAATCTTATATCAACACAAAGCCCGTGTCACCTCTCCAAAGTCAATGGAATTACACATTAGAAAACACAGAGCAGAATACAAGTTCAAAAGGTGATTTACTTTCAGAAATATTCAAACGATTAAAGGCATACTAGTCCCTTTAAAGGTCCACAAGTTATCAGTGATCTTAGTAAGTAGCCTTTGGCAATTAATTCCCAGTTGATCGCTTATAGCCCTTTAATGGTTTTGAAAAAAACCTTTCTCTGTGCAAACTCACATCATTGTCATCTAGAAGCTATGTCAGGCCATGAGCAAGGGCTGCTTATAGTAAGAGCAGGCTATGGTGGAAGGGGATTACAAGAGTTGAACTTAGGTGATGTATAGAAGACTTTGCCTTTAAATCCAAGCCTCGTGCTTGAGATCACCATGAGGAGAGGACCACCTCTATGCCTGTTATAAAGACTCTAAGGAGAACTCATCTATTTGAAGTGCAAATAACAAATCAAAAAAAGGTAAGAGAACTGCCAGAAAAACTGGATCCTACTCGAAAAAGGGCAATATGGCTTAGAGAAATTTCAAAAGATGATTCAAGAAGTTCTCTGTGCACAGTACGGGGAATGAAGGTCCTGCAGTTAGGCACTTTGCCACTTCTAACCAGCCTCCTCTAGCCACATCAAAAACCAAAATATTAGCTATACAGAGTCTGTAACACAGAAGTGCTGTAACACTGTTCATTCCTACAGCTCAGCTTAAACATGAGACCAGCTGTACCAGGTTAGAAGAAAGTTCTGTCTGGCCCAGTATCCTCATTCTGCCAGTAGCCAACACACAGCAAAACTGCAGATGGCCCATTACAGCAGTTATGGTTCCTTAGGTTGCTCCAACTTGGATAACCATGGTATTTCTAGAGCTAATACACGCTGATAAGTGCTGACCTCCAGGGATGGATGCATTAATCATTAGCCAATAGCAAATGCCTAGGGAAGAGCATATGGACATCAGAAGCATAAACCATTACTTATCTGCTGCACTCCTGCAGTGGAGTCTGTAGCTCAAGGATTTTCTGACACTGAACTGGTATCTTTTGTGTCTCATAGTCCCAGGTGGATTATTCTTCTAGAAATTTGTGCAAGACCTGGGTTAAATTGAACACGAAAAACACGTGCAACTCAAACCCAACACTAGCCTTTTGCTGTAAACCTCTGCTTTAATATCATTCTGAGATTAGCCCTGCAGCGGAGTGTGCTCTTACAGACCTTCCACCACTCCTGCTGCAGCGAGCTGCAGGCAAACAGGCTGCCTGCTCATCCTGCCAGCTGGGGTTGAGTCTTAGCTGTCAATAGATGTCACACTTGTGCTTTTGTTAATGTCTTCTGGAGCTGGTTATGCCAAGCGAGGGCAGGGTAGCAGCATGACACAAATTATTTGAATGCACCGCCTTTATATAATAAAACCAAATCCGGGAGACATTTGATCTTCTGTAGGTTTTACGATGTGCATCCCCAGAAAGTATTGAACACAGAGAAGGAAAGAGGGAGGAATGACAGCAGGAATCTTATCTTACAAGGCAAAAGTTCATTTTGCCCTGTAGGTTACTAGTTCATAACTGTATAGCTAAATGTACATCTGCTTTTTTGGAGAGCAAATTAATTTTAAATGAATTTTTGTGATCTCTGGATAAATGCTTTTTGTAATAAATACAACGCTGGGGGGAAGCCAAACTATTTGTGTTCAATGCACAAATAGCAGCAGATGAAGATATTTGCACTATTTTTTTCAGGCAGAGAAATACAGAAAAACCCCCACTTAATGCCTTAGAATAGTAAAAACATGGACTCTGACTACAGGTGTCCTAATTCTTAAATCTGCATGCAGATCTGACAAGTGGGATGGCATGATCCATGGAAGAAAACCTAGGAAATTCTTTTTCCTGAGCCATAACTTCTGCTAATGGTCGTGTTAGAAAACCAGAAAGAATGTCTTTAATCTTATTTTCCATTTGAAAAAAGAGTTCCCTTTCTACATATCTGTCTGTGCCAATGCATATAAATCAACTGTGCATGCAGGAGAAAGTCAGCATTAGCAAGAGTTTGCAAGACAGAGAAAAACATTGGTGTTTAAATCACCTAGTCAGAATTTGTGGAATTTCAGATGGAAGTGTTATTGCTGAATTTTGAAATGTGGCACTGAATGTTAAATAGCTGTTGTCACTATGAGGAGATGTAGTGGGAAGCTCTGGGCACTCTTCGCAACAGGAACAGCCTGCTGTTCTGGCCAAATTTCATTTGGACTGTTACTAATTCTATTGCTGAGACATCCCTTGCTCTTTCTGGAAATCCAAAACCTTGTGTCATTGCAGCAGATTGTACCAATGTGCACAGGCACTGATTCCAGTGGGACTCTGCATAGCCAAAATAAATCACAGGACTCGAGCTTCAACTGGCTGCAGCAGTCATCACTTTTTAATGAGTCAAATGCTGTTACTGAATTACTTCTCTTCAGTGCAACTATATTCCATAAGTTGAATGAGGAATTCCTGATTTCTACAGCAAGAGATATCTATCTGATACTGTAAATGTTTTCAGAAACAGAACCAGGCAAAAACACCTCATCCACTAGAAAATTTTGCTCAAAACCAGATTTCAAAAATAAGAAGTTCCCTCAACGCAACAGTTTTTGGCCAGTTCTGTTTCATATCAAACAATTCCTCAGGGCAGTAAAGCTCCTGGAAAGTTAACTGAACTAATTTCTGATTTGCACTCATCAATAGACTCATTCATTTAGCTCCCACTGAATAATTCATCATTACTAGCAGCAACAGCATGCAAACCAGGAAAAATTCAGCTTGGCTTTCACATCCTAGGATGAATGTAAAGTCAGGAAAACAAGAAACTGGAAACTTACGTTCTTATTTCAGCAAATATCAGAAATGGACATGGCAGCCATTTCAAACAACATGTCATGGCTCTTGATGAGTACAAAATCTTTTTCAGAACCTCAAAGCTCCCCAAGAGCAAAACAAGATGCAGAGAGTGGCTCAGGCTGGTTAAAGAGCTGCTTGGAGAAGCTGTGCCAGCCACGCTCCTGGTGTGTTCTGCTTCCCCTCTCCGTGGGTTACGCAATGCTGGCTTTTTAATCAAATACAGAGTTAAAACTCCAACTGTACTGTCCATATCTGCAAATGAAAAGAGAAATAGCCATGTGGACACTTCTTCCCTTTCTGTAACTACATGCAAAATATTAAGTGGGAATACTTCACCCGTTACATTTCTGTGTATATATATGTGGAACAGAGTAAAATCCCGCTGTTAGGCAAGAAGATTTCTTTGACCATAAACATGTTTTCTCTTGCTGATAACTCACAAAACCAAATTACCGTCTGGCCTGCAGTATTTCTGCATTGCCCCAAAGGTAAACTTATATCAAATATTTGAAGAAACCAAACTCCAGTGTATCATTGGAATAGGAAATACAGACATCTCTGTTACATAACATTTCATAACTCAAGCTGAATCTAATTGGTATCACCTGAAAAATAATAGAAAATTCCTTCGGGCAAGAAAGTGACATATTTGAGGGGAGAAAGCTTTGCTTAATTATTTATCGCTACAGCGACACAATTTTTCTGGATGCTATTGTGAGGGAAAATCGCACTTTTCTGGCTTTTTCTACTGCCTCTGATCCTTTCAGCACTAAGGCAGAGCCTCCCCAAGTCCTCCCAGGCCTCTGTCACCTGTGTGAGCTATACGATCTCTGGTCACAGGGACATTTCTTCTCTTTCTCACACCATACCCACGTCAGAGTTAGCGAACAACAATGTCCACAACCCCCAAAGCTGTAGCATAACTTACTACAATTGATTCAGTCACCTGCAATGTTTCTGGCACTTCGTATTAGATGCTAGGGAGGGCATGAAGAAAGGTCTTTTCTGCTTGGGGTCTTCAGGGCTGGTTCATATTTCTGCTGGCTGTATCTGTCCCGGCTTAAGAGGTGAGAGCCCAGCCCAGCCTCTGCTACCTGTCCCAGCTGCCCCTGGAGAGCTGCTCTCTATGAAGTGCCATCTCAGCTGCTTCAGTAACCTGGGTTAACTGAAGAAGTTTAAGTAAGACATCTGTGCCTTGCAGCTTGCTTTAACAGGATGGTTTAGGAAGTACCCGTTGAGCCATGAGGACCCCTAAAGAGTACAGGTGACCCACTGACCTGCGAGAGGTGCTCACCTCCCGCAACGGGGTGGCGATGGGTAGCTGGGGTGATAACCTGCCCAGGTGGAAAGGGACAGGGGACCAGCCGTCAGTGAGGCAGTAGTGAAGATACCCAGCTCTGAAGGCATGAGGCTCACTGAGCCTCTGGAGGCCACTCAAAGGGGAGCAGACAGGTGGAGTCACCCAATAACTGGACGCAAACCCAACAGGAGCTTTGGCTAACCTAACTGAAGCTAGGTGAGAGAGCAAACTAGGCTCTGGAGGAGGTCACGCCTTGGCACAGGATGCTTCCCAGTTGTTGGGGAACCACCATTTGGATTACAGATTCAGCCTAGGGAGAAACCAGCTGGGGCTAGTTCCATGGACATGGCTTCCCTCTCTAATTTTTTGTGGTTTTAGAAGCCATGATCTGTACGTTAGCAAAGGTAAAACCTTGACTATAGCATCTTAAATTCAGTACCCTCCGGGTACCAACAGCATGTGTTGATGTGGGAAAGGAAAAACTTAAGATCAGAAGAAAACCAACATGAGTGTGAGGGACGTAATGCGGATTTTGCTGCCTCCTGCTCCGGACTCACAGGCTGGTTTATATGCTTACCAGAGAATCAATGCCAAAGTATGAAAAGAAACTGAATTTTGCAGGTAGACAGCCTTAATTCACTCCACGCTTTATGGGCAGCTTTCTATAGCTTTCTAGTTTTTTTTTCTTTCTTATTTACCCATTTAGAATACTTCATTAGTTAACACTTTTTACAGCTGTCAGCCAGAGGCAAAATTGCAAAACAGAGTTCTGACTTCCCTCCAGGCATGTTCTTGGGGCTGCCGTGTCTCGCAGAGCTGATTTAACACAACTCACACTCTGGAAGGTCAAATAAAGTAAATGCTGAATTGTTTGATCCAGGGCTTGTACGTTATAACTAGCTTTTGCCTCTCCTTTGGAATAACTGTTAGAAATACTAGTGCAGTTAGGCCAACCTCTTAGAGCTAGAGCTCCTCTATACACCAAAAGAGAAGGGAATGCAGCTTCCTAGGGTAAATAGGAAGGAACTGGGGACACTTTGCAAATCCAGCATGAGCCTGGTCACCTCTTCTTCACACTAGGTGAAACATCCTGTAGATTACAGAATCTTCCGGAACTTGGCAGGTGGGTGGGGGTTGATTTTTTTTCTTGCCAGAAAATAAGTTAAAAAAGAAGAAAAAGTCAGCAACGCTGAAATGCATCTATCAACAAACTAAGTACTGTAGAAATTAAATTTTCTTTAGGAAAACAGAAAATTCTAGAGAAAATTCTCTGCCTGGGAAGGGTATCCATGATGAAATATCCCAAGTCAGCCAATAAAGCTTTCTGCTAGGAGCAGCACATCTATTGCTACTACTCTAGCAGTATCAGGGAACATAAAAGCTATGGGATACAGATAACACAAAAAGTCTCTGTGGTCTGCATAATCCCTCCAACCTCCTGACTCCATACTGTGATTGAAAGAATAACAGGAAAGGGCAGACATGAAGCTCTCTGCACCCCACCAGATCTCTGCTTTCTCTGTCAGCCTGCCCAGCTGGGGAGTGCAAGCAGAACTACCTGCTACAAGGACTGGTTTCCAGCATATTCTGCTCCAAGACAAATCACGTACATTGGACTGACAAGGAGCCATTTATGACTGATGCAAAATTAAATAAACTCTCTGTTTTTCTGGTGACACAGGAAAATCTGAATCATATGCACCAGAACGTTCCTATAGCGTGCTAGAGAGAGTGAATGATAAACCAGAACACCTGCCTGCCATGTGGCCTTAGAGCTGGAATAGCACAATTTACTTTTTCTATGCAAAATATCCTGCAAAGGAAATGGCATAGCAGCCTAATTTCATGAAAGAGGGGACAGTAATTTATTCCAGGAGTGAGACAGAGTGAGGAAACAGCAGGTACTTTGAAATTCAGAGTGGGCTTAGTATTTTTGAACCTAATGGATTTTACAGAAAAGAAACAGAGAGTCTCTTTTATGAAACTTCGGAATATGAGTATAGCCCTCACGCGCCTCCAAATGATAAATCTTTGTCCCTGAAATAGCATCTTTTTAGGTTTAATTTATTTTCTTTAGCCCCACGAAGGCCTTCCAAATTTATATACTTCAGCCCTAAGGACTAATAAATTATTTTCTTCGGCCTCAAGAAGGTCATCTTCATTTATTTTCAATCTCCCTGGGAGTGAACTTTAAGAAGTGTACCACGTTGCAGCACTGTCTAGAAAATAGGGATAAATAGATGGAGGCAGTCACCACCGGGGGAAAGAGGGAAGCCCAGTATCTTTCTGAATATACTGTCTTATAACCTTACCATACATTTAACACAATCTGCAATTACGCAAAATATGTCAGGTTCTTCATCCATAAAGGGAATCTAGTTGCTGGCAAGTTTTTACAGGCAACTGCAAAGGGAAGAAGCTGGAAAATGGAAAGAATGAAGCAGTCATCTCTTTGCTAGTGCTTCCTCTAGCTCTCAGGGTATTGATGAAACTGCTGTTTGTGCCTTTTATTGGTTTCATTCTCTCTTCTATTTCTTATAAGAGTAACCTCTAATTTTCTGAATGCCAAATCCCTACAAAATTTAGGAATAGAGATTTATTTGCCTTTACTGACATGCTTTAGATTTGGCTATTTAGTTTGAACAAAAAACCAAAGTGGTATGTTGGAAAAGTAGAATGAAGTGAAACAAAAACTAAACAAAAGGACAAGGAGTAAAAGTAGTCATGCTGCACACAAGTTATGAAGGCTGCATACACATTATGAAGATACCATTTGTAGATCTAGAGGTATTTATAGGATCACAGTTCTTTTCAAAGACTAATAGAAAAGTCCATTAATGTATCAAATCATCAAAGACTATTCCTGCATTTCCAGAGATGCCATTAAAATACATTATTGAAAGAATGTAAGGCACCAGGGCAGAATATTTTATAATCTAATGGGGTAAATCTTGACATCTCTTTCACATTGACAACCCTCAAACTTGATGGGAGTTCTGCCTTTATTAAAAATTGAATAAGTATTACATCATGTGGCTTAAGGTCACTGCAAGCCAAAACTATTAAATATACGCACTTCTAATGGAAAGTCCATAATGGAGATACAAACTCTTTTTATTCCCTCTATCAGCCAGCAAAATCATATGAATGTTTCAGGCAACAGAAAAAGAAAAAAAAAACAAAAAAGACAAACGCATAGAAATACCAGTAACTATTTTCTACCATACTCAACAACTGAAGCTACACGTTATATATGTACGTATCAAAACAGTCTCTGCTTTGAATTCTCAACAGTTCAACCCACACCTAAACAAAAAAACCAGTATGAAGGATAAACGGGTGAGGAGAAGGCTTGAGGAGATGCAGTGCCTTGCTCCAGGGTTATGGAGCAGAGGAACGGCGGAGCTGGGAACAGAGGTGGAGTTGCCTGCCCTCACTACCTGGTGCCGTGCCGCACTGCCACCGTGCCGGCAGCTCCAGGAGGAAGCCTGACTCCACTCACTTGCATCAACGCCACTTGTGAATAATGCAGCCTTTTCAAAACAGACTAATAAAAACTTTATTGCTATCACTTCATCTCTGCTTATGGATTAGGAAGTCTTTATTTTAAAAGATCTTTTCTTCCTACTCTATACTTTGTCCCAATTATAAATTATTTTAACAGCAGTTTTCTTTCTTCTTTTCCCCCCCTCAAAGCACAATTAGAGAATAATTGTTTTCAAATAATAACCACTACTTTTCCATTTAATTCTTTTTTAACACTAGTGGCGTCTCCCAGCTGACTCACTCAGCATTAGATGAGGGTTTAGAAGCACTATAGAACAGAGAAACAGCTGTTTCTTTGAGCATTATGAGTTTTATTAATCCCTTCTTGCCTATAAAATGTAATCATCCCCTTTATTTCTAGAGGTACTACGTATAGTTTCCAAATAACTGACAATCAGAAACAAAAGGTTTCTAACCTTTTTATAACAAACCTTTTTATAGCATAATATATATTTGACCCTACAGGGTGACATGCTTCCTCTGTTTTCTCTTTGGTTAGTTAATAAAGCAGCACACACAACAAAAGTAAACACTTCAGAAAGCTCAGTTTTAGTAAAAGCTCTTTTGATTAACATCTCGGTAAGAGATACTACCCACAGCAAGCAGGAATATGTTCATAGCTTATATTGAAAAAAATTCTTTCACGATAGGAAAACTGCTTTTTTTGGTATCACTGAGGTTTTTACTTCAGGCTGGAGTACCATCTCACTGAACTGCTTCCCTGTACTGTTGATCCCAACTGAAGCCTGTTTCGAGTCTTCACCCCTGGCCCTTCCTTCTCCTTTCCCCGCCTCTTACTATTACAGTTTCTTATGAAGCAACTGCAACATCTCTAAAACAGCCCCTGGTAAGCACCAAATGAGCTCTCTGTGTGCATACATAGATTCTTTTATTACTTACTCATTTTGTAGGCATCCAATGCAATATTCATATTTTTACTCACCATCTGAATAAGATACTAGATACTCTGTGTGTGTGCTAGGAGAAAGTCAAAGGAGGGCAGCGGGAGAGGGAACGTGCATGTATGTGCCTTATGGAACAGAAAGCACTTATAAGGGAGCATAGGGAAGCTCTGGTAGAAAAGTAGCTTAGGCTTCACTCCAGGTGAAGCTAAAGCTTTGTTGTAGATATTTTATTTACTTAAAAAAAGAAAAAGAAAAAAAAAGTTGCTGAGGGTCGCTTTTGCCCTCCTGCAGATGCACCTCATACAGGACTACAGAAAGGAACTGTTTTCTCCTAAACAGGAATGAGCTATCGCTTTCCTTCAAAATCCTGCCCCTAATTTTTGCTGTGCTCAGATGCTGCTCAGGAAGGTGAAGCTCTATGGGGCTGGCCAGGAGCAGGAACGCTTCAAGGACCTCACCAGCTCACCGTCATGCTTTCTAACCATTCTGCTTCCAGCATAAGTGCAGAAACAAAAACCTTAAAGCTCACTGCAACAGATCATGAAAATAAAAACTTCCTAAGGAGAGCAGCCTTTTCTACCCGTAAACAACTGCAGCCTGTGACTTTCAGGAAGTTAGAACAAATTTCATTAAGGGAAGGATTCATGAATTCAAAAGAGGTATCTATTGCTATTCCAGCCAAATTTTCTCCATTGCTGATGCCCTGAGCTCAAAATAAAGCTTTCCTGAAAAAAGAAACCAAAGAGACTTCTGTTTATTTACAAGACTTAAGAGACAAAAGGGTCTTTTAGGACTAAATTGATGCAAAGGTGATGACTATATTGGGTAGGGAAGTTGTATTCATCTGCCCAGGCTGCCTAAGCACAAGTGTAGATGTGCTGCTAAGCGCATGCAGTTGGATGACCGGGACATGTAACCCCATGTGCACACAACCTGGGCAACCCTACTGGGCCTTTTTTTTTTGTCTTCCCCTGATAGCACAGTAATTTATTCATTCATCTTCGGTGCTGAAACGACTTCAGTTTTATCCCTTTTGAACAGAAATCTAGCCTCTGTTTCTGTTGCAGTCTGATTGGCCCAAGCAGGAATAAATTCCTCATTATTTAACTCTTCATATTGTTTTTAATTAGCCTGTTATTTAACAAGCAAGTAGGAAACAATTATTCTCATACCGTCACCTATTTCTACCATCTGCCAATTTTTAAACAAACTAACTTGAAGAACCAGACCTGCTAAAATGAAACAAAACAAATAAGCAAATTAGAAGTAGCTCATTTCTAAAAATACATGTTCCTATCGGTGTCATTTTTATATTTGTTCATTTTATACACACAGTTTACAGGATTATTAGAAAAATGCAGAAAATGTGTGTATTGCTTTTTAGGGCAAAAATATCACATGAAAATGCAGATGATTTTACAGAAAGTCAATTAAATATAAATTGAAAAGTTGCTGCAAGAAAATCTTTATTCCACAACACCATAGTCTTCAAAGCACAAAAAAAAATCCCTACCAGAACTGAATTTAATATCTTTATACATATTCATGTCATATGGTATTAGTTTTAGTCTTAGCTTCGTGCTGCCAACATTCTTAAAGTTCCTGTTGTAGCTAGTCAGAAAGTCAGATAACACGTGAATACGTACATCATTTAATAATGCGTTCTGACAAAAAGCAGATCAGAGGATTTGAAGAACTGAGGAAATGACTACAGCGTTTGGCTTTGGTCCTGGTAGCATAAATGTATGGTAAATATATATTTCCATGTATTTAAATGTAAATAGAGTGTGAAAACCTTTTCTTAGTTCTGGACGAGAAATACATTGCTACCGTAAGTAATGACATCACTCAGTGCATCCACCACCGTTACAGTTATGGCTCCTTCTACCTCGTCCCCACTTTGCCTACCTCCCGCAGTGGCAGCTATAGAAAGGCTGACCGAGGAAAGCTGCCTATGCAGCAGAACTCCCTCCATACAAAAAAAGACAGGGGAATTCAGTGCAGTAGCTGGGAAGGATCATGATAGTCAGCTCCTGCCTCAGGTTCCCACCTCGGGAGGTGCCTTAGGTCCAATCTGATTTGAACTTCACTTTTATGGCAAGCTTAAGTTTTCCTTCTGATAGAGTATGGACAAAAGTGAAAAATTTGTAAAGGATCTTCAAACCCTACTCTAAAATACATTGAGTCCTGAGATCCCTCCAAAATCTTTATTTCTCAGAAGCTACTCACCCAGTTTGCCCCATCCCAGGAGCCTCCCACAGCGAGTAGTACCTGCGCCAGATGACCCAGTCCCTGGCCAGATTCGGAAGCTGCCCTGCAAAGAACCTCACCCTCCTCCAAGGCTTCACAACACCTTCGCAGCACTCAACCATCAAGAAGAAATGCAACATAAAATCAAGAGGGGAAAAACATCCCTATACCCTACAACTTTGTAGCATTTCAGTAGATTCTACTAATTTGGGGATGAATTTCAAAAGCCTTAGACTTTCAAATAAAACACCCCAGCAGCAGGTCCCTGTTATTTTACACATTTAACTTGAAGCCCAAGAGTACATCACTAAAAAGAGAAGCCTGTGAAAAGCAGACGAATAATAAGTGTAGCTTGGATCAAATGCTCTTCTAATTTATACAAAAATTCAATACAGAAGAGAAAAGGAAGATACAACCATGACCAGAATTGCTAATTCGTGGCTCGCTGTCAGGCTTTAGTTTCATATCCAAATATTTAAATAATAACTAGATACCACAAAGTCCCCCCAAATATGACATTCTCTTTATATTCCAGAACCTGTCAACCACAGAGGCATTTTGATGGTGGCAAAGCAGCTCCTTCCTTGCTCATTCCCAGAAGGCTGCAGCTGTTCCTCTGCTTTTATCTGAAGCATGCAGAGCTTGGGAGAGCTCACTGGTAACAAACGCTGATCTTCTGACAATGTCATCAAAGACCTCCCTTATTTGTTAATTTCTGCACTGAATAATTTAGTTCATGGTCACCTAGGGCAGCTTATTGTGAGTTGGAAAGTAATTTTTAAACACGTAAGTGACTTCTATACAAAAATCAACCACGTAGTGCAATCCACGTCTGAAGCATTTTTAAAAGAGAACTGCATGCTGTTCAGAGCTGTAATCCTTTCTTTAGCCATAGCTTCAGGATGCAAAGAAGGAAATAGTTATCCTCAAAAATTACTTTGAAGCTAGAACATCTGTGCCTCACATGAATGGTTTATCTGGCTGTTGTTCTAGAACTTAATTACAGCATCAGTTTAAGGTGCATGTTTATAATATTCTTTTAGCTCATCGCCCAGTGGATTTAAAAGAACACTGAATCAAGTCAGCAAATAATAGAAACAAGCCTTGACTGAGGAATAAAATTATACCAGTAACCACATCAACCAGCGGACCAGCGCTGTTTAACATCTTTGTTGGTGATGTGGACGGTGGGATTGAGTGCACCCTCAGCAAGTTTGCCGAAGACACCAAGCTGTGTGGTGCAGTCGACACGCTGGAGGGAAGGGGTGCCATCCAGAGGGACCTTGACAGGCTTGAGAGGTGGGCCTGGGCGAACCTCCTGAAGTTCAACAAGGCCAAGTGTGAGGTCCTGCACATGGGTCGGGGCAATCTCAAGCACAAATACAGGCTGGGCGGACAATGGATTGGGAACAGCCCTGAGGAGAAGGACTTGGGGGTGTCGGTTGATGAGAAGCTCAACATGACCCGGCAATGTGTGTTTGCAGCCCAGAAAGCCGACCGTATCCTGGGCTGCATCAAAAGCAGCGTGACCAGCAGGTCAGGGGAGGTGATTCTCTCCCTCTACTCCACTCTGGTGAGAGCCCACCTGGAGTGCCGCATTCAGCTCTGAGGCCCCCAACATAAGACAGACATGGACCCGCTTGAGTGGGTCCAGAGGAGGGCCATGAAGATGATCAGAGGGCTGGAGCACCTCTCCTATGAAGACAGGCTGAGACAGTTGGGGCTGTTTGGCCTGGAGAAGAGAAGGGTCCAGGCAGACCTTCTTGTGGCCTTCCGGTACCTAAAGGGGGCCTTACAAGAAAACTGGAGAGGGACTTTTTACAAGTACATGCAGTGATAGGACAAGGGGTAATGGCTTTAAAGTGAAAGAGGATAGATTTAGATGACATGTGAGGAAGAAGTTCTTTACTGTGAGGGTGGTGAGGCACTGGAACAGGTTTCCCAGAGAGTTGTGGCTGCCCCATCCCTGGAAGTGTTCAAGGCCAGGCTGGATGGGGCTTTGAGCAACCTGGTCTAGTGGAAGGCGTCCCTGCCCATGGCAGGGGGCCTGGAACCAGATGACCTTTAAGGTGCCTTCCGACCCAAACCATTCTATGGTTAACATGTTGTTTAGGGGATCAGCCTTCAACGTTGGCTACATTCAGGCTAAGCACTATACTGTAATTTTCTGCCTTGTTGGGATCGTATGGTAGCTTACTTCTGGGCTTGGTGAGGCTTTCTGTGAAATCAGTGGGTGTTGGGAGATGATGTCTATATCTGCTATTAGCTTTTGAGCAGAGAAGGAAGGCAGAGTGTAAGAAGAGAAGAAACGATCAGAGCTAGGGGAAATGAGAGGTGACCAGGAGTTGGAGATGAAGGTCACAGATAGACTCAAAGCCCCAGCCCTGCAGACTCCTGTAACAAGTGCCAAATTTAAGTACAAATATTCACACTAGCTTTAACAGATATTAGAAAAGAAAAATAATTAGTTAATTAAGAGTAAGCACACACATCAAAACTACAAACCAAACTATGCCTTGGAGACCTTCCAGCCTTTCTTATGTGGCCTGTCCACGGCCATGGCTAAAGCCAAGGGGATGGTTTTGGCTTTCTGTATGACTGTCTGGGAAGAGCCACACCATCCTATCAGTACCAGTTCACAGTCCTTCTGCCAACTGCTGTAATTGGGTAGTCCCACCTCAGCTTTGTACCCAGACCTTCTCCCTGAGCACCTGTGATGGTTCTGATTAAAATGACTGTAAAATACTGCTCAAACCCAAGAACCCTGAATTATTTTGTCCAAAGGTAAAGACCACACTGAGCAAAGGTTAAATAAAAGACTATATATAGTAAATATAAAGTATAGAAAATATTTTTTTACCTCCAGTTTTTCTTCAAAATCTTTCAAGATTTGCCCTCAATTCCATCTCTGGAACATCCTGCATTTCTGGATCTTCTCCCTTGTTGTCCTGCTGACAATGGTCCCCTCCTCTTACTCAGTAATTACGTGCCTTAATAAGTGAGTGTCTTTCCATCTCTCTCTTCTCAGTTTTGGCAAAACTCATTAGCTTCATGACAGCTAACAAGGTACCATGGTTTGTGGCCATTGTGTTTATGCCTGCAGAATGCAGCTTTTGTAGATCACTGTTTCAGCCCAGATCCCCTAACAATGCATTTTGAAGCTACCCTACAACAAACAGCTGGCTGTTAAAACACAGGACTTGCATCATATTCATTAACAAAAACAACCAGCCAACCAAGAAACTATTTGCATAGACTTGTTATGGCAAATAAGGGAATTAAATGCTTAGCTGGATTGAGGCCTCAAAGTGTGGTTCTGATTATGAATTTATACTCATATGAATCAGAAATAACTCTGCCAACATCAACTGAATGGCACTGCAGTAAAACCAACACAAGCAAAACCAGAATTAACCTCAAGACAGATTCTTATTTTTGTTTACTTATTTAATTTTTAATTAGAAGGAATCTCAAAATGAAAAATATATAACAATTGCACAACTTCTTCCATTTCAGAAAAGGAAAAAAGCAGATGTGAGTGCAGATATGGTTTGCTGAAAGAGGAATGTGGCATTTATGAGCCACTCTCATAAAAATGAAGAAGGGACAAAGTAATTTCTTTCAGAAGCAGCACAGGACCTTAACAATGACCAATATAAGAATGATACAGTGCTGAAAGAAAATAGCAAATGACAGAGTTTTAATAAAAAAAACCTGAAGATGCTTGTGTACTAACACACTAATGATGGTATTAAAAGAGGTGCTGGCTGATGTTGTAGAGACCTATTAAGACAGAATTGAGTACAGCAGTAGTTTGACAATTTAGAGAAAACATTTTAGCAAATACATTATATTAAGGTCAGAACACTTTGGAGAAACAAGTTAACAAGATGAGAAAGGTCACAACACAACAGTGTTTTGAATTTGTAAAGATATCAGAGTCATTCTAATGATGTATTGGATTTTTTCTTTTTTTAAGTCATTTGACAAAATTTCACATCTATCTTCTACCTCCATGAAGCACAGCCTATAACAAATAACAGCTGCAGACTGGGGCTTAATGGAAAAAAAAGATACTTTATGGAGCTCAGTATGGCTCTTATTCAGAATCATCACCATTTTTAAATAATTTATATTCAAGGTAAAGTAAAATGACCAGCTTTACATGAGATCATTAGAAGTAACACAAAGAAAGAAAAATAGCTATAGAAAAACACAGCAGCAACATTGCCAGAAAGTAGGCTAAGAAGCTCTTTGAAGAACATAAGGTGTATTATGTTACATTAAAGATACATACCAATCAATTACTTCTGTTTTGAGGGCATGTTACCAATTTGGAGGGTCTAAAATTAGATGTCCTTTTTGTCATGCTGGGTTTTCAAAGAGAAGTCTCTATGGGATACAGAGGTGCTCCTAAACCTCAGCAAATAGGAAGCCAAGTTCATAGTAAGCAATGTGGCTAAAAGCTGGACACTCTACTGTTTAAAGTAGTAGAGATAATGTTAGCTCTACAACACTGCTAACTTCACAGTAGTTCAATATAAGAGAAAATTCTTAGAAAATCCAAACGAATTAAAGGGAGAGATGGTTCATCCCAAATTCAACTAGGTTTACCATACATGATTCTCAAGAGAAATCACTATGACCAGCTCAGCTGACCACTCTTCTGTGAGATTTAACAGACTCGTAGAATGTTTGTTGCTTAATGGATCATCCACTTAACAACATAAACAAGGATTGTCTTACAACGAGACAAATTCCCAGGCAGCCAGATTGATACCCAATGTCAACCAGTTAGAGCTTGGTGGTAACAAACTCTTACTAGAATGGTTTGCATTTATTTTCCCTATATATGATAATTAAACATCATTAGAGCCCTAGCCTGTAGGCAGAGCATGTAACAAAAAAAATCACAGTCTCATCACTCAACAGATCAAACTTGTCAGGCAGACAGTGTTTACAAAACACACAATTAAAGGCACCCACAAAACTTAAAAGTTTGATTTGGTCCAGTTATGAGTCTAGCTTTGAAAACTGAGACAAGAAGAATTCATGCCAACATCTGGCAAGATCACTGGACACTTAAAAATAAAAAGAAATGTTCCCCTCTCTCTGGGGTGGTATTTAGATTGTGGTGTTGTTTGTCTTTTGTGTTCTTATTCATCAAATGACCGGTAGGAATTTAACACAAACAAGCACTTCATTTTTTTCCCATGATTATGATGTGATGAGCATGGGTGTGGGAATCTGGGGGGTTTTGTCCTTTTTATTGCTCATTCCTCTCAGTGTCCTTTCTCTTATGCTTTTCCTAAGAAATGACCACTCTGTGCTGATGCTTCACTCTCTCCTTCCTGTTCCCATTTCTGAGCCATTCTCAGAATTCCCATTAAACACAGTACTTCCCCCCCCCCCCGCAATGCCACTGTAGCGCAGAAAAGACAGTCTGCTAGCTCTTACCTGAATACTCCAACAAACTGTTCATATTTATTTTCTTGGCATCTGCAAAAGTATTCCATGAGTTGGCAATAAAGGAGTACCGATACGACCAACACATCTGTTCGCCAGGCTAGTTCTTGCCAATGCAAGTACATAATCATTGCTCTAGAAAAATCTCAAACCTGTGAAATTTGGCATCTCTTCCTCTACTTCATGGTGTAGGAGTTCTTCCTGCAGCAGCAAAGCCATGCTAAACTGGTCAATGGTTACATGTGGCTGCACACCAGGGCTTTAGCTATCTGGATTTTACTAGCACTGTGAACACAAGGCAGAGGAGTGCTGGTCTCGATAGATAACATGTTTGTCCTGAATAAATTACCACATTTGCATGCCTAATTGTGGCAGAATTTTCTCTAGAATTGATGTCTTCTTAAAACTAAAAGCGAGCACACAGCTACAGAGAAACAAGATTCCCTGCCAGTGCTTAACTGCAACGTCCAGTTGTAGACATTAACGAACAAGACTCACAAGCTAGAAAAGACTTTGTTCTGCTCTATTAGTACCAAATTCACTATGTTTTCTGTGATTCAATGTGACATAATTGCTAATGACCATTATGAGGGACATGACATGGCATTTGATGGTACATAATTTTGAAACTGCTGCAGGAATTATGCCATGTACTACAGTTTAAGATGATCATCTTTTTACGACACAGAGCTGTTTCTTCAGAGCTTCATTCCCTCGAGCCAGAGCTGAAGATAATTGCAGTAGTCTAGTCCTACAGAGCTCCAATCCACAGTTAGACAAACTTCAGAAAATCAGAGAAAGGAAAAGACATCCGAAGACAGAGGTACATAGAGTCAATGGAGGTATTGCTGTGCCCTTTCTGGTCCATCGCCCATCCAAATACAGGACACACACACACAAAACTGAAGAATGCCATCCTGTTAATTTGGAGGCCACTGCAAGCATGGGGACTTTCCAAATACAGCCTCATCATTCCAATCACGGCGCTTCTCCTGGAGACCCAAGGAGAATAATAAAGGCATTTCATTGACTTACTATCACACAAGAGTTTTCCACACACAAGGAATTGTTCTCCATCCACACACACCTTGACTATAGGTGCTGCCACCCTCAGAGCAGCCCTCATTCACTACTGAATTGCGTGCTGACTTTTCAGAGCAATGGGTCACCTTCGGATAGATGGGACATTGCTTCTTTCTCTTTCTTAAGGAACCTATGTTACTATGAACGTGAGGTCGACCATATTCTCTTTGCAAACTTACAGTGATGGGTGACTTGCTATGTAATTGCTTTTCTGGGCAACTTATTCCCCTGAGTCAATCTTCCATGCTGCTGAAGGTGCCAGAGTAGTTCCTTTGCAGTCATAACAAATGTTTTACCCATGTTAAACCATTAAACAAAGGAAGGGTATGAGCTTTTTACAAAACTCTCCTGTGAATTTATTTATTTAAATTCTTAGAACTCAAGTTAAAACAGTGAACAATTTTTAGGTTTGTATTAATGACTTTTTTTTCTGAAAAAGTGATGTTTAGATAAATATTAAGTAAAACTAAACAAAGCATGACAGGAAATAAAACTTTTCCCTGCATAAAACATGTAATTCAAATACAGTCTCTACACACAGATATCCAGCAGCTTCAGTTTGTCACAGTAATCCACAAAAATAGTGATTGAAACTTTACCCACCCCCCTCCATCCACCTGATTCCAGATAAACCACAGGAGCATGACAGCCCCACTAAACTTCAAGTTTAAGACCAGGTTACTACGCAACTACTGATTTTTCTAAACTATTGCACAGGTCCCCCTTCAATTGATACCGTTTAAATCTTCCTGCTCCGTCTTGCACCACAGCATAGCTCTTACAAATGAAATCAGTATGTCCTGAAACAGAGGTAACTCAAGGAAATATAGAACAACTCTGATTTATATGCTCTTACTCCACATGCATGTAGGTATAAGCAATCATTCTGGGCTCATTAAGACTCATTCATTTTAACTTACAGACTCATGCCACATACTTCTGCAACACTTTTAAGACAAAGCTGATGTCACTCGCATGCCTGGGGCTCAGAAGTTAAGATGGCAGCAAATAATGCCATGAATAAAGTGTGACTGCGTTAAAGTTGACTGTCTTTAAAGTTATAATGTACCTCTAATATATCTTTCACTCTGGCTTTTCAATATACCCATTGTACCAAGCTACAGTCCCTCAGAATCACTCCTACATGAGGAGTATGAGAGGGTGAGCGATCTAAATGAGTGCAGTGGCATCAGGGAGTCTCTATTGAGGCAAAATAACTTCTACCACTTCACCTATCACCTCTGATGTGGGTACTGAATGCTTGTAAATCTCTTCTCAGTGGGCTCTCTCATTTGTCTTATATTTAATCCTCTTTGTGAAACTTTCCCCACCCTTTGAATGTAACTAAGATTCATCTTGTTCATCTGTTCTTTGTACCTCATTGCAAAAATTGATGCTTGAGATAAGATAGCTGGATAATGATCACAAATAGCTTCCAAGAGCCTCTTTGATGTTAAAATAACTTATTTTAAGGTACTTTCTCTCCTGCCTGCTGGGTTTAAAAACTTCCCATGGCACACATAACATGTAGGACTGCAAATTCTTGTTGCATAGTTTCCAGAACAGCTTTTTAAAGCATCAGTGCTATTACAAATCTTTATCAAGTACATTAGGAATTGTTAAAATGATGCAGGAACAGACAGCTACATCACCTGTTGCAGGTATAAACATCTTCTGCACTACTAGTTAAACAGTGACTAGGGGGTAGGTTTGGCAGATACCGAGCAACAGTTACTTAATTAAAATCATGACAAATGTTTTATGCTTCTTCAAATTACATCGTGTAGCAACTTGCTGCTTGTTTCCTTTTGGGGTATAAAAAGTCTTTGGGAATCTGACTGCTTGCAACAACATAGAATGACAAGATATGAGTGGACAATATTTGATTGTTATAAGAGCTTTTCACTGTACTAGAAGTTAATTCATCACATCTAAAATGTTCTCTGATCCTCACAATGTAGGACAGGGGGATCCTAGTTCCCTCATAGCCCCTGGGAAAGGTCCTGATACTTTCCTAGAGCTTTTGGATATTACAGATGAGAGACTGAAGGGAGAAAAAGATGCAGCATGGGAGGTTCACCTTTGATTTGAAGAGCCAACCTGTTTATGACACAAAGACTTCTTGGCTTTTTTCTTCCTATGGTTAAATTGCCATATTCAGCTTTGTATTTCCACAGATATTCTCCTGCTTAAGAAACCTCAGTATCAGGATCTTTTTGTTTCTGCCTATGTGTCCCTCCTTTCTTTAGTCCTTTGTAAAACCAGAGTCTACCAAAATCATATCTCTAAGAAAGTGCATCTTTACTGAACAGAACATGTTCTAAGGTTAAGGTTTAAATACTTGGAGTTTCCGTGTAATGGTTCAGTTGCTTCCAGGCAGGGGGTAATATAAAAATTTTGGCCATAGTATTAAAAAAAAAAAAAAAAAAAAAAAGCCTTCAAAACAAATCCCTTGTTTCCATTTGGCTGGCCTAAGACTGTGAGAGTGCTTGGCTAGCACAGCTAAGTCCAAAGCTGTTAGTTTGGCAAAGACATTTTCAGAGCATGCTGGGATCAGCGGCAATTCCTCTGCAATTGCTCTTTCCAGTTCAGCAGGAAAGGACAAGGGAGCCAGTGGAAAGAAAGAGCTTGAGATGAAGAAACAGGCATGAGGGATACTGAGCCAGGCTTGGGGGGGGGTGGGAATGAAACATAAAGTGTGAGAGGGATAGTGAAGAACATTAATAGTGTCTGGAAAACATTTTGTTTTAATTTCAAGGACTTAAATGCATTTTAAATAAAAGAGGAGGACATTTCAAAATGGGAAGGTGCAATAAACACTGTCCAAAGATTTTGTGGAGTGAAATAAATTTCGCTGCTCCTGTGTTTTCCAATAAGAAGATTTCATCAAAATTGATCCAATTTTGTGACACACTTTGATGTCCCTGGATCCACAAAAAAACCCAGTGCTTCAGCTAAAAGTTGATGTCATGCACTAACTATGCTCTCATTATTCGAGGTGCTACATATACTGCCCTAAAGAACTAGGTGTTTTCTTCTTTTGTGATTCTTCCCATTTATCTGTGGAAAGATTTCAACATCTAATACGTAATGAATCTCCTGTTTCATATCAACAAGGATTCATTATGGTGAAGCTCCAAAGCTACATGCTTTATCTGAATGTACAGTAATTACTGTAGCAAGTCTGCTGGTCTTCACTTATCTTGTTTGCTAACGTATCTATTGATAGTGAAACAAACAACAGTCAACCTTCCTAATGAACACAATCAATCACAGTACACACATGCCGCAACCAAGGCCAAAATGTTAAGACATCCTGCAGCCCTGCAGAAAAGAAGCCTCCAACAGTGGCAGAGCAGAAATATTGGAGGAAAACACCAAAGCAAAACAAATATCAAATTGAAACCAACAACTGTGGATTGTTTTACAAAATAAAAGGGCTGCTGTCTTTGTGACAGCTTACTGAGCAGTGTGCTTTAGGCAGAAAGCCAGGATGAAAGGGGGACCAGGGAAATTGAGCTCTCTAATGCTGCCTGCAGTAAGCATCCTTCTCTGAGCACAGGAAACACCTTTCATTTCTCCATGTCATTTTTGTGTTCAATAGCTAAAAATATATTAGTGAAATAACTGAATTCATCTGAACAGAACATTGTGCCATGGCAGAAAGCTGTGAGGGTATACACCATGCGGTGCTCTCTGCCTGCTTACCAGAATCCTGTGTTTCTTTCCAAAGTGTCTGCTACTGGTCTCTGTCAAAGGTTGCATACCTGAGATACCGAAACCCCTGCTCCGACCCAAGTGTAGCTCTTACGTTCTTACATGTCGTCGATCAGATAAATAGGGATTGAAGTTAAACACACTGGCTGAAATTTCATCCTGGTGAAAAGAACTAGCAGACAGCCTACGCCCTGCTCGATTTCTCAAAACAGGCATTAACTGGAGGTTAAGCAGGGCAGTGGCACCGCATCAGTCCTCTGCTTCAACATGCTTTTCCTTTCAAGCCAGGAAAGGGAAGAATCTACGTCTCTCACCATTGCAACTCGCACACTCCTCGGAGGCGTCTGAGGAGAGGGCATGACTGGCTTGTCAGGTCACCCAGACATCTGTAGCAGTTACACAGCACGTTGCAGAGCCCAATTCATTTCCAGCCCCGTTGATCCAAATTCTCAACTTCATTCTGCAAACTACCTAGCACTTCATAGCTCAGAGTAAATCCTCCTCTCCTTAAGTGTCCTTAATTCAGTGTTGTTAATTATGTTTATAAATGCAGCCATATAGCCCAATGCATTTCGCATCATGGTGGTATCAGTAGCCCACATAAGTGATTTCTTCCCTTTCACCTTAGCAGCCATTCCACTACACAAAGCACTGCTGGTGGCTGTTGGCGTAGACCTTCATGCCTGGCTGCGATACATCTGCCAGAACACGTGGGACCACGCGTACCTGAGCAAGCAGGTGGGTTTGTTGGTAGCCAGACATGCTTCCACCACTTCTCTGCAGAAAGTCGCTTTGCGAGACGGTCAAATATCTGGAGACAATAAGGATGTAGCTGCAAGATCTAACCTGAATCGTGCAGGCAGGAGGATTTTGAGGTTTTGGAGATGAAAAGGATGCTAAATACTGGGCTTTATGTCACCATGATCATAATATGAAATTGTCTATTGACTCTCTGTTCTTCTGCTCCATAAAATATTAATGTATTATAGAAGGAGGGGAATGAGACTGCTGTCTTTGTGGACATGGATATTCAGAGTGAAGTACTAGTACACAGGCTGAAGCTTAGGGCATTATTCTATCCCTGCATTTACTAAAATGAGATAGCATCAATCAATTTTAAAAGCTTACCATACCCATTTAATTTAGTCAGTCCTAAAACATTAAATATAATTAAACAGTGAAAAATATATTAATGGTTTGAGACTTGCCAGGAAGTTCTGAGCAAAGGGTGAAATTTTTATCTGTCTCCAAACTTTATGCCATTCAGCAACAAAAATGTGATATTCTACATTTAGGCATAAGAGTCTAGTCATTTTTTTTCCGATTAAACTACTTTTATTGGTTTTGCCCAAGGTCTTAACTTCATTTTAAAAAAGCTTTTAACATTCACATTGCTGGAATTTCAGAAAAGGAAAAAAATATAGCATGCGCATGCATGTATATGTATATATACTCACTTATTCATACATGCATAGAATAAAAATGTAAAATACATATATAAACTATATGACTTTATATATAGAATGGATATGCACATTTGCACATACGCACATTCTGCATTTTCATTGTACAGTTTCCTTTGGAAAGCAAAACTATGAATGATGGGTAGATACAGTTAGCTTTCGCTTATTTTCACAGCACATATTTCTAAACATTGTAGCCAGTTTTAATAACATCAGTAGTATCTTAAGACCTAGAAATCCCAGCTAAGGTCAGCGGCAGTGGGCAAATATAACTACACAGAAGCGATCTTATCCCTCAGAAAAGGTGTTTATTGCACCCAGGCCTGTGCTGGTGTGACCTGAGTTTGATTCTTCCATCCCCAATCCAGCACTATGATCCTTGTCTATGCGGGTCTCTGGAGGACAATAACAGCCCAGTGCATTTACTAGATAGACCTAATGGTCTCTTCTGCCTTAAGAATTTCCTATCCCAGTAAAACAGAACACATTATGTTGGTTGTGCTGGTGGCTAGAAACTTGAGTTGGAGATAAGAGTCCCACTGTGCTAAGATCAACCTACAAAAAGACATCGTATCCAAACTCCGAAGAGTTTATAACCTATGTACATGTTTTCAATAACAACTGTCCTATCAGGTCAAAGCAATTTGATGGAAAGCCAGCCCATTTAATGTGATTTCCTCATGCCACAGGAAATGCATGCGGAGCAGCGGGGAAGCAGAAGCCAATTTTGCAAAGGGGAACAAGTTGTGCTCTGCATCCCAAATTAGCATCAGTTGCAAACACTTCTGACTATGCTTTTTTTTTTTTTTCACAAGAGGGCTTTTAAAATCCATCTCCGCTTAATTTGTCCTACATCAGGAACATTCATGAACTCACTACGCAGATCTCACTGTTAACAAACACCTTAGCTTCACTTTGGTCCCCACCTACAAAAACCCCACTTATTCCCTAGTACACTGCTCCATAATAAATATTACTCAGTAATTACTGAGGGAGCCATAAAAGGGAATTGGCATCCTAGCGACAGAATATTTGCACTCCTTACAGATTTGCGACTTTAATATTGAAGAGATGCATCTTGCCTTATAAAATACTCCCCAGGCTGCTTGTTTCCTTCGGCTGAAGACTGAGCAAACGTATCATGGTTTGAAGACCAATCGCAAGGCAGCACAAAGCAGCATCCCAGTTACAAACAGCACCACTGGCCAAACAAACAACAGAGGAGGATTTACAGGGACACAACCCTGAAAGCCTGCTGTTGAAATGTATCAGCAAATCATCCACATGCTTAACTAGATTCGGCAGGAACACCAAGATTCAAACTATATTTTATTATACAGGTTCACAACTTAAGCATACAGGCACGGCAATACACTAGAAATGATCATGACTGTGAATTGCTAGGAAGTCAGCCTACTTTTATCAAGGGAATCAATGCAGAGATTTCCATACCTTGATCAAGAAGGGAAATTTATGCTTCTTTTTGTGAGAAACCATTAGAAGAAAATCCCCACCTACCCAAACACATACACCAACACCAGAGCGCGCTACTTTTTATTAAGGGGTATCGATCAACCTCTAAGTACTCTTATATGCATGTCCACTTAAACATAAGATGAGTCAAAACATTACACCAGTATTAAGATCAGTTCAGCATGTTCTAGATTCAAACGTAATAAACTAGAAATACACTCTGAATCAGCTAAGCTCCCTACCACTCTATAATAAAAGCTTCTCAGCCATCATCCTTTCTAAACTCCTGATTAAGTATAAATTCCCCTTGCACTGTTTGACACATTCAGAAAGATCAGGCTTTTTTGGCCCAGCTGGAGTCCTAACACGTGGTCTCTCTGTAGGGAGTTTCAATCTTGAATATCTTGCCTGGAAAACGCCACTCATTCTCACGCCTCATCGCTGATCCCCCGTCCAGCAGATTCACTTAGAGGGAGTCTCAGACAGCTCCCAAACCTCTAAGAGCTTTATAGGCCAATAACCAACAACTTAAACTCTTTCTAAAAATTAATAGGCAGCCTGAGGACAGACAACAGTGCAGTAGTGTAATGTGTTCAGGGTATGAAGCACCTCTCAACAAGCATCTGACTAAATTACCCACCAGAGGCTTACTCCAAAGCCTACTAGCTAGAAAAAAAACCCCTCTTTCTGACTTTCCGGGGCCTTGGATCATTTCCCTAACTTACTTTGGATTCACAGGAAAGCATCTGGAGGACATGTACAGGTTCAGCAATAACAGCTAGGTACAAATGGAAAGATGGCGATATTATTACCAAAGAGAGATTAAAAAGAAAACCAAATCTCTACAGATCACACTTAAAAAGCAGCAAAGCTTTTCCAAAAAGAGATTGCCAAACCTCATCAAATCTACTGATCAACTATATTGAATAAAACTTCTATTAGTATACAAATGAAAGCCTGTACATCATGTGTTAGATCTAATTATATTACCTACTACCTTAAAAGGAAATGCACATTTCCATACTCCTTTGAGCAAAGGAGATTCAGTACCTCTTCCTTCACACCCAGTTAACGATACCACCTTAAATCAGGAGCATCTCCTGACTTACTGTTCTTCTGTAATTAGCCAAACAAGAGCCTTTTCTATTTGAAGTAAGTAGGGAGAAAAATGAACTCTGTACCAAAGGCTCCTTAAGCTGCTATGAATTTGATGAGATTTGTTCTGTTGTGGTCCATCAGGAAGGCATTGGCCATGCCCAGCAGCACCGTTTGGCACTGTGCGCCCCTTGCACAGGACACCAGGCAGGCTGCTCCCAGCAAACCTGTACAAGACACGCTGCTGCAGTGGTCCAACAAGTCTGGGAGCAGCCCGTCGGACTCACTCCACAGTGGGAAGGCTTACTTTGCTTCTTCCCCACAGTGGAGCTACACAGGGACCTGTAATCCACACCACTTCTGATGATCTCTGTAATGGTACTCAAGGATGTCTAGACACACCATTTTCTGAGAAGCAGATGGTGCTGCTCACTGTGCCAACAAGCACAGTACAGAAGAGCAGGTGATAACGGTAAAAGGAAAGCCCTGCGCTGTGGATTGAGACTGGGCAGATGCAGTCTGCATACAGTAGGCTTTAATGCCTCCAATCTTGGGTGATTTAGTGTATTTTTAGTCTTTTCCTTTTAGGAGTCTCCTGAAGAAATTCAGCACCTCACAGAATAAGTACACAGATTGCGCTAGTACTGACAGACTGCTTTCACCTACTGCAATTATAATAAAAATTTTAAAATTGTGCTAAACTGAGTTAAGTACGACATACATGCAGTAGAAAGAAGCATTATAGATTGAAAAGAAGAATAAGGTCTTCATTTTTTCCTAACCTAGCTGTAGCAACCTGCTGACAGCTAATGAAAAGGACCAGGAGACAATCATGTTGGACTTTGTAAGATGTTTGGAGCCCACTTGTGACTGTGCATGAATTGCAGACTTAATTTGTGTAAATGGACATAAAACCCACACATCTGACTATTTTGAATTATTATGCAAAATTATTTGGACATCATCAGGCTTCTTCAAAGCTTATATTCACTTCATCTTCTCTATTTTACAAGCTTCGATCATGCTTTATTATAAAGCCAATACCATTAGAGAAAAAAAGGATTTAAAACTCAAATTGAATTAGAAGAGATTATCCACGATTATTTTCTTTCATTTAAAATGTAAATTTTGATGCCAGCTATCTGGAGCCAGAATAAAAGAAAGACTCCTGTTTGATGATTCATACTGACTCGTAGGATGCATTTAATAAGAAACTACAAGAATTCCCATTCTACACAGTTGGATAGGCTCCTCTCATGCCACGCCACTACATTTCTAACGCAAACTTTACAATTTGCCTTCCACTTCCCATGTTTGCAGACCTCCTGGGTCATGCTGGACCAAGCATCTTTAGTGCAAAGTGCATTAGTGTATCTCCTATGTGGTGTTACTACGTACTCTTTAGGTTCTCATGTGTGGGCAAGGGAAGGGGCACAAGAACTGTGGCTTCCACACAAGCGTGCCTTATCTACCATCACTTATTATTAATTCAATTGGGTTATCTTGCTGCAAATAAAGCTTGAGAGTAGAATCAGTGCTGTAACATCTATAAAAGCTACTTGCACTTGCATAGCTGTGAGGCTGAAGCTTGTCCATGATTTTGAAGTAAACACATTTTGGTTGAACTTTTCACTGTTACCAATGATCTGCTTTCCCATCTCCCACATCAAACCAAATTAACACGCAATCAACATCTCTCAAAGAACGTGACAAAAACACATGAATGAGCTTGATTAAAATTCTGCTTGAGTCTGAACTATGATATCAACATCATAGGTCAATAAGATCCAGACAGAAATGGATTACAGACAAATGAATATATATATATATTATTCCCTCTTTTCCTTCATTTTCTATTGTACCTTTTTATATCTTCCTTCTAGCTTTTTTTCTGGCTGCACCTGTCTCTTTAGAATGACATCTGAAAAGATCCACACTGCCATGTAAAACTCTATTTGCCCTATATAGGCAGCACTATTATTTGTATTGCAGAGCAAAGCAAAATACCTGACTAATGGTGGAAAAAAGTGTACATTGTGTCCCAAAGGTCCTTCAGTCCAACAGAGAAGAACAACCAGTGGAAGAAAAGCTTTCCTCTTACTCTCCTTTATTTGTGGGGAAATGAATGGAAGAGCAATGAGTCAAAACAAGAGGAAAAGCAGTCTTGAAACAAGTAAATCAACTAAAAAATAAATTATGAACTCAAGCAGAGCTTATGCTTGATAAGTCACTGGATAAAAAACAAAAGCCATCCTTGGAACAGGGCTATACCTGCTAAGCAATATTTCACTCTTTCCCTAAATAACTTGGGCAAAGTCATGCAGGAAGACATTGGCAGAGTCACAATTTAAGTTTTGACCTACAGGGTATCACTTCAGTACAGATGTAACCTCCAGGGGTAGGTACGAGCTTAGGAAAGTCCACCTTTGCAGAATTTACCAGCTGAAAAGAGCAGGAAAACTATAGCAAAGACACAGCATTAGGGCAATCACTCATCATGGCCAGTTTTGCTGTGTGAAGGAGTACCAATAAGGTGCTTGCAGTGAAGTTTTCTTTCTCTTTCTCATAAAGCTCAGACCCATCCTGGCTTTTTATGAGCTTAGTATAACATCATCCAACACCACACAGCAGTGACTGTGGAGTACAACCTGCCTTTCCTTTCTTATTTTCTTTCTTATTTTATACATCATTTCAAACTCACTGCAATAAGCCCACAAAGCCAGCAGAGGCTTTAAAAAGTTAATGAGAAAGATGCAAGAAAAATGTATTACTGTTTGTTTCAGAGTCCTGCAATGTTGGTGGTTATATACTCTGAGACAGTGGCAGCTCCCCACCATGGGGTTTTATTGCATTACTCTGGCAAGCAAACCAATGTATTGCTAATGACCAAATCTTTGTGTCCTTACTTACTGGTGCTTTTGATAATAGTGATGCCTGAATAAGGCGTTCAGGCTTGGCTCTAGTTTCAGTTTTCCAGTGCAAACTAGGATGAATCCAAAAATAAAAGCTATTAATACAGTTTGAGTTTCATAGGAAGGTTTGCATATTGCGTAAGTCTGGGTCTCATGGTTTTTCTATGCTTCTGACTTCATCAAATCAAGAATAGAACCATAGAAACATTAAGAATGATGCAGAAATTATAACCAAAGATGTAATAGACTTCCAAAAGAAACTGCCTCTACAGAACTGAAGGTGCAAAACCAGGAAACAATTTTCATTTGTCTAAATCAATGCGCCTGTACTCAGAAACTACCTTTAACACTGACGCAAACCCTTCCTAATGAATAAAAGTCTTTATTTTCCACAGATTCAGTCAACCCAAATAAAAACTATTATTGAAACAGACATTGGTAATAATGAGTTTTGGTCACCACAGATAAGCATTCTCTACTACACTTACACCACACTTTCAGTTCCTTTACTACTCAAAGCCCTCTGCGCTACTAGTCTGAAATCAACAGGGTTCCATTTTAATATATCCTGTGATTTTCCTTAAATAATTCAATAACATTTATACTGTACCTTACCCACAATTGAAAATTTTTCTTAGAGAAATGTATGACATTCACAGTATCTTTCAATATAAAAGTGTTGGGATTTTTCAATTAACATATGGAAAGCTTAGTTAAGGTAAGCATGCAGTAACCAGGACAGCATACATCATACTTGCCAGAAGATTTATGTGCTTTATTTCAAAATATTAAAACATGCTTAGTTCCTTGTCTTTCAGACAGTAAACAGACTTGAGGATAAAAATGAATCCGTGTAGAATAAATAAATTCACATCTTGTAAATGCAGGATGATTATTCTGCAATTTATTTGATGACAATATGTAACTAAAGATGGAGAAATCCTTTGTTTGTGACTAACACGCCTATTAAATTAATATAAATAATATATTGCACCTATATAGCTAAATCTGAAGTGAAGTCTATTACTTAACCAAAAATAGAGCTTCTAGCACCACCAAATATTACCATCTTCCATCGCCAAGAAAAAAATAAGATCCATGAATACCAGAAGAAAAGCCTGCTTTCAAAACACTTCCAAGTATGCACTTGTTGTTTGGGTGCAGGTTATTAATTTCTACTGCTTTATTTTTTATTGTGGAGTGTTTATTCCTCTTCCCTTTCCATCAGAAATGAAGAATGGGCTGTTCCTGCTCCTACTGATTTCAATGAAAGAAGTCTTTGTACTTTGTGTCACACCTCACTGATGCAGGTTTGATTCATACAGATAACAACAGACATTTTTTATAGCAGTTTTCCAAACACTGCAAAAAATTATTTCTCATTTGTAGAAGAATATATTTAAACATGAGCTTTGTAACAATGGTCGGAAAGAATTACAAGATTAAGAGAAACAGCTATTTAGTTTGCTGTAAAGTCCAGTGAAATTAATTCACAGATTTCTGCTGGTTTAAAGATGCTTTAGATCTGGACCTGGCTGAGATGAAGATTGTGATTTTATTGCCTCATGGTGACCAATGACTTTGAATCCCCCTATTGCTGACAGTGAAGAGATAACTGAGATCATTCACTTTTGTTTAAAAATACATACCATTTAGCTCAAATTGTTCCTACAGAAAGAGAGGCCCAAACACTACTTAAAAAATTAGAAACAATACAAATAAAGGAATGCACATATATATATATACACACACACACACCCCCACGTGGTTTTTGATTGGGTTGGGGTTTTTTAAGTGCTAATTTGAAAGGGCTCAATTTGTATCCACTAGTATCTGGGAGCAAATATTTATGTATAGATCACAAATATATAGTGAAGATGAATGGGCATGATTCATAGCACATATAGTGCCTGAACAGAGTGTCCCCATAAAGCTTACCGCCTCTCTACACCAGCAAGATTGTCACCCCAGATAACGACAACTGTAGGCATGGAAGATTTTCAATCAGACTTCATGTGCTCTGTATCACGATCTGATGACACTTTTACTTGTAGGGCATGACCATACTAAATCATACATTATCTCTGCACATATATCTCATTGGATGAAGTCTAACACAAAGCAGCACTTTTTTCAGGCGACAGACTTTTGATGAATAGACACATGAATGACAAAGACCGCTTCTAAACGGTACAGTGCTACTACTGCAAAAGAACCTGTGCTTAAAATCATCGCACACGCACATGAAATATCATGGAAGGCTCTTGCCCGAACAAGGTTTTTTAAGGGGCTCAGGGAGAGGTGGGGAGCTCTCTACTGAAAAGGCTGCGATCGCCAAGCCGAAACGAAGGACACGTGCAGAAGTGCACCTGGCATTAGAAGTGTCCAGGAGGGAGCTCTGACTCCAAGTGAGTTTGGGGGGCTCCCTTCTTTCTCCCAGCTCTGTAGCTGGGCCAGACTACCTGATTTTCCAACCACAGCTACACTAAAGATTTCACAGAAGCAGAAGATACTTATTTTGGAACATAATCTTGTTTGCTCCAGATGGGAGAAGATAATCCTTCTCTGCCTGCCAGCTGATCCCTGAACTCCCCCAGCTATGATCCTCCAAGAGACACGAATGCCGGCACCACCAGCCTCCCTCTGTGTCAAAGAGGGACAAATCCCCGTGCCCAGGACTCCTCTCTGCATGAGGATTCAGATGACATGATCTGGGCCAGGACTCTGCAGGCGCAGAATGATTATATTTGTGCTCTGCAACAAGCTGGCACTGAGTTTCTTCAGGAGATGTGTTATATCTCTGTCATCTCTAGCTGCCACAAGGTATGATGGTTGTTACGACAAGCCCTTTTCATCGAATGGCAAAGTACTGAATGCACATAATGCCTTGGACAGATGCACTGGCATCTTCCTTTTTCTTTACTGCAACCAGTTTTCTTGTCTGTCTTTTCTAATTTATGCTTATCTAAGCAAGGTGTAATACATGAGATTTGTCTCTTAAATCCAACATTCATTCCCTTCAACCTTCCCCTCACTCCTCAAGGCAAATTATCTTATAAACCTACCTCAGAACCAATGGGAGATGTGGGATTGGGTGATTTTTCAAGCGTATAAAGAATTCATGATCTTAGAACACATGCACAAATTCACTGAAAACAAAAATCCCTCTCTTTGATTTCACCAACCAAAATGCACTAAAATCTGAATATATTTAACTTTTTTTCTATGCTCGCTCTACTGCTATGGAATTGCTCGTATGCATGAAACTAAGGCTGCATTTGCATATGACTTTTGCAGGACTAGAGTCTACTTTATAATGTGTATTCTTCCTTTTCTATGCTGTATCTTCCATTTTCATTATGCCTCAATACACTGAAATATGCTGAGTGGTTTCACATGAAATATGTTTCTCATTTTAATCAGTTTAGCATCAAAGGTTTTAGGCTGGTATTTTCTAGGTTAGTGCGTAGGGTGTTTATTAATTTGTCTGTGATGCCTTCTCTCATTAGTGTTTAATGGAATTTCAAGCAATCCCAGCAGCTAGTAGATAAATTATTTTTTAAACATTCCTATCAGTGTATTAAACAATCAGGGTCTCTATTGTTTCTGAATAATCTGGAGTGCTTGTTTCATCTCCAGATTAGAAAGCTGGTACACTCCGAGTCCTGATTGCACAGGGCTGAAAAAGAACCATTTTTTATTCGAATTTAGCATGATTGAAAAGTAGCAGCCTAACAACCCCTGAGATTTGGATCCTCCGATATTCCCTTTGCAAGAACATGACCAAAATAAATGCCACCGAGTCCTGATCCAGCTAATCTATTTACTGGCAAAAAAGGTCCCTGCCACAGCCTTAGCCAACACACAGGACCTCTCTGTGTTGGAAATCTGCTCCAGCACGGCAGGCTCAAACCAACACCAGAACTTAGCTCCTCTGCTGCTTATGGCTCTTGCATTTGTCCTGATACCAAGGAGGCCTATTTAACAATACCTGTGTTATGCAAATATTCAGCAGCTGAGAACGTAGCAATGTCTACTAACTATTGACCTTTGCTGCGTTTCACCCTAAGATATTGAGTTTAGACAGCCAAGAGTTTCAGCACCCCTAAAATAATGTCAACAATTTAGAAAGAAATGGAGTATTCCCATCACTAAAGCAATATCTTAAAAATCAGCTTGTGTTCCAAAAAGATTTTTAAAGGATCCCATAATAGTCCAAATACACTTTTCAATACTATATGAGTGTTTAAATCATACATTTGAAAAAAACTGACAAATTAAGTACCAAAATGAATTGCAAAGGCATAGTTTTTTCTCACAGAGAAAGTTTTTAAATCTAATAATAATCTCTGTAGGGAAAACAAAAATAAAGGTTTTCTATTTTTAGAAGAGTGAATAAAACCCAAGAACATGGAAGGGGGTTTCCATGGACACAGCCTGTCTGCAGTAATCGAGAGGCGTGGTTTAGTGTATGAAACAGTAATTCCAATGTTGGATGGAGGTGAAACATTACTATGCAAACAAATCTGAGGTTATTTTTGTTTTCATTCCTCTGACATTCCTCTCTCAAGCCTATATGAATAAAGAACTGTATCTTCTTGATCACAGTGCCATGAAATCACATTTACATCCTCATTCCCCGCTCATGTTCTTGTTTCACTTGGTTTAGCGTGCCAGACAAGAGTCAGAAACCGACCGCAGCCGTATGAAAATGGCTTAGCCACATGTGTATGAAAGACAGACTCAACAACCATTAAACTAGGTCTCATGAGTTTGTCAATGATCTATGTATTGCTAAAGTTTTGCTAAAGAACAGAGCTCAGCATTTTACGTGGAAGCTTGATTCATCCCTCCTGGTCCAGAAAGGGCACACTGCAAAACAGCAAGGCAACTGGTTTCCAGACCTGATATTTAATGTGTCACTGATATTTACAGTGCTCTTTAGCCTCTGCTTTCCCTTTTGTCCCTTCTGCCCTTCTTTTCTGTGAAGGGATCCTCTTGCTTTCCCCTGCTAATACATAATCTTGCAGAGTCCTCAGAGATGCTTTCCCCTGGATTATCATTTTTCCCTTGCTGGGCCTACCAGAAATAGGAAACAGAGCTGTAAAGACAATTTCCAGGTGTACCACCCCCCCGTCCTCTGTAGATAACCTAGATGCAGTACTACTCAGGTGGATGGTTTTGCATCTCTGAGTGTAAGATGGTTTAAGAGATCCTTGACACAGTGAAAGCTCTTCTGTCTTTGGAAACCTTGAAGTCAATATAGAAGTCACACCAGCCCTCACAGAGCTGGTCCCTCTGCACTACGGACAGGCACCAGCTCCTTTCGGTGGGATGCTCTTAAAAGCACAAATGGCGAGGACCAAAGACACCCAGCACACTGCTCTACTTTGCCAAAAAAACAGCTGAACATTTACTGTAATTCTTACAGGATCAAACACCCCAGCAAGGTTGAGTGGAGAGGAGAAATGACAATAAAAGAAGAAAATCTATCACTGGACTGCCTGACTAGCTGTTTCTCAGGAAGGTTATTCTTTTCTATAACAACAAGTCAGGAAAGGTTTAAAATCTGTCTTAGAAAAATAACTGTAGCTGATTAACTAGTTTATTGTTTTCACTATATTACACATTGAAATAACCAAGGATTTGTCTCAGAGACAAGCAGCCATTTTGTACTGACTGCAGTGGAAGTTGTTGCAGAAGATGTGCACATTACATTTATCTCACATGATGGTCAATTACTTCTTTTCAAAACAGATGCAAATCATAGTTTTTCTCATCAAGGAGTAGTTTACAGGCATTTTACCCAAGTCCATACACTACCATCAAGTGTATGATGATAAGAACATGGCTCATCCCATGTTCTTTTGTGGGGGAAAAAAAAAAAAAGTAGTTTTGCTATCTCTCATTTTGTGATGCTCTTCACCTAAAATAAGAGCAATTCCATGGGAATGTATCTGCTGGTGTATGGGAGAGATGTAACTACTATCAGTGCAGAAAATACATCCTTCAGCACACAGTCCTTGAGTTTTTCCTTCAAGGAAAATGGCAGCAGGAAAAACAATGAGGCTTGACACCCAAGGAATGCTCTCAAAAGGCTAACAAATACCAACTTACATAATTAAAACTATCTTTCTGCCAAACATCAAGATAACATGAATATGGAGTAATGCCACATTTATATGCTTAATTATAGAATTCAGGTTGTTTAGAATACAGGCCGTTAAAAGCAGCAATGAAAAATTCAGCATAATGGCAATATATGTTAATTCTTGCTAATTGTACGAACTATTTGGATCATACCCTATGTAACCCCCTTCCATGCCTCCCAGATTTGCTTGCAAGCTACAGTACTAAAACTGAAAAGATTACTCTACACCTTTGCACAGGGAAGTTACTAATCGCCATGCATTTCATTCTGCGATTCTTCTCCCCTACAAATGAAAACATAGCAGGAGTGAGTGGTTTTACCTGATTAAACAGAACACATCCTCCTGAAGGAGTGGTATTAGGAGCAGAAGTTACAAACCGATTTTCTTGTTATTATTTCAAAACATACAGTACAATATATCCAGTATGCATCCAATAACACACCAACCTGATGAGGCTCCCTGCATGCCCAAATCTCAGATGGCAATTTAGAAAGCCCACACTTCAGTGCTGCCTAATCCCAGCTGTGCACAATCTATCAGTGCCTGCACAGCTCCCTAAGCAACTCCCTCACTGCAGCTGCGCACAAGTTCACCAGCCCAAGGATTAAGTTCGCTGAATAGGGGGATAAGATAAGGGGAAAGAGTAAAGATATTGAAACAGATAAAGATAGTGAAGAAGAGGTCTAAGGGGTGTGAAGGACATAGGGGAAAATAGCAAAGTATAGTATAAAAATAGAAAAAAAAAATCAGAAGATTGTATTACAGTCGAGACCAGGAATGTATGTGGATGATCTGAATACTTTTATAATGGATATGTTACATTTGTTTGGTCCCTCAAATGTTATAAGCCTACACAAAATTACGAGAGTCCTCCCAGCTGTAACTATGTATTTTTGGAGGGAAATGTGAACTTGGAAAAAAAGAAAAAAAGCCATAATTTCTGACATCTACTTGGAATACTCTCTAGATTTACTTCTTTAGGAACTGTTGATGAAACAACAGTAAAAGGAGGCCTTTTTCCCCATGGTTAATTCTCCTTGTGGTTTTACTTACACACTCTGTCAGCAGCTGGAGAGGGGTAAATTCTGCAAGAGGATGGAGTTAAGAGCTGCTAGGCTTTCCTCAGGTTCGTCTCATTTCCTGCCATTTTGTACACAAGAGGTGAGTATGCACAGACCAATGATCACATCCAGTAGTCCTAAAGCAATCCTTGTTCAAGTGAGTGACCCCAGGCAACTTCCGATCACATCCCCAGTCAAGAAATAAATGCACACATGAAAGAGCAGTGAAGAAAATTATTCAGCAGACTCACATAAGCCATTTGGTATTTGAAAATAATAATAATACTACTATAAAAAAATCCTATGGTTCTGTCTCTAGGGGAAAAAATGCTAAAGAATTAAAAATTCTCTTTTAAAATGAGACCACTGGATTAAATTTAAAAATATATGCTTCAGAAATCTTACAACTGACAAAAAATATTAGTGCTATTACCAGTCAGTGCAAGTAATGGTGTCTTATCAAGGAAATTTGACTGATGGACCAACAGCATGGAAAAAAAGAGGTTAATTCACCTCAAACAGATCAATTTAATTTTTCAAGTTACCGTTGCTGAGATTCAAAGCCAGTCTGGTTTTGAATGATTGAATATAAAAAGTGCCCAAACAAAAGGGAGGAACACAAGTTACAGCGAGGGATGTATTCCTATTCTGATGTAATGAAATTTATGTGCACAAATCCCATTAGCATCAATAGGAGCTGCACACAAATACGTGAAATACAAATTACTCAAATTTACCTACATGCACATGTTCATGGACTACCTCTTGCAGATTCTTTTGACTGTGAAACATGGACACTGACAAAAATATGATTTTAAAAAAATGTAGAAGCCACATACACTCTTTTCTATAGCAAAAAGACTGGTCTGTGGCTTATGTGTGCCCAAGAAATTTCCAAGACCTCAAGGGAAGACTCATCATATTCTTCCTTTGGCAGCACTAGAAAAATTCTCTCATTTCCTCCAAGCTCACCTTTGATTTTAGGAGTCTGATATAAGGACTGCTGCAATATAGGATTTAGCTGAAGAAATGGGATCTTCTAAGGCATATGTGAGGCAAAATTTCCTCATAAGATTACCGCAGAAAATCTTTGCAACATCTTAGTGGGTTTACATTGGTTGGTGGATTTCTCAGAGCAACTGGTATGCTGAACATCAAGCTTCCATGGGGTTAGGTTTGATCACACAAAAATTGAGAACAGATTTGGAAATTCAGACCACAACTGGAAATTAGAACTTCCATTCCAGTGGAAATAGAAGGAAGCTTGCTGTGTGTCAGATCAGAATAAAACATAGAATTTCAAAATCTTCAGGCAAGCAGAAATTCTCAGTGATACAGTCCTTTGAGCATGGCAACATTTCATAAAAAGGGACAATATATAAAAGTCCAAGTGGAATGAGGTGAAATGCAATGACAAATTTGAATCTACTAACTTACACATTTTTCCACCCGCAAGTTGGAAGAAGTTTATGTATCCCTGAGAAACACTTAAAATTTGATTAATCCGCATTTTCTGACAGGACACTGTTGTGTCAAGAATTTTTACCCATGCTAGTCATCATATTTCGAGCATCTCGTGACAGTCCCTACAGACAGTGAGTCAACTCCCTCAGAAAAAAGGAGGCAGAAGACACTTTCACTAGAATTAGGTAAGTTGAATGCATTGCAGACTTTCTGGGATTTCTGAATTTAAATTTTAACCCCAGAGATCCTTTTAAAAACCCTTGTATTTCTAGGGTTTTAAAATACACTACTTCTTTTATGAACAAGGATAGAACTTTGTAGACAGGAAATATGGGATCCTCAATCGATACCCTTCAATGTTTTATTTTTCATCAAAATGTGCTTTAAATTATATGTGATCAAGACAAAAAATTTCAGTTGAGAGTGATTTTTTCCACAAGACAACTACCTTTAATTGCCTTTTACCATGATCAATGTTGACTCAGTTTGATTTTGCCAATAATTCATGAGCTTTCATGAACATGCATATACTTTTCTATACAGGTTGGCATTATTAAATTTGACTTTTCCCAAGAACAGGGAAATTAACTGAATGAAAGGGGAATTAAGAAGAACAGGTAATAAACAAATGCATATGAAGAGAATCCTGTCACTTAAGCTGGTTTGGCACACATATCCCCTTCTTGCCCCAAGATTCACCCACTGCCAGGTCCCAGGTTACTGTTTACCCTGATGATGTCTTTTGGTTTTTTGTATGTCTTGATGAAAGCCTTTCCAGCCAACACTAATATGCAGCAATTTATGATGGCAATATCATTCAATTCTACTGTGTGAAAATGCCCTGATCCTCATAATTTTAAAATAATTTCTTTTTGCTTTCATCAGCCAAAGATCACCATAAGTTTGCAGCTCAATGGAAAGTAAAACACTGACTATGCACTTTGCTTCCTTCAAATAGAAAGCATATCTGTCAGTCACGTCATAGAGTAGTTGTCTCCAAAAATAAAACATTCCATTCATGTAGGAAAACTGCCTGAAACCACAAAAGACTGATTTTTCTCCTAGAGCAATGCTGACATGTTTTATGTTGGCATCTACTTTGGCTTACATGCAGCATATACATTAAAGGACCTGGTATGCCATGTCCAAATCATGTTGAAGCATCTCTGAAATAAATGGATGGGGACTTCATCCATTAAAAATTTGGACAAAAACCTGTGAAGAGCCTCTGATTCACTTCAAGTGAGGCAGTCATCCTCTGCCATGTCTGGGATTTCAGTCTGGACATCTGCTCCCAATGAAAATCTAAGGCTCCAGATTCTACTCCCAAGCAGAGTACCAGTCTGTGAAAGCACCCAGCACCCTCAGCTTGGCTTTCCTGGAAACATTTGGCTACGCTCATTCTCTGATCTGTGATTCTCAAACAAAGGGATATTTTCAATAGGGAATGTCATTATCCAGGATTCAAATCAAATAGATCAATAAGAACATTCCCCATCCCTCCACCCCCACAAACACCCAACCCTGAAATCTATAAAAGATAAATGAAGTTACTTTACTTTCAGGTTTATGATATTGTAGAGAATTTAAGATCATGTATTTCATGATCATGTGGAAGGAGAAAGCTCTGAGCACTGACAGCTTTTCAGGAAAGTGAATTGTACATTACATGAATAAAATAGGAAACTAATACTTGAGAAACAACAACAAACAAACAAACAATTAAGCTGTCAAACAACAGTCAGAAAACCAAACCAAAAAAAGTACCCTACCCTGCACCCCTAGCTCTATTGCCAGCATAAGATAAAAAGCAGACAAAGAGCAATATCTAACACAAAAGCAGTGTCTTCTATTCAGGGAAGCCAATAAGCTTAATAGAAGGAAAGTGAGGAGGAAATACCACATTTAAAAATCTAGTGATAGGCTCACTTGGAAATATAACTCCCTGGTTTTCTTTTAAAATCTCCCCCATACATATGCAGTGCAATGAATTATATTGAAATGGATGAGCTCCTGTCATCTATTATTTGAAATGTGAGTTGAGGTTCACTTTAAATCATTCCTCTGCCAGACAACAGATAAAAAAGAGGACCCAATAGTTTCAACTCTGAAAGCCATTTCACCATAAATATATGTCTCGTTGACAGTATATTGGATGAGCTTATTTACAGATTCCTGTTCCTATGGTCTTCCATAGTCCCCAGCCTCTTACCTTTATTCTCATTACAGTATGTATTTTAGGTAGTCATATATAGGAAAAAAAAAATCATGGTTTTAGAAATACTCATACTCTTCCTCCCCTAATTAATAAAAACTAAGAGAAAAGAGTGGATAGCACAGGACAAACTTGCAAGCACAGAACTGTACTTCACAAGTGTCTTTGCTAAACCGTACTGCTGTACAGACTCTGACCTGGGCACTGCCTCTTTTTGCGGAAGGACAAAAAGTCACATTTTATGTATTTTTTTTCCAGTAAACTCGCTGATAAAAATAAAAGCCATTCATGGAGGACTAGACACGATAAGGCACTCGGAATAACAGCAACATAATTTCAGCTAATTCTTCTTTCTTCCTCCCCTTGTATGGGACAGGGGACATCTCCCAAACTTGTGCCCAGTGTCAATGTTATCTTATTACTTTCTCTGCCACTTCAAACCTCAGACCATCATGATGGTCACCTGTATAACAACCTTGAGAAACTGGTGCTTTCCTTTTACAAAGATATGAACAGTGGAAGACTTGATAACTCAGAAATGTACTCACTGGCCATCAACCCACATTTTCATAATAACGATAAATACGTGATGTGTCCAACTGATGGATGGCTCAGTCACTGGCTGTTTCCTATTTTTAGCATCACTATGACAAATAAATATGGATGTGCTGTGAGTGGGCTTGATATTTGTGCTGTTTGGTTGTTGGTTTTTTTAAAGAAATACTGAGTCTTCTCATAGATATTATCTGATAAAATTATCTTTAAGTGACATCCCTGAATAAAACAACCAAAAACCTAGCAACATTTTTTTCTAGCAAAGCTAGAAAATTATCTTCCATGCCAGCAATCAGGATGAAGACAACCGTCTACATTTCTTGCAATGATGCATGCATGTTTTTGTAACAAACAATGGAAGTTATTTGCCTGAATTTTCAGATCCCAAGTATTATATTAAAGTTAGAAGCTATATACTATATATATCACAGATCAGTGGGTGAAGCAATGGTTGTATATGAACCTGTATTAGTATTTTGTATGGTAGAACATGAACAATTACAGCATATTAATAGATTGCTTTTTCATTTACATTTGAAGGATTATATATACACATGTGTACATATACATGTACACACACACACAAATTCCTAAATTAAACAAACTTTGTCTACCGTACTATGGTTAAATTATTGTTTTCCCTCTGAAAGCACATCTTATCAAATGTCCATTATGCTTTGGAGAACTTGGTCACTGGGAATTTTGATGCACACTGTTGTGCAGCATTTCAATTGTGAGGTTTGAATAAAGGTTTAAAAGGAGCCCTAAATTCAGGAAAGACTTTAATATCTAAATAATTTGAATGAAGTCCTACCTTTAAACTGCATATTTGCATGAAAATAACTCCACAGAGTGCTAGCCACAGAGGGGGATCCTGCTTTCCAAGGCTGTAAAACATGGATTAAAGACTACTGCTGCACCCAGAAGTTGAGAAGAAAAAGATCATCCTGAACAGTTTTCTGAACATCTTTCCAGAGCTACTGCTTGAATCTGCAGTTCTCCCGCTGAATTTTGAGTTACTTGCAATTAGATTAGACATATTTCTGCCACGCGTTTGTTTTAAAACACTGAATACATGTTAGATTACAAATATGACTTGTTTCAACATATGTTAAACACTCCATATCTCTTAACATAAAACAAACAGCTACAGTTATAACACCACTCTTATTTTCTGTGCCAGGTTTTAATTACATAGAACTGGAACTCAGAGCATTGCTCAGTCCAATAAACACTATTAATAGCCATGGATCACGTATATAATTCCTACAATGCAATTTGAAACACTGGTATGTATAATTTCAATATTATAATTATTCACTCTGGGCTGTTTAATAGACGTGTCTCAATATTGTTTTACTGATTCACATCAACTCTAATTAATGTCTGTAAAGCACTTGATCATGCAAGACATTACGTGAATGCCAGGGATTTTTCCTACAATATAGTTTTAACAAATACTCCTACTATTCATTATTTATGAATCATGAAAAGGTGTTTGATACTTCACAGACACACAAAATGACAGATTTTCTGTCCTTGTATGCTTCATAATGTAGAGGAATATAAAAATAAGGGTATTGGTTTCCTTTTTGTCAGTTTATCTTGACATAATAGCAGCTCAAAGATTTGCATCATCAGAATGACTTGGTGGATCTATGGAGAATCTTAAAACTCTTTTGATTTGAAATCAGCTGTATTTTGATTCCAAGTACAGCGTCAGCCACTTGATACTTTAAAAGATGTTTAAAGGCTTAGAATAAACAATTTAAAAAAACCCAGTTAATTGCAGCAGAAAATATGAGATTTGCTTCAGAGAATCATCTTTTATTTTTCCTAAGCCGGTAATTCTAGCATTTCTCAGAGGGAGTTTTTCTTTCTTTAGGTATGCAAATCAATTTTATACATATTGCTAATTAGAATTACAATGAATGTGCTTTTGGAAGAGATGTTGGCCTATTTGCTCATTAACTGGAGGGTAGAGAAGCAGTCTTGTGATTTGCTCTCTTGATTCATCATGTTGCACTCTCAACCACACGCCATCCACCCCGTATGATACTTTCTGTAGGGTGCACAGCAGCGGCGCGAGGTTGGGGAGCAAATGCTATTCTAACGCTGGAGAGGGGCTGAACTCTACCCTGCAGTGGTGAATGTTGCAGACAGCCACCGTTGGGGTTTTAGAGTGTAGATACAACAAGTATGACTCAGAAAATCTCTTTTCACAGAACTCAAGTCATCTTTTGGGATCTGAGATATGGTTGCTCATATAATTTATCTTCTACCGGTTTTCATAATTAGAAATTATGAAACTGCCACTCTTGTTTTGTACCCTTGTCAAAAGACCTCCTTGTGTGGTATATTTTATTTGCAAGATATTCCCATAAGCCAGATTCTTTATAGGCACTTCAGGTCAATGGTAAGCAGTCCACTACATAATAAAAACACTATAAGACAAACACTAAAAGAAAATACTACAAGAAAAGATCATGCATGGAGACAGCTGGCCAAAATCAAGAACAGAGCCATGGCTACAGTTTCAAGAAGATTCAGGAGTTTCCTGTGAGAAACTGTTAATTTAAAGCACTCCAGCATAACCCTACATGTGCCTCAACAAACCAGGATGGTTTTAGGATTACTAGCCATTTGGAAGCAGGAAAATATATAATCTTGGAGAATGCAGTTCCACAGAACATGTCCCATATTTCAACATATTAAAGGAAGACAAAGATAATAATAAAAAGATCTAGGAGCTATGGACCTGGTAGATTAATAAATGACATGTTAGATACAACTGATAAGTGCAATCATAAAATAGTCTCATAACAGGTCGCACACAGGCTAAGAATGTGTACCACATGACTTCAACTAAAAGACTAGAAATTAGCATCAAACAACCCTTGCACAAGGACCTAGCTCTAGCGCACGGCTTCAATTTTAGCTCATTCAGAGTCCACATCTTGCAATCGACATCTAAGCTGATTCCAGTTCAGAGCCAGTAAAAATACCCGCTTGTTTCTGGGGCTGCCTTTGACTCCAGCTCTAAATTCAACCCAATCTTAATCCCTCTCCAGAATCTCCAGCTCACCCCAACCCTAATTCTCTCCCAAAGTCCACTGCTACAAGATATTTCACATACAGGCACCTTTATACCACCTCTGAATAACTGAGGATCTGGTTTGCATTATAAATACCTGCACCTGCAGTTTAAAAACAATCCCCCGATAAGATGCAAACTGAGGAAAAAAAAAAAAACCCAGCAACCTCATACAAAACTATTTGGGAAGAGAGTAAATCGCAAATTCCATTGCATCAGCTTTTACAGTCACTTGATGGGAAAGGTACCCCTAGCTATGAATATTTTAGTGAGAAGAAGCCACATCTTATCACCTCATCAAAATATATGCACATAATTCTCTTGTATTACTGTTTTATAAAACAAAATGTGTTTGTAGGTTACCAGATAAGAGTATTAACACTCTACTCTTTTACAAGACTTCTCAAAGCACTTTAGCAAGGGAGGTATTGTTGCATTCATACTTCCAATGCAAAGCACAAGGTCATTTGTACATGGCACAGCTAGGAGCAGAGTTGGATCCTCATTCCCGCTTTATTTAGCTACTGCACTCGACTGCCAATGCAAAGCATTCCTATAATGCATACCGTGACACTGGGAATACAGATATAAAGTTCTTATTATAGCCATATTCCTTACCATTTATAATATGGATGGAATTGACTGTGAGTAGGATGGAATTTTCTCTGTCAATATTACTTCAGGAAACAACCTTTGCTGGTTAGTAACAGTACATTATCATACCACTTCCCAGACCACCTATTAAGGAAACACAGAACTTTCTAGCCCCCACACTGACATCACATACCGAGCTATTTGCTTGACTTCAGGTGTTCGTTGAAGGGCTGTTTAGCATAATGAGAGCCAGCTATGCTTGCCATGAATTTCACAGCAACCTCCAAGAAATTCTGTGGGGAAGCTATTGGCTGAAGTTATGTATAAAGCATAGTTTTGGCTGCACTTGTGTGCATCGTGACTAGCAGACATCAGCATATTCGGGACCCACTCATGCAACACCCAACTGGTCTCAGCAGCAGAAAGAGGCAGGAATAAACAGTTTGGTTGATTCAGAATTGGACGAGTAGTACCGGTCACTTAGCAACCTTCACTTCTTGGAGAGACACAGATGGTTAAACACCTGCAGCAGTCTTCAAATCAGGGACTAGATTTTTCTCTCATGCCAGTTTGACACTTCAAAAGCTTCCTCCATTTTACACAGCTTCTTACGTTACATCCTCGCAAGAGGGAGGGGAGTCATCAATCAATTACTATAAGCAAGGCTGGAGTAACCCATTCAGTCACAAGAATTGAACAAATTAAAATGAATGTGAATATACTCTTGGGCACAGAGTATTTTCCTGGGGAAGGTTTTTGTTTCCACTTCCTTTTATGTAAATATGTTGCCAGGAAATAGCAATCTGCATGTGCTTTATGCAATTCAATACAGCAGTCACCTTTAAGCAGCCAGAAAGAACACGAATAAAAAGGATACTCACTTGATTCTCCCTAGTTACGCTCATTTGGCACATTACATTTTGATTATTAACAATCTATCTGCATAGATGTCTGCATTATATTCACTGCTTTTACTCCTCCTCTGTTAATTTCATACACAATATAATAACCAGAGATTAAAGAACCACAAAGTACAGTGCTTTACTGCATACTACTGGATAAGTTATATACTTTGTCATGTTTATCACTTAGCGGTGGCTGGCAGAGACTTCGGTCTAATGGGCAGCTTATTAGCCTAGGTGAGCAGGGCTGTATTCCTAGTGCTGCCACTGACCTGGTGCATAAATTCAGGAATGACATTTTGCTTCGCTCTGCCTCTGGGTGGATTCACAGCTTAGGAACCGATGTGGCTGATGTATCAAGGACCTGGATGTTCTGACGAACACTATTATGGTAACTGTGCTGCTACTCCCATTTTGCAGAGAGGCAACAAATCTCATGAGCTCACATTCTTCTTTCCAGCAACACTAGATGTCATTCTCAAAACTGATGGCAAAAACAAACCGTCAGACTGTGGGATTTCTTGACTCAGTTTATCTGTGACTCCAAAAGCTCATGAGGAGTTATAGAGAGATTAGACATTTGCAAGAATATCAGTAATATCTAAGGTTGTAATTATAAATTCAAAACAAAAACCTCAACCCTTAAATGCTTTAGAAGGCATATAAACTGCTTTGCTTCAGGGAAAATTTCTAGAGCTTTTCCTATCTTTGAAGACCAGAGAAAATTTCCCCCCAGAGTTCCTTAGACTACAATTGCCTTTTGTTCGGGTTGCCTCAGAAGCCCGTGGTTTAAACCCTATCTGTGACAGCTAAGGACTACACAGACACTGCACTGATCCAATACATTAACTCCCATGTTTCTGTTCTGAAAATACTATCAATTTTATATAAAACTTTCTGCTTTCCTCCTTCATCGTATTTACCGCATGAATGAGCCAGCATACAAATTTAATCTCTCTTTTTTGAAAGACTGAAGACAGCATTCCAGCCAGATACTGATCTACTCAGGCTCTTTTATCTCTCTAATGGTCAATGCTGACATGTACTTAAGGAGGCTGAGAAAACAATGACAAAATAAACACTGGCTAAAGAAAAAAATCATTTCTGCCATCGACTTAGATAGCTCAGGATTTCTGCACATTACTGAGTCTGCTATGACTAAAGTCTGTTATGATCTGCCCAGATATGATGACTTTGGTTGGCTGTGTAGTTTATTGCAATTCTAAATGTCGCTATTGATTCAGACACTCACTGATATTTTTCTGCATGGACAGACATTATTTTAAGCGCTGCTTTGTTGTTATGGCTAATGTATTTGTGGTCATCTGATGAGTAACTTGCCCATGTGCTTGATTTTCAACCACTATGTTAATTATATCCCAATGTATATCTTCCTCAAGAAGGACACCTCTTTCATTAAGAATATTGGTTATGTTTTACCAAGCATAAACGTATGACACCAAAGTTTCAGTTTATGGGTGCTTGGGGTTTTTTTTCCTTAACAATTTAATAACCATTTTTGGGGCATTTTAAGGTGTTGCTCTGCATGTGAGCACAAGGATGTGACACAACACCTGAAGATGCATCACTGACAGCCTTATGGAAGCTATGTTAGTAAAAAGAAAAAAAGTTGAGATGCGCTTTGTGATGTGCATTAAAAGTCAACTCTGGTTAGGCTTTATTTTTCCTATATAGTAAGATTCAGGTAGAGAATTCTGGGGTCCTCTTAAACAAGTTATCGCTCTCCTATTGTACCTTGTTTTACTGGTGCACTATTTTTTAAAAGGAATCAGGGGCATTTCACATGGTAACATTGTGATCAAACACCTTAGGTACCAAGCACTTCACACTTTAATCTTCTAAACTAGATGCATGTTTACATGATTAAGGAAAGGGGTAGGGTGGGGGTTGGAGTGAGGGTGGGGGGAAGACTTGAAGCTGATTGAAGAAGCTTCCAGGACTTGATGTTATTAGCTGTATAAAAAGATGTTTCTTTTTAAAGCTCTTATAAAAATCCTAAACTTTCATAAAGAAGTTATGCCGAACCATTTGTGATGACATACTAAAAAGTGATTTATCATCCTGTACAGCTCTCTATACAGCCAGTACATGAAGGCATCTGTCAGGTTTGCTCTTAGGACAGAAATAGACTTGATGGTTTAGATGCCAAATTATATTTGACATTTAATTTACCATCTATGAAGCTGTAATAGTTCACCTAAGGAGAAAAGGAAGAAAACAGCAGGAAATTCCATTTGCCAAAGAGAAATGCCAGCACTCCTTCCTCTCAATAATCAGATATCTAAAGTCATAGATTATCAACCATAACAAAGTACATCAAAACATGATGAATGTAATGGACCAGAGAGGATATTTTGTATATAGAGGTGAAGGAATAATGCATATAAGAATGACTGTCATGATTCTTACCTCTTTTTCCTGATTTGGTCTGGATGACAGGCAGTAGTGACAGCATTGCCAGACAAGTGCCGGTCCCAAGCAACATAAAGTTCAGAGCAAGACTTACTTCCAGCATCAGCAGACTTGGAACCAGTTCTGGACGAGGAGCAGGGGAGCATCCTGTATGGAATTTGTCATACAGTGGAGCAAGGAAAAAGTGGGATCACAAACTGTTCATACATCAATATTTTTCACGGTCACTCTGCCTGAATCTCTTGTGAAACTTTGGAAGGCAAAATTGGAGATGTTTCCGAGAACTTCACGTACTGCAAAGGAAACAAAAAATTTTCATTGTATTTATCAAATGTATTCCATGTTGCATTGCTTCCCATCTTTGATGGGTTGAGTTACTTTTTCTAAAAAAATTTTTAAAAAGGGGGGTTTGGACTAGATGACCTTTAAAGTTCCCTTCCAACTCAAACTATTCTATGATTCTAAACAAAGCCACCTTTTCAATTTTCTTGGAAAATTATGTAGAAATTTTAGCAGTTACCGAACTTTTCCAAGCATGAACTTAACACACATCTTTCCCATTTTCCTTTTTTGAGGAAACAGAAATTCAAGAACTATAGAACTATTTTTTATTTACCACAAAATGCACATAAACACAAAGCTAGCTTTGCCAATGATCTCAGACACTTATTCATGACATTCCTAGTGACAGTGATGTGCAGCATTTGCCTTTTTCTGTCTCCCAAATCTCTTCCCCTTCCAGACACACATTGATGGCTCTGTCCACAGGTCCATTTCTCCAGTTCCATTTAGTCAGACAGGTAAGGATTCTCTTAAGGAACCCTATAATTATCTTCAACAAAACATCATAGAAACATATCAGGCAGAAAGGGAAGGGAGATGTTCTCATGTAGACAGGTATTTCATTTCACTAGCGTATACTATTCACCATTCCTCAGCAAAGAACGGCTGCAAACTTCTCTCGGGAAGAGTCAGGAAATAAACATGGACTATACTAATGCCTTGTTCCGTATTTGTAGTTGCCAAAGTGATTTGGATATTCTGAGCTATCCAAGTGAAGATTTCATTAAAGAGGGAGATAGAACTATTCTTACAGAGCATATTAAAATTAATTAGCCTTCAAGAGCAGAAAACTAGGAGCAACAAGATTCAGAGGCAAGTAAATTAACAATAGATCTCATTAAAAAGAAGTTGTGTTTAGACTGGAATGTCATGTTACTCTGGAGTAAATCAAAGCTTTCAAAATGACCATTTTCTTTAGCTGCAGAAATTAAGGGGAAAGTATCGTCACTTGGTCCTCCAGATGTTCATGCAGATTCTGGAGTTCTAGAAGACTGCTTGGGGGGAATTATCTTCAATGACTTTCAAGCTTTACCTTATTTACAGGCAGAGCACCTACGGATGTAGTCATCACAAAAGGAAAATGCAGTAATTTCAAAGGCTAGCCACAGCCTGTAGTAAGAGTGCCCTTCTGCCAGAGAAGTTGGGAAACAGCTATTTTCCAGATAAAAGATGCAGAGTCTGCATCAAGTTGCTGCTGTACGCATAGAGACCTTGTTGGCTTTAACACTCCTCTAACAAGGGGACATCACCTTCCAAGGGTAGCTTGTTTGCATAATGTCAGTGGCCAGCAGATTTTTTTTTGCTTGTTTGAGGTTTATTAATTTAAGTTTCAGACTGAGTCGCATTAAACTGGGGCGGGGGGTGAAGGGGGGGGGGGGGGGGGGGGGGAAGAGTTGGGGAAAAATTTGCAAATCCCTTCTGTACATCACTGATAGTAACTTATGCCCAACTGCAAATATTGAAGCACTACTTCACATGCATACCTCAATTATTTTGCCACTTTTTTAAGCTAGACAAGTGATACAAAATGAAAATAATCAAAGAAATGATAGCAAAAGTCCAGTATGTTTATGAAATAAGGCCCTGATCCTGTAACACAAATGCATGCTTAAATTCATTAGAACAAGTAGTCTCACTGCCTTCATCTCAGGAGAGGGAAGTTAAGAATTTGCCAATGTAGCATCATCACCGTCCAGATTTACAAAAGCATTGATTATATGGCATAAGGTATAATTTACCCAACTCTGTCCAGGTACATTTTGGTGAACAAACATCTTCCCTCCTAGTTATGCATGGACTGAAAACAGACAGTCATAAATAAATAAACCCCCAAACAACCTTGATTCTCTGTAAGTAGCTCCAGTTTAAGAGCAAAAAATCCCAGTCATTATATGCCTAATTTGATATTTTTTCAGAGGGGGTCTTCACATATGTACCCTTCTCAAGAAACCTTTGCTGTGAATTCTAAATTTTGTTGCATAAGGATTAGACTCTGGTGTCAGCGTAAGAGGTGCTGCAGGTGAGCACTGAATGGATTTCAGAAATGCTTTCTTAAAACAGTAAAATACTAGTTAGTTTCACTTCATGCAAGCTATTAATCTTGCTTTATTTTTTTGTTATTAACCAATTAAATAATTGTCGCCCATCTGTGAGACGGTAATATAAATGACTTATTGTACCCTTAATCAGTTTTGTTTTATCTATCTGTCAATGGCTACGAACTTAGTCTATTTGTCTTGACATCTGCTTGTGCTGTCATCTGCAGAAATGAAATTGGTTGAGATAGTTTAATATCAGGATACGTAAGGTGAGGGCAATCATTACTGGCATTCAGGTAGCTTGATATCTAAGGTTTTACCTTGGAAGTTATTGAAGACTCTAGGCCTGATCCAGTAAAATATCCTTGACATGAAACACACTATTATTAACAACAACAACAAATATCTATTATATAGCAGCTTTTCTTGTTTATATCAAGCAATTTCACAAAGAAGAAAGGAACTTGACAAATAGAGATACTGAGATACAGATGATTTTGAAAAAGATAACCTACAATGCAGTATCAGTAGCAAGCAGGAACAAAACTCAGTTTCCCAATTCCCAGTCCAAACCCTTTATCCACACCCCATGATCTATATATTACTTGCTACATTAGATGTTCCTTTCACAGAACTAGATGGGCCAGTATTAATAAGCCAACATTAACATGCAATCACTTTTTAAATGGTGCCTGTTTAATTCAACCGTACTATATTAACCAATCTGTAAATAATGTAAAGAAAACAGGTTTTGGTATTTATAGTTACCATGAAGAATTTAGTCATGACAGTACAGTACATCACCGACATTAATTTCATTAGATATAAATTGTACTAGTAAGACATTGATATATTATAATTAAAACTAATGATCCACTGATTCTCATCCAGAAATCCAGTTAAGATGACAAATATTCTTTTATTACAGACCAACGAATAAATATTAAAAGCATACAAAAGTCCAGGAGGTAAATTCCACGTTCAGTTATGCCAAGGTTCATATGCCAGTAAAATCATTTAAGCTAGGACTACAGTATGAATAAAAGGAGAGTCTGTGATGTTTTGGAAGCACACTATGTCAGAAGCAGCATACCACCAATTCCCAAGAGAAATCAGCTGGAGGATAGCTCCAGTTTCACTGTACAAGCTATCAGAGAAATTTCAAGCTACAAAGAGGAACCTCTGCTGTCCCCCACACAAATTCCCAAATATCTGCGTAGAGTCACTATAGATTAGAACTAAAGAGATGCAAGGAGGAAGAAATGTTATTTGAGTAGCTTTTCGAATGCAATTTCAACATCAGCCGTATCTAGACTCCTACATGATGATCACAACAGCTCTTGACAAGAAAAAAAAGCTGCTGATGGCTACCCAAGATCCAGTGCTAATAATCCCTAAAGGCTTAACCACACTTTATCAGAAGAAGATGAAAGGGAACAACAAGAATTCCTCTGAAGGAATGGATCTGAATCAACCTAAAGGTAAACAGTGAATGAAAACGCATTTAAGTGTCATTCAGGACAAAATACAATAGAGATTCTTCTTTCCTTCCAGATAAATAGCCACTAGTCTCATGGGTGCTGTAGACACACTTACTCATATCTCTTGCTTTCACGCATCCTTTGCTTTTGTTACAAGATTTTCCTACAATTAGACCTTAAAAGAATTGATCCTCCTTTCACCTTAAAAAGGAGAGACAGTTTCTTCTGAACGTTTAACAAAAGGTACTAAAAGCAGACTAGACATAGTCTTACAGTATTCCTCTCTTACAGTAGGGGAATCATCTAGATGTCAGCAACCGTGCCTAGTTCTACTGGTGACTTGCCAATTGCTAATGAAACAATTAAATCTGCCAACTTTTTAAAAGTTTAGAAAGACTCGTATTGATTTGCATAGGTATACGCATATTTGCTGTAGGCCTGACACATCCTGAACAACCCTTCATTTATAACGTTTGACTGAGGTGGTCACAAAGCGGGGAAAAATTTATCCATTTGCACGCCTAAGAAAGATATTCAGTCTGTCATTCATTTAGACACCACTTGACTGACCAAGCCCCTTATACTTTCTATACTGCCAGTGGTAAAAAAATTAACCATCTTCACACAGGAATTCAGAGCAACTAATTTAGGCCTAATACCTCTCCCATTAGTTCCATATCTAAGTATCTAAGCTAAGTTACACAAAGTTACACATCTTTACACAGCCAAGGACCCTCTTTTCCCATCTGCTTGAATTCAGACACATGGTGTATCTCCTCTATGTAACTCAAGGAAAGAACATTTGCCCATTTCGCCCTCTCTTTGCCTGGCCCAGCAACAACTACCCCTGCATTTCATAGTGCATCCACCATTGCTTTGGCAATACAAATATTGAGTATGTAATAAGATGTGCTGGGGACAGCGGTAACCCATAAAGCCTGTGTTTCAACACAGGCAAATGCAATTCAAGATGCGTAGGGCATTTCCCAAGGGGCGGAATACATATGTAACTTAATTAAGCCTTTTCCTGCAGGCCTGATTCATTGGGCCAATAGATACTGTTTTTAGGAGAGCACATGTTTAATTTACAAATTAGTGGATTACAGTAATATGCGTAACAACATATTAAATGAAGTATTAATGTAATACAACCCAAACGACACATGATAAACTATATAAGCATATATACAAATTTGATTTAATACGTTAGCTTCCTTTGCCCTCTGTCAGTCTGATTGCCTTTGCATAATCCATGTTTCTAATTATCCCCTGGTATGCCTTGCATATAAATAGCTAATTAGATAGTGTCCCTGTCAGCTATGAAGTATGTAATATCTGAAAAAATACTCCTTTGGAAATTTAATTTAGGATAACAGATTGTGCTATCCAACTGAAGAATTAAAGCTTTCAGTTTACTAAGATGTTTGTGCATTTAATATCAACCTCATACTATTATATTAGTGCCCCCAAATGCATCCAGTAGTTTTATTCTTTTTTAAAAATCATTCTGTCAAAAGCTTGTACAGTAATTACAGTCAGATATTTAAGATCTAAAAATCACATTGCAGATGATGATTTTACATGTGTCGACTGTCTGCTGAATATATGCTAAGTGGAAAATTCTCAGATGCAGCTCTAGAAACTGCTATACCAAATCATACAAAAGGACCATGTAGTGTTGTGTGCTCTTCCTGGTCATAGCCAGATGTTCCAGGGAACAGTATTGGTGTTCTGAACCTGCCAGATGTGGAATAATCTTGAACATCAGGTTACCTTGCATCAAACGCCTTTTTCACATCTTGCCTTGTCACAGTTACAGGCCAATTCAAATGCCACCCTGATCACCTCCAATACACACAGGACGCTTCCAAGACCGCCTTACATATTTAAAAAACAACAACAACAACAACAAAACCCCTCTTGCTAACCATTCTCTTCCTCACTTGACCTGCATTCTTCTACAACTCTTTTATTTCTGCCCCCCCCCCCCCCCCCCCCCCCCCCCCCTCGCCCCCCCTCTTCCTTTCTATT
>NW_010973082.1:5305860-5383514 GCF_000737465.1 Haliaeetus leucocephalus
CTCTTTTTTTGCCCCCCCCCCCCCCCCCCCCCCCCAAGCCTTTACTGGGCTTCAATCCTTTTCATTTAATCAGTGCAAAGCAACAATAATTTTCTGCAGTAAAAATTCCAGGTATGTAGCTATAAGTGAAATGCTGGCTGCAACAATTACTTGCTTTTCCTTGGCTCCAAGCAGCAGATATTAAGAAGGTGAAGGCTGGAAGGAGTGCAGGGAGGCTGAAAGGAGCACAGGCAGGGAGATGCCATAAGGGTGGAAGAAGTAGTGTGTCAGGGTAGATGCAATGGATACACAAACATCTTGCTCTCCTCTCTCACTGTACAGCTAAAATTTCCAAAGCCATACATGAAATTTAAATAATATTCCTTATTCATTTTATGGGCAAGAAATATTCTTCACCTTAAGCCACAGCCATGTGTTCCTCTCCCAAAATTAAAAGGGATGATTGCACAATTTTGTTTAAAGACTCATTAATACTGTATGGCAATTTGAAAAACACCACTAGATTTCTTATTCATCATGTTGTGTCTGGTAGGTAATATTAATGGGTACACTTCAAATCTAGGCCATCATGCTGGGAATGAGACCAAGGGGAACAAAAAGCCGTTGGAACATTGTGCTCTCTCTGGTTTGCATACAGCACGCCAGATTCATCCCTGGTGCAACTTCACCACAGAAGCAGCTCAATATGTTCTGTTGTGTGTATTATATAGCCCACGTAAAGGGCAATGATGCACATTTCAGAGTAATTATGGTTAATAAAGTACTGGGATTGCAGAACAAGTTCTTATAAATAGCACAGGAATAAACATTAAAAAGATGGAAAGGAAAATCTTTTCCATCGAGGGTGGAGGGGAGGGGATTTTTAAAAGCAGTCGCTTCATGAGTTCACACTCCTTCTTTTTAAAAAGAAGTAACCCATGTGCACAAGGGACCGTAGGAACATGCTAGCTGCTCTGTGATACCGCTGCAAACTACTCCTATCCCCATCAGCACAACTGAACGGGTGAGAGCAGCCTCCCTCAAGAAGGGATAAGACAAACCACAGGAAAGATCCCACACGGGAAGATTTGCCGCAGAACAGCTAGAGCGCCGCAAATTTGCACCCCCTGCTAACTTCAGAGGAATGCCTCTGTGTGCCCATAGCCAGGGAGCAAGGGTACACTGCACTAAAAGTCAGGGTGATTTGTTATCTTAAATAATTTCTGAAAGCAAGATTTACATTCTTAGTGGCATCCTAACAGCTCTATATTTTTCCCCTCTCCTGTACAGGTGCATTCGCTGGTATGGAAACTTTATTGATGTCATCTTTGCATCGCTGTGGTAGAAGTTACAGAATAAGCTAGCAAGAGATTAAGGAATTATTTAGTACAACTTCTATGGAATTTCTCAATTATTTAGAGCACAGTATGAATGTACTTGGCATTTTGTTATTACAGACGTTCCTTGTAACTGACAAAACATAGCTGTACTTCTTATAGTAATTAAAGCTAATAATGTTTAGGAGGCAGAACAATACCCTTCGGTCTCCTGGGTGTTATACACTAATTTATGTTCTTATGTGCCAACATTTAAAACAATTTCTATCTGGTCAGAACGAATGTAGGATCTTTGGATCCCATGCAACTTTTCTTATTTAACTCTCTTATGGAAGCCACCTCAAACAATTTGCTTCCTTACACTTGAAAGATGAAAAATATGTTTATATACTTCGCTATTCCCCCAGCTGAATTCTCCCTGCTGTGCTTAGCACAAAGCTGTTTTCTGCTCTGCCACATTGCTGCCATGATTGTGCTTCTTAAAGCCTCAACTTTATAGAAAAATCTTTTCAGTGTTAAATACATTCACACATATTTAGAGAGTACTTGTTTACACCTGAGATAGATAGGGAATATCAGAATCTTCTGCAGTAGTATGGACTGTTTAATTAGTAACAGGTTAGCAATACACATAAGCATTTCCAAGCATTCTTGATAAAACAAGAACTAATTCATAAGATAAAGACTTCAAGTAACATTTGGAAAGTGGCAACGGATGGCAACAAGCGCAAACCATCTAGGACTCAGTTCTAGAGATGACACTGCCCCTGAAGTTCCCTCTATACGTGAAATCAAGCATCTGAATATGACACCTTTCTGGTGAAGCATTTTCACCGGCAAACATAGTGACAGCTTTTCCCACTTGTCTGAAGTTTATGCATATTACAGTCCTTTCCCCACATGAGGGAATTTATGCTTCTAATACTGTAATATACCATAGCAATCTGCATTACTTTCAGTAAATATATTCCTGTGATTATTTTGTATATCATCAGCAAGCTTAAATGAAAATGACAATGTCTAGAGATACTCTTAGCTGATAGCTGTATTTATTCTGTATGTTTATGCACTGGCTGTCAAAACAGCTGTAAAATATGAATATGAGCATGTAGATTCTTTAGAAACTCAGAAAAAGGAGATGTCCAGTCTACCCCATTTCAGTCCTGTCTACCCCATTTTAGATACACAGGTGCTGCAAAATGTGTCTCCATTGACTTTTTTTATTACAGTCTAAAGTAGGGAGGGGTTTTAAAGCTTTGTAGGATGTCAGTAAGAGGATCTCTCTATATCCAATTCACTTACCAATTTGTCTGTTATCAAGTGTTTATCAGGCTGTGACGACTCCAGTAAAGTGGAGGGGACTCTAGAGGAGGCATGTGCCACTTCTGTATCAATACTTCACTTTTTTTTTTTTTTTTTTTTTAAAGCAGATCTAACAGTTTTCCCCCCACTGAAGCAAAGTCACAGAAACATGACTCACTGCTGTCTTTTAAATGTCATTGCATGGAAAAGGTCAAACTCAGGAAATCACGCAAGTTTTTCCCAGAATATTGTACTTTGCATGTGAGAACTGCGAATTGATATCCAGCTAAAAGCCACCATTTATGCTTTGCTGAACTTCTGCCTAAACCCTGGCTTAGCATCACTCTGTTTAACATCAGCATCAGGTTTAAAGTGCAGAGTCTTGACTGCATGACTGTGGTTTGGTATATGACTCGAAACCATCCATATGCAGAAACGACTTTTACCCATAATGCCCAGTACCAATGACTGTATACATACTAAAGAAACCCTGTTTACCCACATGGACCTACAGTTATCCCAAATTAGCCAAGAACATGAGAGTCAAGCGACACTCTCACCCACCTGACAAGGTATCCATCACAAGTCTTCAGACTTTCTTCACTGGGTAAATTCACTGGATTGCATCAAAGATTTTCAGCAGTTAAGGGAAGGGTTTGATTTTTCTGCAAAGACATTTTGAGACAGACGCTAGCTTGAACAGCCTACACAATCAAATCCGTTCCCTTAATTACGAATCTTGCCTCATCTGAATGAATAAGCATCTCTGCATCTGGTACAAGTCATGTTGCTAACATTTTTGTCAGGTGCTTGTCTTCATTTAGCAATTAAACTAGCACAGCACTGAGAGGAGGCTTTTTAATTTGCATCATGGCTAACTGATGCAAGATGTCTAGAAGCAGTAGCACAGTATAAGATTTCAGGATAGAAAAAGAAAAAAAGAATAAGTTTTTGGTATATAGGCCTTCAAAGAAAGCTCAGAGCCCAAGCAGGTTCCTGTTCCTAAGGAATTGTAATGGGAGCTGGACACCTATGTGCTTTTCTGTATGTGTCAGTACTGCTGGCTGAGTAACCAGTGTCATGGTTCAGGCATAGGCTGAGTAAACTCTTTTTTTGCAGAAGAAACTTAGATTCTAAACATATTTCTGCCATACTTCTAGGTGGTCTTCCGTGTCCTTTCTTTCGGATAAATATATCTTCAAAACACTTTCTCATAAAGAATTTTGTTTTATTTAACCTGATACAGTTAAGAGAAACAATATCTCCTTTTCTCCTCCTTGATTCTGCACTTAGAAGCTGTGGTGCAGCTCCAACACACACATATTCTCAGCCTATGGTAACCTGTTGCTTACTTTTGGTGAAGACACACGGTCTTATGGTGCAACCATGACATACATTCAGCTATTATATGCAGCATCTTAAACAAAAACGTAGGGGCACTTTTGCTTGGCTGGCTGAAGTAGTCTTAACAGCTGCACACCATGACATCCATTTTTTATGTGTAAAGGTATATTATATTTTAGGCTGATAACAGAAGCAGAACACAGGAGGTTCTGAGTGGCAGATTCCCTGTTCTAATAACTTGTCTCAAGCTCCTTCACAGGATACTCTGGGCAATGCTTTTCTGGGTGATTAAAGTCACTTGAGATTGATAGATAAAGGTGTAAGACCTGGGAGAATCTAAATGTGAACCTGCTGTCAAGACACTTTACAGCATTACCTGAGGCATGCTATACATATCCGGATATGCACTGCCTGTCATCACATATTGCTTAAATACTTTAATTCTTTATTGGTATCATAGTTCATGGTAACTTTTCCCATAATTCCTACATTTATATCTTTGCTCCAGGATAATTATCCGCTGCTCTAGTTCTCTCTGAGCTGCTTCACTGAGTTTCAGTCTGTCTTGATGACAGATAAATTATTTTTCTCCTCTGTGCTATCTTTGATCTGCCCTCAGATGCAGCTGGTAAGAGATCTTCGGTCCTACTAATTTTGAACTACATCGCCATTTTAGCTTGAAGAGTATTCTATGGTTTCTGCTCTTCCCAAATTCTTTTCTGGAGCCAGCTAAAGGGAAGCAGTCCTGATGCTTGCAGGGTTTCACCTCCAGGGAGAAGGAAAGGTGCTCTTCTGTGCATGAACCACAGCTCTGCAGCTGACTTCATAGGACAGAAGGAGCCTTATTCCTATTTTAGCTACAACTGTAAATGCTTCTTTTTCCAACCTTTCTGTAAAAGGCTGTTTAGCTGGACTCAGGCCCTGCTTATTCCATTCCCCTCAGGAAACTTCTGACGGCAGTAATAGATATTTGTTTCAGACAGGTAACCTTCCCTTAGCTCCACAATCTCCCCACTTAGTCTTATGTACAATAAAACTTGGACAGCTTCACTACTCCCAAATGCTGGGGGCAGCTACAAGAGAGAAAGAAGGAAGAGAGGATGGTCTCACAAATTTACCTTTTAAGTTAAAATAAAATTATGAAGACTAGCATGGTATGTGAATTTCGGACTAGATGTTCAAAAGAGCTAATTTCTTGTGTAAGCACCTTAATGAAGTGGCCAGATGTTTCTCTGTAGGTACTGAGACCTCAGTTATGAACACTGAGCCCACCTAAACATGCTTTCCTGAAAGCCATTCCCCTTTGGTTCCCTCGAGTTTCTCAAATGTAATTAAACTGACATTTAAAAAAAAAAAATAAATCTAGCCGTGAGATTTGTGACAGTTTTACAAGGAAAAAAAAAAGAAAAGCAGCAGCACCTTTTTGGAAATACACCATCCATTGCCAAACACTGTATGGAGAAGAGAAACACCAGTGGTACCACTGGAGCCTTCAAGCGGCAGTGACAGCACAGCAGTAGTGACCGGAGGTAATCTGGAAAAAATGTCCACCTTCCCTTTTAAAAACTGGAGCCACTATTTCAAGTCTGGTTGCTGCAATAAGAGTTGAGTTTTAATGAGTTTGAAGTCTTTTCATATGTTTCTCTTCTCTTTTCAAATGAATTAAGGCTGCATAAGGCTCCATCAGGCTGCAGCACCAACAGTTAATCTGTCCAGTTCCCTGTCATGCTCTTCAAGTGGATCAGAATAAGATATTAGATGAGAGCAGTGACCTGGGAGATTATAATAAAGATTAATATCTGTGCTACAACACTGAAATGCATACCTATATATGTATGAAGGATGCATACGAAATATATGTATTTCAAATATCTCAGGAAAAGTAGTGGCGATTGGCCTGCAGTATAAACAGAACGTTCCATGTTTAAAAAAAAAAATTTACATCAATACACTACAAATTCCATTCTTCAAAGATTTCTGGATTGAATCCAACCAAATCATCAAAATTTATAGGAACTATCGCATCATGTACCAAGGAAGAACAGCGTTCCACAAAAGCCACACATCTGTTGCGCAAACACGCATCTCATTTGTGCCCAGTCACAAGTACTAGTAAGGTCCTAGTTAATGAGACCTGATGGTTTATTTCTACCTTAAAAACATATAAAAATTCATTTATGTCTCTTAATGTAAGGCTTGAAAGAACATGCTTCCACGTGGCTAAGTCAGCATTTTGGTTTAACAGTCTGGATTTCTCACCCTGAAGAGAATTCAGCTCTCGGTGCAATGACAGGACAAGGCCTTTGCAACGCTTAAGGTTTTAACACTGAGCTTAAATGAGGTTTGTGCTTTGCACCAGCCTTCTGCTGACCTTGCTAGGGCTACATTTCAGCTGTTCTGAAGGCCTTCAGGGAGGACCAAGACCAAGAGGTAGCAGTAAAACAATAAATATGAATACTTCAGGTGCAAGTTTAAAGACAACTTGGCTCCTCTCTGCTTGGCTTATACAAGTTCAGGCAGAAGTCTTCTATCACACTTTGTCAAAGTGGTTTTGATTAACATGCATGAAAACTTTGTCCATCATAATCAGGGACTGAACTGGGGGGGCTCAGAAAAACTGAAGTTCTGTACACTGAAGCTGAAAAGCCATGTGCTGTGGCTGGGGACTATAACAGACTCAATCTCAGTAAATTTAATTAAATTAAAACCTATACTGCAGATTTTCTAGGGGGGGGGGTTTGCCCCAAAATATATGTGTTTGCTCATGTGAAGCAAAACTAAACAACAACAAAAAAGTTGATATTATCATAGCAAGAAAAAGAAAAGGGCCTGGAATGACTAAGTAATTAATGCAGGCCTTTTGATTAAAGTCAATTTGCCTTCAATATCACGACTTAAAATGTGCCCTAGGCCTGCATTAATAACCCTGTAGCACATGGCTTCCTTGGTTGTTTAATTATTTATAATTTTTATTGCTTGTTTAAACCAAGCAACCTTAATGAGAGTAATAAAATTATTTTTTTACTTAACTTTTAGTTATGTAAAGTCAAGAATGGAGTTTCACTCCTTTCTCTGATAAGTGGGAAGCGAACCTTCAGCTCTCCTCTGGTCCGCCTGGCTGGAATTCTTCCCTGTATAATGAAGTGCTGCAGGGACGTTTCCAGGGGAAGGTGGGTGTAGTTAACCTCTCACTGGTTGGGGGATTGGGGTCAATTCCTGTCACTACCATGACAGGGCTCGGGGGGAGGTACTCAACTGCTAACGCTCAACTAAGAATTTAAACAACGGATCCAAATGATATCGTCGCCAATCCCACATCCAGCCCTGAAGCAGGCACAAGGCAGGACAGAGTAGGACAGTCCCCACCGGGAAGGAGATCCAGCACGAGCACCGCGTGCTGGAGGTTAGGTTGGCGTTCACGGGGACATGACAGGAACATCCTCTGCGCGCTCCTTCCCTCCCCTAAACATCCTACTGCCACTCTCCCATCCACACACTGTGCACAACTAAAGGGGCTAAGCCCAGGATGGGTTTTTAAATTGCAACTGTGTGTTTCAGGTTACAGCTCTGGTAAAACCTGGCCAGAGCGGAGCACTGCCTAAAGCAGCTGGGATGTAAAAGATAATCTTAATATCATTACGTGGTATCACTTCATTTTAGGAAGCGGACCATCAAAAGCAGAAGTGCTACTTGCAGTTAGGAAAAACTTTCCCATGCACCTCGCTATTTATTAGTGGTATGAAATTCTGTCTTCTAAACTCTGCACGGAACAAAACAGGTGCAGCTTTTCCTTTACAAAATTACCCACACCACCACAACAAACATGCCTCTAACCAAAAGTGACTGTTATTTAGATTCCACCTTTACAATCCTTAAAATGTCATACTTCTGAGATGTCAGCAAGGGAACACTTTCACATACCCTTATCTAGGAAATGTAATTTTTTTTCTCAGAAGTTATTGAATAAACTGTTTATTTTGAAATATACTTTGACAGACTTCTGCAATTTAAAAACATTGTAAAATAGCATTTTCAAGATCAGAGAAAAGCATATGATGCATTTAGAAAGATCTGGTTTTAGTTACTTGCTTGAAATTCAGAAATACCTAAATTAAAAATACACAAAATGAAAAATTACTTAGTGCAATTTTGAGCATCAGGCTGGGTTTTTTTCTTCCACATCTTCCTAAAGTGTTAAATTTCCTTTGTGAAATGACCGGTATTTCTGTGAGGGACAGTGCTTCCTGCAAAAAGCATCTACTAAGAGCTTTACTAATTGCAAGATAACTGCATTTGCAAAAAATAAAAATCTACTTGGGCAATAAATAGCTCATGTAATATATGTATGTCAGGTCAAGTGAATTTGGATAGCTAGAAACAGCTGTTCAGTATACTGACAGACTCAAAGAATTTAGTATTCTCCAATCACCTTTCTTTGAAATATTTGATTAACCTAGGAAGACACAAATAAATTCAATCAGACAAAGCCTGCAGAACCTATTCAGCATAAGGCTAGCATTTGTGCCATTAATAAGACTAATTGCTATCGATCAATTTGTTTCACTAGCAGTGGAGATGAAAAACCTGGAGCAAAGTAAGAGCTTGCCTTTCAGAGTAGTTATTTGGTACATGCTGATACTGTAAATCCCCCAGACGAAAAAAAAAAATGCAAAAGAAATCTTGCAGTTATTTGGCCTTAAACATCCACAACTGGGGAAAGGGCCTTTGCATGCAAAAGCAGAATTTGAAGCCTAATTCAAAAAGGCATTTTGATTTCATTGTTCCAGGTGAAAATACTAAATATAGTCGCCCAGCTGCTTCTGAGGATCTGCAATTGTAGTCCACACTCAGGTGGCAAAGGCTGCTTGAAGCACTGAGACCTGGAAACGCAAAAGACTTCAGTCTGTCTCCCTACCCCATTCTCTGTCACGTCAGCCACAACTGATGCTCTGGCTCAAACCATCCCTGCCCCTGCTGCCGCCCCGCGCGTGTTGCATCCCGCCAGACCTCCCCAGACTCACCGGGCTGTACCTCGTGCCTTCTTTTGAACTTGGTTGTCAGGAATACTCTTTTTAAAACAAATACTATCCTGCTTAATCTTTCCTGATTTCATTACAGCTGACATTGTAACAAGAGTATCCAGTGGCAAACGAACTCCCATACGCACGGGATAGACGCGGCACCTAAACCAGATTTATACCTTCCCTTGATAATATAACACTAACAAGTTTAGTACTCAAGAGTTGCAGGCTTCCTAGTGGCATCTTTATGAGGCCCAACTGATTCTCTGCCAAAATTTATACCTGCTCAAGCATGTTCCCTGAACCACAATCATAGACACAATAAATTTAAAGGCTCCTTTATATGACAGTAGGCACTTTTCAACACTTCCTTTACTTGGCACAAGGGGGAAAGCACTCCTCTTATTTGGCAAAACTGCAGGGCATTCTGGTTGCTCATTCTTGGTACTCATATTTTGCAGTTTGGAAAATACAAATATTAAGAAGAAAAACAAGCTCAACTTATCGACTTAATTATCCCTTAGCCAGAAGCACAGCCATGTATTTTGATCACTTCAGCAGTGGCCTGTCTTCCATCCACACTGTCAGCAGTGCTAAGCTGACGGCTTTGAAGCGTCAGCCTGAACACCACAACAGCAGCAGCAATGGGGAGGACTGCAAAAAGGCTTTGAAAGCTGCCCCATTCACAGGACATCAACAAGACCACGCTTTCTTCTATTCATTCAAAACCCAGCAGCAAAGCTTGCATGCAATACTGTCAATACTGAAAGGTGTTCTATGGTAAAGTCCAAATGGCTCCAACAAATTTACAAGCAAGGGTGAATGTAGTCTACTGCATACATTTTCACCTTGATCTTTAAAGTACTGACCTCCATTTGAGCAAATAATCTGAGAGATCGGAAGAACTTCATAAAATCTGACCTGCTAATATATTTTCACCTGAGACAACTTCAGAAGAGGAATATATCGCATTATTGCTAAAGTTGAAGTTGGAGAAAGGTTTTAGCTGTAAACATAGCTGTTCAAAAGATAAATATTTAAACACAGACTTCATGTCAGAGTCTATAAAATATAATATTCACCACTTGGTTGTAAGCCAATGGGAAATTTTAACAGAGGATAGACTACTTCTTTTCATGGTTATTTAAAGCAAATTAACAATGACAGTAATGTAATTTCCTTGGCACAGCTCTTTTTCATTTCTTTTCAGCTGCCTCCTGCTAGAATCTTTACAGAAGTTTAAATTGTTTTCAAGAAATCCTTTGAAAAAAAATGCACTTCGCTATTATATATCTTTCAGGTGTTCACAGAAGTGCAGAAGAAAGAACATTTGCATTTCCACTTAAATTTGCTGTTTATACAGAGTTGTAGATGGGAAATGACAACATACATTTTCCAGGACCATAAATATTTACTTTCACTAAACTGAAAAGTTAAAGTTTTGGATTGTGACCTGTTTCGTGTAACTTGTGCAAGACGACTCCTACATAAGATTTTTGTAATGAGGTAAGTTGCTGAAGAACCAGTCTGATACAAAGCCTAATTAATGGGTGCTGCAGGTTCACAACTAGTGATCTTTGTAGTTTGAAATAGACTCCTTAAACCCATTTTTAGGCAATTATTTCATGCTGCTGTATTGTTATAATATTCACCATATTAAAATCAGCCTTCATTATAAGAAAGAGCTTCTGATTTCAACAAAACCCTTTCCAGAGTTCCACTCATTTAGTCCAATAGCAATTCTATGCTTTAAGTAACTTCTGAAAACACATGCCATTACCTAAAATAATTGTTTCATATGTGGAAAACTATAAAAAAAAAAAAACCTCAAGAACTGAGGATTCTCATCCACTGAAGCCAACAAAATTACTTTCTTTAGATTCCATTGGGTTGCGAGGGTCTCTCTTGTCTTCTAAAGCCTGATAAAAATACTTCTGAATTCTACTCTTACCTTTGTCTTCACTTTAGTAGTCCTTGGAAGAAATACCTAGAGAATACCTGATTCAATGCTATAAATCATATATGTCATAGCTGAAGCTGAACTACAGTTTTCAGAGTCCACTATACTTTAATCGAGATTTAGGCTGTTAGGAAAAGACCTCAAAAGAATTTGGACTTTGGGCTCTCTCTCCTCCAGCTCCTGCTTTCTGCCACTGCAGGTCCCAGTCAATCAGCCAGTCCAATCCCACAATTTCACCCAATGTCACTCGCCTCCTCCATTGAACTGTCTTTTCCAGCAGCATCACCTGAGTTATTTTCTGTAGAGCACTGGCTGTTTAAGAATGAGGTGTTCTGGTAGAACTCATCTGATATTTTTACCTGCTTCTGTCAAGACATTCATGCTACAAACCTCTGGTTCTTTGGGGAGCCTTATGGTCCCACAATGCCTGACTGCATCCTTAATTCCCCAAACTCTGTTCGTAGCAATCCTAATTAATACAGGTCACATCATGTGTGTTAGAGGAAGACGCAATGAAATTAAATCTCTTGACAGCAAGCTGACTGTTACGGCTGTCTGCCAAAACCCCTAATTACTATAACCAATCATTTGCAGAAATTACAGAAAACCAGCTTGCTGGTAGTAACTGTGCTAGTCCATTGGGGGAGGTGGAGGGAAATCAAAGCAAGAGAGTTCAGGTGAAGCCATTAAATAGACAGAATGAAAACAATATGGATAGGTTTTGTAATATTTTTGCCTTAAATAATCAAAACTATTACTACGTTCTCAGTGGGCTTCTCTGTTTTACTAACATATCTTCATTTTTCATGCCAGGGTTATACTTGACATAACAACAAGAAAGATGACATTTTTTGATCTCTCACTTTTGAGAATAGTTTTGGGAAAACTATCTTGTGAAAATATAGCAAACTGCTGGCATGGGTACTTACATGAAGGCAGCCTCAGAGTTGCACTGCAAAAATCAAAGGAGTTGAGTGGAGCTACTTCTTCATTTCTTACATTATTATTGCCTAATATCAGACAAAATTTGCTTCAAGAAAAGTGTACTCCATTCCAATAATTCAGTTTGTTTTGGTCAGGGTTCTTCCATTTTATTTTTAAATTTCTCCTTCAGGCAACATTTGGAAGTGGTAATAAGCAGCTGATGTTGCTTTTCAGAAATCATGTCCAGGGATAATTCCTTTTCTAGGGACGTCCTGCCAGTGCTTGGACTTAACAGCCAACAGCTCTCCCTTTGCAAGTTTTTTGTTCCAGTTAAAAAGGTTTGTAACTCACTGAAACAATAAATAGCAGGGATAGCAGTTCATGGTATTTCTGGATACATCTGCCTAAAGGTAAGCTGCTCTCACAGGTATTTTTATCCCATTTTTTTTTATTGAGATATGGTATCATGATGATACAAACGCAGCTATTTTAAGAACTTTTCTCTCCCCTCTGAATTGTTGTATAAATAATTTCCCGTAAAACCCCTCCTAAAATAACTCAATTAATACTGTAATTACCACAAAGTACATCGAGCATTCAGTAATTAATAGTTCCAAATGCCCATATTTTCCTTTATGCAAATAAGCACCTATGTCAACAAAGTGTTAGCAGAGGGTACTCTATTAAAGACAGACATTAGGGGAGTTTCAGCTTTGTTTTTCCCTTCTTCTCTCAGCAGTCTTCATTAATATAATAAAACGCTCATTATAAAATCATTAGTGTAAATGCAAATAAAGTTTTACATTGTTAATGTCCCCACCAACTCCTTAATCACTTGAAAAGTCATGCTGCATTAAGTATAACATTGATTACACATGATAAAAAGGAATGACGTAGAAGATGTTACGTTACCTTCCACTGAACTATTAAGAGAACAGGATGGTCTTTGTGTTCAAAACTATTTTTCTGTATCATTCATGTGTTGGAATCTAAAAAGCCCTAACTGAATAATTAGGCAAAGCTCTAGACTTCAGTTATCTAAGGAGCCCTACACCTCCTAGACCTCTCTACTGCCCTTTGCATGTTGCCCCTCATCCAAATCAATTCTCCCCCCTTACCCTAGCCCTGCACTGATTAACCAGTGGCAAATGACGAAACCTCCATTCAAGCATTTAGATTAAACAATGCAGCATAAAGCTATTGAATGCATTTCCATCATAGTATTTTTTTCCTGCAACTACTCTGCATTTTCACATTTATCTAGGAATCATTGGTGTGATATTAACAATAATCACCATGAAACATGAGGACAGGACTGCACTAACCAACCACCAAATTGTAGGAAACAGGATTTACACAGTACAAATACCTCTGATTTAAGGCAATAGAGAGACAATGTTGCAGACCTATTTTCAGCTTTGAGTCCTATACATTGCTACTGAGAAAACACCAGTGCTTACACATCGAACTGTTAGGCTGTATGACTTGTAGAAATAATTACTACATACATTGTAAATGCATGAACACGATATGACTGGAGTGTAAAAATATCTTGATCTGGAATCTCTTTTTCCTTGGTTTCTACCTAAATAACCAAAGTTATTTTTGTGCTTCCAGAAGAAAATCATTAGGATTATTCTAATTAATTAGTCCAAGAAGGAAGGGGGGCTGATTGCATGAATAATCATAAACAGATCAGATATACATTTAAAGTGTGAAGCCAGATACAAGGGGGTAGATGAAAATAGCTCTTCCAGATTTGAGAGGAAGTGTGTATTGTAATGAAAAAAGTTGGTAACTCCTGGGCTTAAAATGTTCTTGGAATAATGTACTTTTTCATAATACAAAAATCAAAGGGAAAAAAAAATGTGACAGAGTTTGAGTAAACCAGCACCAAAAATGGAAACCAGGTTCCTGACTTCCGATATTCACCATCTGTTAAACCCAGCAGCTAAGTGCCTAACTCAAACTAGAACAGGTCCAGTCATGGGATGGCAACCTACAGCCACTCTTACTTTGTTAGCAATCCCAGTGACAAATGGGTCCAACCCTGGTGATGTTTTATGTGACAAAGAACTACATGTTACTTGACAGCAGCTCAAATTTAAACAAGAAAAATCAATTCCCCAAGGAAACTGCTTGCAAATAATTTTTAAAAAGGAAACACTATTAAAGTTGCAAGTCAAGTATTTGAACACTAGGAAATGCCAAAATTAGTTGTCTGTGCAACTTTAATTCAGCCTCTTGGAGACCTTCTTTCAACCATGCCCTGTATGGATGATGATACACTCTTTAATTACAGAAAGCAACATCCAAATGAGTTCTGCCAAGAGACATGCCAGTCTTCTGAAGTCAGATCAAGGAAATGATCTCCTTTTCATCCAACGTATTGTGTGATGTAGTCATTGTTAGCATATTGTAGCTGCTATTTCCAAAGGGGCTTCCCAGATTTACAGCTTAGAGAAGCACTGAATACCTGAGGCTTTCAAGTTAGTTAAGGAATGACAATGAACGCTCTCAACATCTGGTAAGTGTATTAGAGGTGGGGGGGGAATAGGAAGAAAAAAAAAAAAGAAAAACTTCCAACTAAAACGAACAGACTGCACTGAGATAAATTTCTCCTTTCAACTTCAGAATTTCCTATCTGAGACCTTTCCCTTCTGCTCAGATCAGTAACCTCCAAAAGCTTTGGCAAGACCTTAAGTAGTACAACAGACGCATACAGCAATATATCTACCTTATATACAAAATACTATATTAGAGGTTAACGGGATTGGTCTGGTGGATCAGAGGGATAGCTCGGGAAATGGAGATTTATCTGTGTCTTACTGGACTCCGTGCTTGCCTTGCACAGGTTATTTAGGGTTTATTTGTATCATGCAAAACAGCACTTAAGAGACATCTGAGCTGGCTGGAAATGAGCTAGCACCAGAAGGGAAGGCAATATAGCAGCATCAGCTTTACCCAAACTCATTAGTTCGGGTGTATTGCCATGCTAATGGAGCTATACTGCATCTGGGACTTATGAAATGAGGAAGGCAGCTCAATCAGAGCCAGCTCAGGTATCTTTACACCACAGTGGATCATGTAGTTAAACATATGTTAAAAGTACAGCTACACTCAGTGTAAGCTGATTGAGTTACTCAGCTTCTGCTTCATGGGGCAGCCCTTTCCTCTTCCTCCCCTCTGCCGACGTGCTCCTCACCCCTTCCCCTGTCTCAGCAGCAGCACAGCGAGTCAGGCCAGGCTGCTGACCCTGCCGAAAACCAAGCTTCCCACTGGAGGCCAGGACTAGCTCTTAGAGCAGCAGCGCTCTCAGAGGAGTTGGAGCTGGCTGTTGAGTGCAATTAGGATTTTGCAAAAAGGGGACAAAGACATTCCACTATCCCCAAGAGAAGTAGCAGGCAGTTGGGACAGGGACTTGGGAGTAATCTACTGAGGGAGGAGAAACACACCCCCCCCTCCAAAACCCCACAAAACAAGAGGAAGAAACACACATCAAGGAAAAAGACAAAAAGCATTCAATGGTTTAAATAGCCTTCCTGTACCTCCACCTTGAGCAGCAAAGGGGATTGTTTAGTGTGTTATTTGTTCAATCCGCTGTACACGTAGCTTTAGGGATGAACTAGATTTGTTACTGTGGGGGTGGCTGGGAAAGCTCAAAGATAGAAGTGAGAAATGATTAAGAAGAGACATTGCCTACTGGGTAGAGTGATTGCAGGAGGGTTACCTGTATGTCCTGAGAAAATATTGTTGAAATATTAATACTTAAGCTTCATCCCCAGGTGGCATTTCCTAAGGCCATGGTTCATGCTTATGCATTTTTTTTCCTTCCCTTCCTATGAAGAGTGACACAGATTCAATTCAAGGTTGAATTCAGAGTGAACTAGGGCTCAAAAGATCTCAGAGCAGCCAGGGCAGCAGGGAAGTCACAACTGTGGAAATCAGAGAAAAAGAAAAGAATGGAGAGAGGGGTTTTGTTATTTCTGTACCTTTCAGTTTTAAATTCTTCTTAGACATAAAGAAAACTTGGCATTTCCCTGTGCTTCACCAATCACTTTTAGAAATTTTTCACCTTCAGACTTCTCCAAAAACTCTTAAAAACTTGATTCTGCACAGTGCAACATTCCTACCTCCCGGAGTTAGATCCTGTTTAAATCAAGCTTGTCCAGGCAGTCTAGTTTGCACCAATTATACTGCCAAGTCACAGGCCTTGTTGCAAAATAAAGAGTTCATTGCTCTTTCAATAAAACAGTTAGAAGTAAAGTAGAATTGGCACATAGGATACTGCCTTCCTATTAATTCTCACTGTCTCATACTTTTTCTTTCAAGGCTGTTTGCATGGGAATAAAGGATATATTTACATTGCCAACCTTGTTAAACAACTTAATGCTTAGCTAATATTCAAGGAAGGATCTGGAAAGAGATTAAGAGCAGCAGGGCCCACATTGGCAGTTTCCAAGAGACATATTTTCAAGTTTCAGCAAAAGCCTGCTAGCAACCGAGAAAAAATGTAACCTGTAACGAAAGGGAGTATTCCTCTTAACACAGTTATATGGGTTTTGCAGCACATATATTGGCAAATGCACATACTCACTTGAGGCCTGATTACCTGAGTGAGAACAGCAAAAGGACAAGATCCAATTCCACTCAACTGCCTGCCTGGCACACTGGTGCTGTAATACTGCTTGGGTAATAAGAAGAGTTACATGAGGAACTGGATTTGTAGGATTCTTTCTTACTGACTAGTGCCACTCCCTCAGAAAGTTCCCAAATCAAAGGGGAAGGGTAGGTTCTTGCATGCGATCCGGGGTTTGTCTAACTGATTTTTTTGAGCAAAGAGAAGCTACTAGATACAAACTCTCAACAGCAAGTGTATACACAAGTTCAAGGAGGATTTTTCCTTAGATGTCCTACCACTGCTTTGGTCAGTTTGGCATAAGAGCAGAGCAAGTCCATAATAAATGAAGGAGAAGTTGTCTGTCCCTAGAGAACTGAACAGTTCAGTCTTATCAGCAAGAAATCCACTGCAGATAACATCACCAACAGGAATATACGCTTTTCCTGCTCATACTGTGTCCTTTCTGTTCGAAAAGCATAGGAAAGGCTGCAAGGATGCTTCAGTCTACTCTCCACGCTGGCTGACAGCCACTGTACCCTGCAGGGAAACGTGCACCCAGCACCCTTTTGTACCACAGAACTCTGGAAAGGATCATTATCTCTGGGGGCACAATCTTCTTTTTGCATGATATAGCTCTACACTACCAATCTCTTCTAGCCTGAGCCTGTAAATCCCTCGCTATATATTTAACAAACTGAGCAGAGTGTGATATTGCTTGCAGGGAGAGCGCTGCCCAGCCGGAATTACCAAACAGCTGCTTGAGGAGGTCCCATCAGCCTCATCCTTAACACTCAGAATCAGCATCAGAGGACGGCACATGAGGTGCCAGGCTTGCAATTTAACATGATGGAAATGACAACAGAGGCATAATCCTCATTACATTGATCGCACCTGAATGTTTAATTGTCATCTGCTGTTCTCATTATCACTGTCACGCCAAGAAGAGGACACTGCAATGGAAAGCGTGACAGATCCTGTGTATCCGAGTGGAAAACACTCTTTCCTTGCCATGCTGCACCTAGGCAGCAGAAAAGCAGGAGCCATTTCAGGGCCATGCCCGAGTTGCCAGGAGGAGAACGGGGAACACCATCTCCTCAAACACTTACGGGGGTTTGGTGGTTATTGCACTGTGCACCTAAACCCCAGAGCAAAGAGGCTGTGCCACGGGTCACCCAGAGCACCTGTTTGTGGCCTCAGCTCCATCCCATGTCCAGTGGCTAACGGAGCCACATCAGGGCAGCAGCCGGACCTGTGCAATAAGGATTTAGTAATAGGAATCACCGCTAAATCTGTTGCCTTTTTACAGCCCTCTCACGTCCTCCCCAGTCTCTCAGTGCTGTTTCCTCTTTAAAATAAGCAGGCACTGAAACAAGCCACATATTGGCAACGTCCTGATCCCCGACATGTTGCTGGACCTAAGCACCTAACAACAGAGGCTGGTTTTGGAATGAGTCTCAAATGGCGTCAGCTCATTATTTCAGAGAAAACCTGCTTCAGAGAGGATGGAAGGCCGATCCTTTTAACATCCCAAGTTACTTTTAGAAATGACTCGCAGAAAAAGTTGTATGTATTATTAACCTGATTTCAACACAGATTAGTATCTAGCATTAGCTCTGGTGGAGCCATGCATCAAATGAGAGTTATATCACGTAATCCAGCTAAGCCATATATGAAAAAGATCAAATATTAGAACATATTAAATATACATGCACTGCTTTCAAATATACAACAGAAACATTGACCTGATTCATCAGTGCTGTCTCAGTCTCCTACATGAAGAGGCTCTAAACCCTTAGAAAGATACCCCTTCACAGAGACAAGGAATTTGTAATAAGGAATAGAGTTTCACATGGAGGGTGTCCATGGACTGCATTTATTTGACATATCCGATGAAGATTTATTAAAACAGAAAAAGGCTTCAGTATGTATAAAAATATAGAAATACGTAAGAGTACAGCAAAACTACTCTCTATTACGTCCTACTTTTAAGAAGACTTTAACTACACAAATTCAAATGTGGTCCTCCCAACCCCACTTTTTTATTCCCTTCCTTCTAATAGCTATCAATTGAGTCCATCAGCTGCGAAGCTTCAGGAAACAACAATCATCAAAGAAAATACTGGTATAAAAGAAGAAATGGGAACTTGGAATTTGGATCGTAAGAATCTTAACAGAGCATCATTATGAGCTTCCCGCATTTTAAATCCCTGCATTTTTGTTTTACGTACATTCCTTCCTAGAGTACCTTAAAAAAAATAAAGCCAGCCTAAAAAGTAGCAGAGTCCCACTGTAATTTTTTTTTTTTTGAAGTTACAGTTTTAAAAAAAAAAACAAGTTATGTACTTGGGGATAGAAGGGGAGACCAGGCTCATTCTTCAATGATTTGGGTTGGCAATATCCTACCTGTTACAAACACACACATGCACACACCCTCAGAGCTGATCAAACCCTGCTCTACCACGTCCTGATCTCTGAATGGCTGCCTGCAGCTGCCGACAGGTGACTGATAGAAATGCAAAGGGCACATTAAACATTTAAGTTACCTACTGCTGTATCTAATATTAAGGTTTCTACTTGTGTTCTGTGCTTGACAGGGAAGTCATACCCTTATGAAAGAATAATGTGCAGAAGTTTGTATGGCAAAACTTCCAACTGACATGGTTGAGTGCATCCCAACGAATTTTAGTTTAGCAGCCCCACTCCAAGTCTTCTGTAAGCCTGATCCATTTATATTCACCCATACGTGAAGATATGGAGCATTCTGCGATTATCTCCTAGTCCAGTACCTTCTTCTAATGCACAGGAGGATTAATTTTCATTGATGAAACCCGAAAAGATAGCCTGCTGATACCACTGTTTGTAAACTATAGCATATGTGCAATTAAAGTCATGGTTACTGTGAATGAGCTCAAGTCCTCTGTTTAGGGCTTACGCCCCGAACCAATTTTCTTTTTCACAAATTAGCGAGAAAGTTGTACTTTGCCAAGAGCAAGAAAAAAAAAAGACTGGGCTGCTCAGTGAGGATCTACAAGTCTCTGGCTCAGTTTTTGCTGGCTGGCATTTAAACAGCAGAAAAATAGCATTAGCATTTTCATGGGCTATTATATGCCCCCACAATTTAAATGTGATTTAGCTTCTAAAGTGAAGCTCTGCAGCCTTCAAAGCTTAATGTGTGTGGAAACTTTTAGTGGGAAAAGGCCAGAAAAAGCATCATCTGTGGTTCTTAAGTCCCAATCAAATGCAAAAGCTCTCAGTTTCCAAGTCTGAAAAACACAGTTTGAAAATGCAATGATGTTTTCCTTTTTCTGTGGTTGCCAGGAATTTCTGCCTTTGAAAAATGAGACAAAGTGTCCGTTATTCACTGGAAATTGCCCAGTATTAACCAAGACCTTAGGTGCCATGCATTTTAAGATACACATCCTCAATACAGGTTTTACTCCTCAGGCTTGGTCTGATTCCATCTCTGATTGTTCTACCCACTGAAAATTGCTTATTTGCCTGCAAACCACTAATCTCAACCTCTGGCCACAACCACCCACAAAGAAAACCAAAACTCTTTCCGTTATATTCTGACTCAAGGCGAGACTCAGAATTCAGGCCAGGTCCTGGTACGCAGCCACATTTGCGGCATTAGCAATCTGATCATTTGACATGCACAAAAATGATTTCTTGTCAAGATTCAAAATTGTAGCCCAGATGGATACAGAAGACAATAATAATAAATAATAAACCTAATAAAAAACCCTTGATGTTTCCCTATATTTTTCAGGTTATTTCAGGACAGGAGGACTCAGCATTGCACCAAGGCAGCGCAGCCAGCTCAGAGCCAAAGCCAGAGGCTTTAGGAGAACATGTAAGACCTCCCATGGTGCACAGACTTAGGAATCAGCTGTGAGGAGACGTGTTTTCCCCTTAAACTGAGGCAACCTGCAGCTGACTTCTGTACTACAGCAACGAGATTGTGATCTTTTAATATATATTTATTTTAAATCCTTTTAGAATTCTCAACGAAATGTTCCTCTTCTAAGCTATTTTGTTAGAAATGGACTTCCCCCAGCAGGTGAGCCTTTCAAGGAAACCACTTCAGGACATAAATAAGAGCGCTTGGATAAGACTTAAATGTTTCTATATGTCTCTTCTTAGCAAGTAATTTCTCTTTTGTTTCAAATAACTCTGTTCAGACATTTCTTCTCTGGTACAGCTATAGTGCTGATATTTAATATTGCAACAGACCTAAAATTATTTCATTTTATAGGTGATTGGAGATTCTTTGCTTTCGTTCCCATTTGGAACACTTTGTTGTTGTTTTAAACACAGTATCCCAGGAAATGGAGATGCTGGGCCCCTTCTAACATTACCGCTGTCTTTGGGTAAGAGAGAAGGACCAGCAGCACTCCATGCAGCTGCAAGTTCCTCGCAGAACTACTGCTGTTACTTTAAATCATTCCTTGCTGAATAATATCTCTGTTTCTCTCAAAAGGATACTTCGTGTTTGCTCTGACCTCCTATAACATAAGCATAATCTGAGAAAAAAAAATGCACAGAGGACAACAATAGTGGGAAAAAAGTCAGATTGGAGCCCTAACCTCACAAAAGTCCCTACTCTGAATTCAGTATTAGAGCACACAGCCTGCTTTAAATATTTCACTTGCAGGCAGCACAGAGATGGACATGAAAGTGTTTTGAATTATTTCTTCAGAGATGATGTATCAGAACAAGACAACAATGACTTTAAAAGGAACAGTTTATCTCTACAAAGTATTAAACTTTTGAAACATTTTTCCCTCTAAAGAAAAGCCTTTTAAATAACAATGCACTGAGTCACTGGATTAAACCCTGGGACCCCATTCTGCCGCCACAGCTTATGAGCAGCTTCTATTCTAGGGGAGTTATTCACATGCTATAACAGGGGAAAGGGCAATCCACAGCATCAAGACTCTCTTATGCCTTCAATAGAAGTTATTTCCTGAGCAAAAATTGTGTGATATGAGGTCACTAAAATTTGAAGAGATGGGATGGGGACAAGAAGAAAGGAGAAGGAACCCGAGCATGAACAGAGAAGAGAGATGATGTTACTGTCTCAGAAAATGTCTCTGTCCTGTATTCTACAATAGCATGTCTGTTACACAGCTGCAGAAGTGCTTTTGACAGGCACTCGTGCAAATAAAACCCAATTGCTTGAACATACAGAGAAAGTAAACAGAAATGACAAGTTGCCAGGGTCACCAAAGCAGCTCCAAGCGGAGATTCAAGCAAATAGTTAAGATTAATATGTCAGATTTTGTTGTTCATTTGTTTTGTGTGTGTGTTTGGTTTAGGGTTTTTTTTCCCCTTCCTCTGGGATTTGGTCATGTCTATCAAAAAAAACCCAATAGCCAAATTAAGGCTGCGAACAAATCAGTACACCAAGAGGGAAGGAAGGGTTACGCAGATGAGGAGGGCAGCCAGGCCTTGGCGGGTGAGCTGGCAGCAGAGCAGAGGTCTCAGAGTCCACCCTGGCCTCACGCAGGGAAGTGCCTGCTGCGTTTCCCAGAGGGCAACAAGCCCCGTCTGTTTGCATCCTCCTCTCGCCCACACTCCAAAAGGTGCATTTGCTTTCAGCTAACCCACCGGGGAGCGCTAACTCAGTCCTCCACGTCACCAAGTCCAGATGTAAAGAAAAAAGAAACAGTCCTGCCCATTTATTATTTCAACTGTTGTCTAGTGCTTTTATGTACTTGCTGCAGGGCACTGGATCCTTTAGGTTTTTAAAAAATAGTTTAAAAATAATAACACAGAAGGTAGCCTTGAGGGCTTAATTTAAGAGCTGGTCTTTTCTAATATCCTTGTGGATAAAAAACAAACAAACAAACAAACCCAAACCACCAAACCCTCAAGTAACACCACGTATACTGTGCTACTCAGAGTCAGGATATCTAATTCTTTCTGAAGGTGAGATGCATCATTCCCAACCCAACATACAGATAAGAAAACCAAGGAAGAAATGGGATTTTTCCAGACTGAACTATTTTCTTCCAAAACAATATGTGAAATATCCCAGGAAATGAAACTCCTTCCTCTCTTTTTACCACTCCTGTGAATTCCTTATAAATAGTTATTAAGTTAAATGCCCTATTTCAATACAATGAGTGAGACTAAAAGAACTCTTACAAGAGGAATTAATAATTTGAATCTCACTTCTTCCCCCTGCCCCTCTCCCCCAGTACGGAATACTGCATATCTCAACAATACTTTTTTATTTTCGCAAACATTTCCAGTGGAACAAAAAGGGTAAATAGCTAGCAGAACCAGATCTAAAACTAAACGTTTTAAGTTTTTTGCTCCCCAAATAACACAGTCCAAGCCAGTAGTGGAAAAAACTTCCACGATCAAAGCCCATTCAGAGCTCTGCTTTGAGTTAAAGCAGCAAACATCTGTTTTACCTAGCACTACAAGCTCCAATGTATAAAACCTGTTTCAGATCTTATCCACGAAGGCCGTATGAAGGGGGTTACATATACTTCTTTTGTTTATAGCAATCTACAGTGGAAAGATTTGCACACAATCAGTACTGAACCTCATTTCATTTTATTCATTCTCATTTTGGAGTACAAAATGAAATTAGCAGAATTCCATCTTCCAAACATAAAATTGTGTTGATGTCTGAAAAGCAGCCCGATTTGTAAATATCTATTATGCACCACTTGTGCATAAGCAAGGATGCAATTATTCAAATCCATTCTGCGTTTGTGCTCTTTGAGTGCCAGAAATCTTTACTGCAGTAGCAGAAGCTGCCTTAGCTCACAGGGAGCCTGGGCTAAGGTTTGAGCCCAACTGTTCCCCCCCTGCCCCCAACCCCTTCCCTCCTGCATTGCTGTAGGTTTTTGCTTCAACAGACTCCTGGTATGACCAGGTCCAAAGAAATTGCTGCAATTGCTCATCTCTGAAACTGGCATTAAATGCTGGTTTTGAAAACCAGAATGAAAGGATTAAAAGGTAGATTGGTTTTCAAGGTAGTTCAAAGCACAAAGCACTGAGCTTGGTTAATGGTTTCACTCAAATATCATGAGAAATATGGTTTTCTGGTTAAAGATGGATGGACCAATCTGGCTGACTGCCTAGCTTAAGTATTTGCCCGCTGCTGAATGTCTTTCAAGCTACTTTTCAAACCTCATGATGACAGGACAGCCCTTACTATCAAGAGGACAATTTCCATGAAAAAAATCAACAGAAATGTCTTGCAACAGGCAGGCTGTGCTCACAGGTAGCTGCTTGTAAATGGAACGGCCCAGACCCAAGTTCGACTTTCAGCTTTGTTTATGCTCAGCAGTTGTGCAAGTTTTAAGTCAGCTAGAAATTTAATTAATTTCATTGCAACCTGTTCTTTGGCTAGTTGTATGCCACTTTGAACTGAGTTTATACTGGTTTAGGCTGCTCCTGCCAATTACCTCCGAAAACCACATGGGTGACCAGGAACAGCTTTATAGAGGAGCACATACGTGTAAGGGGGAGGTGGAAAGGACGGTTTAATGTGTGGGTAACACTTAGATGAACATAGCTAGAGGATGTTTTGGGTCGTACGTGGGGAAGCAGCAGCATCTCTCGTCAGTCTGGAAGGTCCTGTGAGTAGCTCAGGAGCTGACAGCTCTGAAGTCTGTATACACCTGCCTTTGCATGCTTCCTCAGCTGCAGAGTTGAGACTGTCACAGGACCCTAAGTTCAGAATTTAGGATTTAGCACTTAGTGTGCTTTGACATCTCTTCTTCAAAATGAGAAGTATTATCTACTTGGTATATGAAGCACTAACAAAACCTGATCTTATGCAGTCATGAAGAATAAAAGCCAAGTATTGCAACTGGAAGGCTGAAATAAGAGGCATTACATTATTCATGCCAGTCTTTACAATGCCAGGTATGCCACTAATTATACCAGCCACGTGCCAAAAACGATTCTTAAAATAGAAAAGTAACTCTTGTACTTAATTGAAAATTTGCTGTGATGCTTAACTTTTCTGAGTTACTCTCCACCAGAAAATGAAACAGACTAATTGGCTTCACTTTTGTGTACAACGAATCTTGAATCTTTTCCATTTTCCAATTCACATGCACCTGCTGTACATTGCAGTGTTTGGTTTTTGTATAACATTGCTTTCTCTCGTTTGGGAGAGGAAGAACAACAAGAGTTCTAGTGCAAATAAAGATGCTAGAAATACCGAGTCATTGGTATTTGATTTTGTAAATGCTAACTTTTTGAACTTAGGGGTTTTAGCCAAAATTGACCAAATAGCTTGCCCTTAAAGCAGCAAATTAATTAAATATTGTAAGCTACTGGACACATTAATAAAGTTTTTTGCTGGAGGCAGGCTAGGAAATTAAGAAAGTGGGGATGTCACAAGACTTATTCAAAGAAAGTTTGTTTGAAGTATGTACATCTCGTGTAACAAATAGTATTTCCGTCAGCAAAATTCTCGTGTGTGATAATTTGAGGGAATCTCAGATTTATTTTATTTTAGCACCACATCTTTAAAAACAAGTCATAATGCTGCCAGATATTCCAGGCATTCTAGTTCAGCATTTTTTAAGTTTTGAGTTATGCAAAGAGAGGCAATGTCTTTTATTAGAAGAGATATTAAAATACAGCAATTAACAACAAACTGCTTGATTTGCAAGTTTAATGCTTTCATTTGAACATGGACCTAGTTAACTAAAGCACTGTTCTATTGCAATGACATATTTTTAACATAAATACACGGTCATCACACATCAACAGTTCACACTGTGAACCACAAATTAATTCTAGCAGTGGCATCGATGCTTGAATTCTCATTTTTCACTGTCATATGTGTGGCTTTAGTGTCAGAAGTGATACATCTAAGCCTTTCCCTCCCCCCTGCTTTCCATTCGAATAGTGTGCTATCATACTGTGACATAATCAACAACCTTGAAAAATACTGCAGCTTGGATTTGAATATAGGGTTATGTATCAAAGAGGTATATACCTTCTGATCCAATTTAAAGCTCAGATCAGGCAGTACTATTATATGCTCCACACAGCTTTAGTTGGCAAGGAACTGCATTAAAAAACAAAAAGTTAGCTGATGCAGTGAAGTTTTTATAGTACTGTTGGGGTATTAGTAGCCACAGCTAAGCCCCAAAGTTACCGAAGTCTGTGCAATACTTCAGACTCAGCCACTTGGAGAACTGACGTGATGCATTGCCCTGCTCCAGGCTCTCTGAACAGTGGTGAATTTTACCTTGGCCAGGTCCAGCTTAGGATCCTGCTTTGCACATAACGGAAGAGGCTACTCTAGCAACTATACAGGCTGATGGAAGAGAACATACGAGCAACATTCACTTACTCTGATGAACAGGGTCTGTCCCAGCTAAGGGGTATTTTGAGTGGGGGAAGAGTTTCCAAAACACACTGTCAGTGGAAGTGTAGGTAAAAGAAACTGAACCTTCCCTAAGCAATATAATTAAATACCACTAGGCTTAATTCAGTTCCCTGGAAGATGTCCCAGTTAAGTAGATTTTCTAATTAAGGATATCCTGATTACCTACTGAGGTGTCTATAGCATTCAAGTGACATTAAAATAGAAGAAAGAGACAAGAAGCGTGCTTACTAGGACTTGTCGCCTTTAGAAACATGGTATGGTTCAGCTGTTAATGAAAATTAAAGTAGGTACATGTTTCCTTTCAGATTGATCTGTGTTGGTAATTGCAGAGGGAAGAAGAATAATGATAGCCGTGAGGTCAAATCTGCCCTTCGCTTCCAAGTGTAATTCCATATGAACTAATGAGAACTGGACCTGGCGTAACAGAGCAAAATTACATCTTCAAGAACCAAAAGGCTTGAAAAGACAGGCTGTTTAATTTCAAGAGAGTTGACATTTTCAGTCCATTTTTATCACAGATGCTCCTGTCAAGATTTGCTTGCTTTAAAAACGTGGAGCAATTAAAACCCAACTAATGCTGGGCAAGCTGCCTTGCAACACTAAGCTAAAATCTGGCTTTACCGAATCTAAGTTAACTCACATCGCTTCACTTCCCTGGCTTCCAGCCTGCGTGCTGATGCCCCGGTTAGGCACAGAAAGCTTCTGTTCACACAGTTCTGAATCTATATTTGACAGTACTTGGTGTGACCTTTTTCTATAGAAGATGTGGGTTGAAGCATGCTGATAGCAAAACACTCATTTTGAAGAATTTTTTTTACAGCTTACTATGTAGCTGTGCTACTGCCCTTCTAAAGGCAAGTGTAGTATAGCTCTATATCCAAGAAGCATACTAGTCCTGAGTTTGGTCTGCAACTGGACTGCACATCCAAGATACAATGCCTTGATACATGGTCCACAGGACTTAATTTTTGTCCATTTTCTTTCCTGTCTAAATGTCAACTTTTCAGTAATGTTATGGCAACTAAAACCTGCAAAGAATTTAAAGAATGTTCCTACGCATTCAATCTTTGTAAAATGCAGGAATACTATCTCTGAGTTTCTGCTGTCACAACCCGTTGACCTTCACTTCTAAAGTACATTCTTATTTTTTGTTTCTACTCCCCAAGCACAAAAACTGAGGCCAAGGTGTTATCCTTTAGGTGTTACCCGTTAGGTCTTCTTTATTAGCGCCAGGTAGACACATACTGCAACTGCAAGTTATGCTAACTGTGAAAATATATTTCACACAAAGATCACATAAAGCAAAAAGTGTCCTAAGGCATATTGTGCATGGGCCTGTGAAATGCTACCAAAAGCTCTTTAATACCATGGATGGGTGCCTTTCTAAAAATCCAACATGACTTTAATGTCTCCTTAGTCTGGGGGAGTTCACCAGTAACCAGGAACATCACAAGACAAAAGGGAAAAGGCTTACTCGTGTTTTTAAGAAAAGCTGCCAAGAAGTACGAAATCTACATTACAAGCATGGGAGACAGGGTGGGCACAGATCAAAACAGCTATATTAAGAAGGATCTTGATATGCCATGAATCTTTTGCACAGCAGGCAGTCCACACAGATATCAGATAATACCATCATGGCTAGACTGAGACACAAAAGTTAGCATTTTGATGTTTTCAGTACAATGCCCCAAAAGGCCACACAACCATTAAGACAGCTAAAGCACCGCTGACGTCCAAAACCTGCTGGCTCAAATTCAGTGCAAGATCCAGCTATAACAACTACAAAAGGCACAGCATCTATCAACTCTGTCCTCAAGGAAAGGGCAGCAAAGAGTTAAAAAAATAGGAAGAAACCACAGAAAGTTATGAAGTGGTCTATGCTTTAACAGATTTTCTCTCGACTGACACCAAGTAAACAGTAAGGACAAATGTAAAAACTCCAATTACATTAGGAAGAAATTGAATCAGACAACACAGAAAATGCTTACAGATGTCCAAAAGGCAAAAGACTCCAGCAGTATAGATTGGTTTGCAGCACCATGAAGTCATCTAACGTCACTTCAGAGCTGTGTATGACTCTGATCTCTTCCCATGAACTGACCTGGCACCTAGCATTAGTGTACAACAGACAACACAAACCAGGAGACAGGAGCATCTCAGGTCTGGTATCTGATAGGTAACACACTCGTACAGCAGGCCACACAACTAGGAAAAGACTACTAAAAAAAAATAATTAAAAAAAAAAATCAATCCTTGCAGACAATAATGCTATGGAACAGAAATCACATACTTAAGTGACTTAGTACTCACTAAAAAAAATAATCAATAATGGGCACTATGCCCTGCCACCTACTCACTTGACAACGTGCGCCAAAGCGGCAAGAACGCTAAAGCAAAGTTTCTGAGAGACCATGCTGTATCACACACTAGTCAGGGTGCAGACAGTCCTTTTGACAGTCATCCATACAAAGGGACCGTGACAATTTGCGCTGTTTGTTCCACTGTGGTTTATTTTTCTGGCCAAGCAGTAATGAGCTCTAATCCCTTGTTTCCAGCTTGAAGGAGGAAAGAGAAAAGTAGGAAAGAGCACATGGCCTGCAGACTTTGAGTTTGCCTTTCAGCGTACTTTTGGACCAGTACCAAGCGCTGGTTTTGGACTAGCTGATTTGCTTCTTTACTGCATTTTGGTTGGGGTTTTGTTTAGTTTGGTTTTGGGTTTTTTTGATATATGAAAAGTAAAAAGTAGTTAAGCAGAATGACATATTGCAGAAATCCTCTCCCTATAGTTTATCTTTCAAGTGCAGACAGATACGTACAAAACAATTTAACAACCAAGGAAAACCACCTACTGCAGCCATAGCTTTACAATGGATTGATGGATTTTTTTTAATTAATGACTACTGAATGTCCTTTGCCAGTGAGCACAAAAACAAGATCCCAAAGCCTACATATTTTCCCCTCTGTGTATATGTGAGTGTCTGTCCATGACTTAAGGACAAAAAAAACCCAAACCAAAACTAAGTTGAAGCACCTCTACAGAATACAGTGAGAAAGGACATTTGTTCCTGCATGCATAGATTCAAACACTGAAATATCTTAAAAATGGCAGTGAAGAATATGTCTAAACAAAATATTGCTAGAGAACCACTTGCTTTGTAGCCAGCCTGACCACAGAATAAAAGTACAGAGTTAAATTCCAAGAACTGGACACGAACATAAGAACAGCTTATTTTAAATGGAAGGGACAATAGTTTAGTAAATTCATGCATTGCATCTTCTATCTTTGCATAGATTTGAATAAAAATAAGATGTGGAAAAGAAGGTCAGAGCATCTCTGAAGACTGGAACTGAGCAGAGCTATGGGCTGGTTTGGGGGATTGTTTTTTTTTTTTTTTTCCTGCAGGACACGCTGAGAAGAGGCAGATAGCAGGCCCTTATTTTCCAAGTTAGTCCTTCTGTAGTAAACAGAGGATCTTCTCATCCACAGTCTTAGTCCCAGATACATAAATAAGTCTTTGGACAAGTCTTTCTCCTGTACTCAGGTTGAATTTCTCGTCCCTCAAGATTTTCCTGGTGGTTTGGAAAGTTTTCCTGTAGAAAAGCCAGAGAGCTTTTCAAGCAGACAAGTCACCTCTCCCATCCTCAGTCCCAACCAAGTTCTATCACCCCACAAAACTCAGCTTTTGTAATCAACTGTAATCATAAATTTAATTAGCATAGGGTGGCACAGAGCTTTTAACACTTGCACTTTTTTTTTTTTTGAAAATGCATAAGACTGTTTTGAAACATGGGCAAAAGAAAAAACCTGCAGCCCAAACCCCTTATGAACGAATGTGTTTGTATGGGACAGGTTTTCATAGCCGGAGAGGATAAAGGCTGCTGCTCTGGAGCACTGAGAGATGGTTTATTGCTGGGGCAGAGATATTTATCAATAACAACTGCAGGCATCCAGGGGAGGCAGGCGCTCCCACCCCTTGCAGGTCCAGGCCACTCAGCACTCAGAGCAGATGCATGCAGTTTAACAACACATTACTCTGCTTATGTTTCATTTTATTCCTTCAGCAGCTTAACGGTTGGCAAAAATCACAATTCACTTGCTTCTTGTTTCTGGGTGAAGTAGTATATATTAATCATTGGCAGACTACATGCAAAGATTTCCTTCCCTGTCTGCGGTTGCTTCCTCAGAGTTGAGGTGGCTGGTGCTAGAGCAGCGAGATCTCAAGCAGTGACTTCTTGCACAGGACTAAACTGCTGCCTCAAAGTCCTTGGGAAACCATGACAAACACCACCTTGAGGGAACGAAAGCAAACGATGAAGTAAAACAGCAAACAGTGATCAGGGCATGGAGCCAGATGACCTGTAAGCTCAAGCTCGTGGCTCTGATGGAGTTTGATTTGGGACTACTGCATTAGCCTGGGTGTGACTTGTGTATAAGGAAGAAACCCACTCACCCTAATCTTAAATGTATTATGAGGCTTCACATTACCATTATGTAAAATTTGCTGAGATCTTTATCTGGAGTATGCTGTGTACAGTGTGTTCCAATTACTAATAGTATCATTAAAAAATAATTAGCTGGAATAAAAATGCTTTTTGTTGGCAGACTGAGTTGTCTGCAGCATCTTCCAGTGACTTAATCTGAATTTTACGAAACTATCTTTCCAGTAGATCTGTGTGCATTAATTAGAGAGACTGAAAGAAGTTTCATTCTTGGGGCAGAATAGCAAAGTATGACCCTTAGTGAATGCTCTGAACTACTTCATCCTGAAGAACCTTGCCTGTGGTTTTTGACACTTGAGGTAAAACTACAAAAAAGTAAAACGTGCGAACACTAATGGCTAATTAGGGTGCCTTCATTGCATCTCTGCCAACCCTGATACATATTTGCAGACCTACAACGATGAATAAAGAACAGTACATAACAGAGGGGGGAGGGGGGAAGTGCGCTAACAGAATTTGGAGAAATCCGTGCTAATGACTGCATGAACCCGTCATAAGGCAGATGGGAAAGAAGGAGAACCATCTGCAGCTGCACTTGTGTTTTGCACATCATCCAGGAGCAGGTCAGAGACTTCCCAGCGTGGCTTCTTACTGGCATTGTTCACCAATTAATGGCTGGCTTTGGTTCTGGTCTTTAGCCAGACATTAAAAGGGGCACTGTTTTGACTAGACTGACAAGTTACTTAGCATCCCTGACTATATTCTTCCAAGTCCTAAAAGATCAGACTTAGAAAAACTTGTTTGCTACTTTGTAGAAAAATCATATGAACATAAAGTGTTTAAATATTTAGGTATATGAGGATGCACTGTTAATTCCAGTCTAGCTGCAGTGCAGCAACCAGTGCAGATGCTTCAGTATGAATCAAAAAACCACAAACTTTCCTGTTTTTATTTTAAACACTCACTTAAAGCTTAATGTTTCAGACAGTTATTTTTTAAATTATGCTATGACCTATAGCCTTAGTGTGAAAAGAAGTTAGTCCAGGGAAAAAAAAGAAGAAAAAGAAAAAAATGAACGGATGGGTGCTTAAGAAAGCTGTCACTTGGAACAAATCCTGAGCTTCTGTAAGAAATTATTAGGAGGTCAGATATACTACAAAGGGCAAGAACAGTTGTGGTTGACCAATTAATCCATTTGCTAAAATATTAGACAGGGAAAATACAAAACAGAGTGCTGCAGAGAAACAAAGAAGGATAATTGGTTTTAAAATGTAATTAAAAAATAAAGAGAAGAGATCAGTATTCACTTAGCTCTGGAAAAGACTCCTATGGAAACCACTACTTTTTGTGTTAAGGGAAAAAATTTCACCTCTAGCTCTGAAGTGGACATCATTTTACAGGTCTGCTTATTTAGTTGCTTTCTTAGCCTTCAACAGGGGCAAGGCAGAGAGGTAGTGAGTAAAAAAAAAAAAGTCATGAGACTCATTCAAAAGAGAATTCATGGCTTTAAAATAACTGTCAATTCAAAAAGTTACCTAGTCTTTACACAACATGACAAAGCAGCATCCAAATATGGATTATACTGAATACAGAAGTATGTAAATTCAGAGCACTGTTAGGAGAAGACATATAGGAGAAGATACCAAGCAGTGAGTAAATTAACTCTAATACTATCTCTTTCCCCAGACTACATCTTTCAGAAACCTTGGGTTCCCACAACAATCCCAGCAGGGAGGAGAAGGCAGAAGGGGGCACCAAGGGACAGAAGATGTCTCCTATGTGACAAGAATTACAGCTGCTCTTTGCTCAACTGAGAGAAGCTCTAAAAAACTTCCGTGGCTCAGCTAGCTGTTTCCAAATCGTGTAAAGTTGATTAGATTTGCATGAAAGTGCAAATTGGTTCATTCAGCTCAAACCCCAAAATTCTAAATCTGCATTAATGTGCTGCACAAACCCCATGAGCTGCCAAGACACATCTGGAAAGTGTTCACGTCAGTCAGGTTGGTGTATTATCTACCTGCCGGAACAATGAAAAGAAAGCAGCTTCTGACCTTCTAGTTGTTACAAGTCCTTCTGCATAAAGAGGGAGAAATAATCTAAACCCAGGGATTTAGCTGGCCTTTCTGATACGATAGTTAGCTGTTGGTTTGAGTGCACAGCACCACGTTATTATCCTTCTGTATGCAAATGTTATTTATCATTTGCATTGCTCTAACAATATGTCCAGTGGTTTATAAGCACCTATAACAAAGGATGTTCACTGATTACAAAGAGGAATATACAAATGATGATTTGTAGGTATACAAACTACCATGGTATTTATATGCTAAACTGCCACAATAGTCACAGCTCACATCTTTTGCTGAATGGTTAAAAAAAAAAAAGTAGTAATTAGTTACTAATACTAGTAATAATAATTAGTTGCATATTTTGATGCTCTATATCAAAGACAAGAAACTGGTTGTTTACAATTTGTGGAACAAATCTTTGCAGCCATCACTGTGCCAGGCTGGTTAATTATTTTTCCTTTCAAAACAAACCAGCCAGCATGACGCATCAGTGACAGAAGAACACAGAAATGCTAATTCATAGAAGCAATAGTCTAAAACCTGTTTGCTGGAACAGGTAAAAGGAGCTTTTCAATAGTGCCCATCATCATCAGCCTCAGATCCTGCTATAGCAAAGCACAAGAAAAAACAATTGCAGCTTCTGAATAATGGTGGTCATGCTTCAAGTTAAGTACTTCGTTGGAGCAGAGTGTTAGTAGGGCACCCACAATCCTGTCTTTTTGTTTTTATAATTAACACAATACAAACCCTTGGAGTTTACCGAAGTCAAATACATACTTCCCTTATGAAAAACATCCTACATGTGTCTGTTTCCTAAAAGATTTTCCATTATGGCAACAAGGACTCTTCAGAAAGTCATTTTTCCTGGAACATAATTCAGAGCAGCTGCTGATCTAGCAATGAGTTTGCTGGAGCTTTTATTTAAAAGAAAGTCTCAAGGAAAACCCTTTCTGCTCAAGTGCATTTTATCAACCACATTTTGTCAACCACTTCTGTTTTTCCCACTGTTTATTACTGAACTGCCTCAACAAGAGGCTTCAATATTAGCCCTCTGACAACGAGCTGACATTAAGTGGAAAGGCTGACTAGTACAAAAATCCTTAAATGGGAACCGAAGGGAAGAAAATATAAAGAAGATATATATGATGTAAATACTCAGTATTTCACATCAAGTGAATCTAATTCCAAGTATTCAGCATGGACCTTGAAAAAGCATTTAGGAAAAGGCCCTTGGAAAGCATATATTAACACTGAGATAGAAGGAGCCAATGGGAAACATGGTCAGAATTAACGCAGAAGCAGCTGGAAATTAAAGAAAGCGATTCTTATCAACCACAAAGACTTTTTGACGCACAAAGTTGCAAGCTTTTGTCAAAGGGGAACCTCATGCCTTATTTTTGCACAAAAGTATACACCTTGCTTTCCATTAAAAAAAAAGGCATCTCTACAAACACTACTGAAAGTAATTACTGTACTTGTGTCTGCAGATAGCAGATCCAGCTTAGTAACATTAATTAAGCAAAACTGTAAGAATTTTAGCAACCAGTTCTGAGGCACCGAGACAGGGAGAGAACAGGAGAGATGTGAGTTTCACCCTGTTTTCCAGCAGTCTAATGAGGAGTGGGAGACAGCACCCTCACAGCGCTGCCAGCTGGCCTTTCTTAGGGAGCAGCTTTAACCGCATAGCCATTGCATTTCAAGGTGGCATCATTTGCATTGTTAAAAGCTTTTCTTGAATGGGAGTGAACTGAAACACATGCTTAAGTGCTCCATTATATTCAGGCCCACAGGTGCAGAAAGCACATCTCCCTTTTCCACAGCATCCCTCTTGCCGCTTCCACCGTGACCTCTCCAGCTGCAGCTACGCTGTCTCCTCTCCCAGTGCCCCTAGCAAAAATATTTGATTTATATGAGCAAACAGGAAAGTAAGCCACGCTTGCCTGTGCCCCCCTCCCCGCTCGACACCATATACAACATATGCGCTCATAACTATTATACCGTGAGCAGACTTCAAGTGTTGCCCTGCAATCAGCTCACCAAGGAGAGAGCACAGTGCAGCAGCTTTTAACTTAAGCCAGCTTGTGTCAAGGTTGTAATCTAAGTAACATTTAGAAGTGGTTACAACAGTCTTTTTTGATTTGGATACATGCTTCCACATAGTTAAATAATGAACAACAAAAGAAGTGGCTAGTTTAACCACAACCAAATACCAGGATATTAAGCAGTGTCCTTTGAATACTTCAGGGCTTTTTCATTTAACTTCTCCGCAGTAAGAGGATTTCTGCAGCTGTTTGCCTTGAAATCTAAAGCTATCTCCAGCTTTGCTCCATAGACGCTCTGCTATTTCTGTTCAGTTACCACACTGTGCAAAATAAAAGGTCTTTTTCTCATGTCATACTTATTGACTGTCTCTGAACTTAAGGACTGGAAGAAACTATGTAGGAATGAAACAACCAAATAGGTTATAACTTGAAATGACCTTGTGGGAGATTTCTATATGAAATGCCTAATAATCTGCTTTTACACACCTGGCTTATACATCAGCTGATTGGCTTTAAGCTTTAATTCCTAAAGCCCTCAAGATAACAGCTCTCTGTATTTATGGCTAGGTCTTCACATTTATCTTTCAATATTCCTCTCTATCCCAAACCCTCGAACTCCAAAAATTGAATCGATTTGGGCATCAACCAGTTACCACTTGCCTTGGAAATGTTTGATAATTTTGCCTTTTAAGATTGTCTTTATGAAACATGCTTGAGGAACTGGCCAAGAAACCTCTTCCCCTAATCTTGATGATTGTATCCATTCATTCTCTGATTTAACCACTGAACTTTTACAGTATAGGCATGAAGTCAGTTTAGACAACTCCTGATCAGGAAGCCTCTGAGCAGCCTAGGACAAACTTCAGGAACAGGAAAGTTTCGGGGAAATTTGGGTGGAAGAATTTAAAAGAAAACCCATTTCTCCACTGAAATTTCATGGAAATTTGACACTGAAGCTGTGATTTGTGCTTTGAGGAAGGGAACAAGAGGAAGAAAAAGAACTACTCCTATAATTGCTGGGTAAACATCTGCCTCATTTGGAGATACCTTCAGAATCTGAGCACTAACATCAGCTATAGCAGTTGCCTCTTCCCGATGCAGACAGATCCTCAGACTGACTGGAGGCTTCACATGGACCACCAAGCAGCCTTGACATGATTTGAGACTTCAGATGCTCCCGGAGGAGACGTCTGCATCAACACTTGTACACATGAAAGGTTCCACAACCCACTTGCAATCCTCGGCAGAGGCTCTGCGCTCTTCCACGCTGCTAAATGTAATTAGAATTTAGCAAAGAGTTTATAATTGATTTAATTGCTGCTGCTTTTCTCTTCAGGAAAACATCTAAAACCAGATCATTAACCCCTCAGCTTTCTTCACAGTCTGGGATTATTCAGTGGCATTTCCCAGAAGCGTAAAGTTTTATTTTATTTGCTATTTAAGTACTGAAATCTGAAGTACTACTACTCAATGTACTGTGTGCATATGTGCATTGATCAGGGTTCTGTTCAGCAGTAACAGTATCTAAAGTTCTTGAACTGGCTGTTAAAAGACAGAAAAAAAAAGAAAAAAAAAAGAAAACACCACCACCTTCACAGAAGCCCTGTCCTCAGCAGCTGCTGTCCCCCTGTTGGGGTAACCAGCTGTACCTACCTCTTCACTGTCTTTCCTCCTCCAAAAATTCCGGCTTTTGGCTCTATGTTGCCTGGGTCTCACCTCCAAACTCATTGTTACAATGGCCAGATGCACATTTCTTGTCCAACACTACTTCCCCACCCATCTATTCTTGCAGAAATGCAAGTACCAATAGGAAATAACAAGTTAGACAACATTAGAAGGGTAACCCCTGAGCTGAAACTGAATTTCCCCCCTCATTACTCAAGCATCAAAGATTGAATCTTGGAAAATTTCACTAAAGGAGGACAATGAATGGGTGCAAACATAACTGAAGGGAATTCATTTAAGACTCTGGATGAATATTCATGGAGAATATTTTTGCATTGTTTGCCTAGCTCTAATTGTGTTCATTAAAGAAAAACTTCATTAACGAAGGCAAGAGCGTATTGTTGTGCACAGCAGTGAACAAAATACAATCCTAGAAATAGCACTTACTGTTTTTTGAGCAGTGTGCGCAGGTTTGTCAGTTACTGGTAACAAAGGAAACATTTCAGAGTTATAATGAGCTCAAATGTTCACATTAACAATTCAAATTCATAAAAGGGATAGGCACAGTTTGAGCTTCTTGCAAAACAAACAATAACACCAAAAATATTGGCATTGAATACTGAGGGAAAGGGTTAGATTCTTGGAGGAGCTAATGGATAAATAACAGAACTACTGCCATGCATTAGGGTATACGCGCATCATTGCCTGATGATGGATGACTTCTCACTGTTTGTGAATGTTCCACCTAATTGCCGATGCACAAGGTATAATATCTTGTATTAGTGCCAGCTAACAGAAGAGGGCTCTGTTTTTCAGCAAAAACATCCTCAGTTCTGCAAACAGCTAGCACACATCAACAACCTTGCTTCACATTGTAGTAGGCTTGAAACCGGGTATTTACCCGGGTATTGGGCAAAATCAAGTTTCCCTTCCTCTCAGAAAAACCCTACCTTTCTCTGTCATTAGCAGTATATCAGAATTCCACCTCTGTGTCGCATTTTGGGCACACTGCTCAGCAGTTCCACACCAAGATGCTGAGCTCTTCCCACGTGCTGTATATCACCCCAAGGGACCTCCTTCCATCCTGCTGAGAGGAACTAGGTGTCAAAAAGTCTGGAGCCGTGCCTGACATTAGGCATTGTACTGCTTGGCATTGCAATATTCAGGTTCATTTGCGGATTGAGCATTTTAGGGAAGCTCAAGGGACATTGCAGACCCCTCATCAATAAAAAAAAAAGAGCTGATAACACTTCTCTTTTTCACAGGCTCAGGGAGACTGAACACAACAGGAGCCACTTCTACAGTGTTAGGGTCCACACAAGTACCATAGTGACAGATCATCTTTGATAAACATTTAATGTGATGTCCGGAAATTCACCCAGGGATTTTATGTCAAGCAGAGTAAGTTTTGACTGAACGTGTCTGCCTCAAAAGCCTTCAGTCTTGCTAGCAAAGGTTTAAGCGATAAGCAGCTCACTGTATCCTGCACATATCAGAGAGAAGGATAAGGGTTGTGAATCCAAAACTCCAAATCACTTATACAAAATAATTTTGGCACTTCCTTTGCTTTACCAACAGTGTTTCAGGGAGAACCATCCGCTATCATTAGCGGGTTTCAAATAAATTGGATAAATGCATTGCATTTTTTTCCTTCTCTCACGTTTCCCCTAGATTTATGTTCCAGTTTTCATCAACATTCAGCTCACTGCAAAAGAGGACATTCAAATAGCAGATTAACATTTTTTTGGAGTGGATATTTGCTCACTGTCTATATGTATCAGTTATATTAATGTGTATTTTTGTACTTTTATACTGTTTCTCTCTGTAATAGGTCTTTCTGAAGAAGGATTGTATGTTTTTCCCCTAAACGGCTTATTATCTAGGGTAAATACTACCTTTCCCTCCCTCCTTTCACAATTTTCCCCACTGAGATTCTAGATTTTCCTCTTTATAGTATATTTACCATATTCTTCAGGATCCGGCCACATTACTTATACTTGCTCACAATATTTCAGCTTCTGCAGGTTACAGAGTAATTTGATAGTCCTAATACCATTTTTGTTTCTCCTCCTTACAATCACCATTGCAAACAGAACACCTATATAGCCACTAAGTGACAAAGAGTTTATATGTAACTGCTCAAAAGATCCCTCCCCCATTATTTATTTATTTTTAGAAAGGCCGTGTAATGTCTTTATTCAAATTCCATTCAAAATGGCTCTATTGCTGCTCCCTTAATTCCTCTGTTTATTTTGCTGGCATACACTGAAGGTTCGGTCTGGAGGAATCAGTATTTCTAAGACATCAGGATTCGGCAGGCAGCCTCCTGACCACAGCACACACTCAGAGCAGCTCCACTGAGCAAGCTAACGTGGCACGGGCGCGCATCAGTCAGGCGCACGCCGCGTTGGCCATGGTCCCTCTGCATATATCCAACTCCACTGCTGCGACAAGGCCAGCTTTCGTTCTGGCCCGCTTCAGAAGCGACAGCAAGAAGGATGAAGCTTCAACATTTTTTAATAATACTTTCCTTTATGTACTCTAGCAGACGAGAGCTTTCTTTTTCCTTTTTTTTTTTTAACTGTATACGAGAATGACTCTGCGTTCAATAGTTACTGTTACTGACAAATGGCAAAGTTCCCATTTCATTTTGTTTTGATGTGTGTGTTAAGTCATGACAGGTATCCATCCTTGCCAACTAGCTCTAGCATGAAAATAAGGAGGCCCAGGAGACTAATGCTATTTCAAGTAGTAAATAATATCAATGGAATCTGAAAGAAAAAGATAAGCCTATATTTTCTGTTAAAGAATACCCAGGTGGAAGAAAGCATTCTATCATATACAACAGACTGAATTACAGCTTGTCTAATTGCAAGAACCAATCAGCTACTCTCAACTAATAATGAGCAAAAAAAAGAGTGCAGTAGTTAGAATGGAAATTATGAACTTGATATTATCACTATATTGGCTTCCAGAAATCAAGTCTGCCCACTTTTTACCCAACATCAAGTCTGAGAAGCTCCTGACCTGTATTACCACGCTGCTCCACAGGCACTCAGCTCTGCTGTTCCCTGCACACCTGCCATCACTGACTGGGTCCACAAGGAAAAGATAAGCTGCAACATGCTGTCGTCTGCTGGTGGCATTTGCTTTACATCCATCGGGTTCAAACAACATATGGAGGAGGAATAAACCCACCAGTGTTACAGGAGAACAAAATGTAGAAGAAAACCCTGCTGTTAACCTGCCAGCCCAGACAAGTTGAAGCCAGTATTAGAAAGTTAGAGAAAGCTTGAGAAGGACTCTCTTGAAAGTTTATGACACAGTTTGGGGAGTTTACCTACCCCCGGATGCTTCTGGGCACCCTCGTAATGGCTAGATCTCAGCTCTCTCTTTTCTCCACTAAGTGTGAGGAAATCAATGGGATGTCTATAAAACAAGCTTAGGAGAGGGATTTGGCCCTCTGATGTCAATTCTGGGATGTTCCACTCATCTGGGAATTAGTGTTTCTGGGGGGTCAGTGCACATGGCTCCCATTAATCACTGTGGGTGCCATGTGTACGGAAAGAGCAAATAAACATACCAATAACGTTCACTCAGCCTCTGGGGAACAGAGTGGTATTTCAGCACTCCAACATAATGAAGAGAACAGTATCCAAACTGCATAGCATAGTACATAAATATACTTATTGCAGATAAGGAGTTTCTGATTATTTTTGCTAGGGCTATATGTAACACCACTTTAAGTTGGATTAGATGTCTCTTCCTGATGAAATATCACCAGACAAAAATCAATATAGCTGTTAAAGAGACCAACAGATTTATCACCTACATATTACACCTGATATTTTCACGTGTCCCGCTCTAAAGTGCACGCTTTTGTCTATTGGCATTTTCCAAATGCAAGAAATTAAAAAGATTCAAAAGCCAGCATTGCAGGAAAAGGAAAGCTTAATGGTTAAATCAAATTAGACTTACATTACCTGATATAACAGGAACACATTCCAACAATTACTTTTTGACATACTGTCCTGGTTTCAGCTGGGATAGAGTACATTTTCTTCCTAGTAGCTGGTATGGTGTTGTGTTTTGGATTTAGTATGAGAAAAATGTTGATAACACACTAATGTTTTCAGTTGTTGTTAAGTAGTGTTTATAATAAGTCAAGGATTTTTTCAGCTTCTCATGCCCAGCCAGCAAGAAAGCTGGAGGGGCACAAGAAGTTGGGAGGGAACACAGGTGGGACCCAAACTGGCCAAAGGGATATTCCATGCCGTACAACATCACGTCTACCATATAAACTGGGGGGAGTTGGCCGGAGGGAGGGGGGCGGATGGCTGCTCGGGGACCAACTGGGCATTGGTCGGCAAGTGGTGAGCAATTGCATTGTGCACTTGTTTTGCACATTCCAATTATTTTATTATTATCATTATTATTTTCTTCCTTTCTGTCCTGTTAAACTGTCTTTATCTCAACCCACAAGTTATACCTTTTTTCTGATTCTCTCCCCCATCCCACTGGGTGGGAGGGGAGTGAGCAAGCAGCTGCGTGGTGCTTAGTTGCTGGCTATTAAACCACAACACATACTAATCTATGAATTGAACATTCAATTGCAACAATTTTAAATGGCTGTTTTAGTTGCCTGCATGCTTTGAAAAAATAATCAGCTAGGGTTGGGTGGGTTTCTGGATGAATAATATGAATTTCCACCTTCAAGACAACTGATAAAATCAGATCAGAGAAAAAACAGAGTCAAAAATAACCTTACCTGCCTTGGAGTACTGCAAGGATAGTAGATACAGTAAAAAGAAGTGACCCCCACACTGGCTAACTGGTACCAACAGCAAATAGGCATTGCGGTAAATACTGCATTTGTGCATGAACTCATTTGCTTATGCAAATCTTGAACTTGAATGACAAATAGATCACCACTGGTTTATGAACAGATGGATCTAAAGGCAAATGTCTCTCCTAGTCCCCAAGGTAAGAAAAGAGCCATTATATGACAAGACTCACCAAAACTCTGGATGATTATTGCATGCTATGGAGAAGCTTGCTATGGGAAGAAGCACTGAGGGGAAAAACACAGGATTGTAGCCTACAAACATTTGCTTCAGCAGTAAAAAGATGCAATGAGGATAAACGCAGTGCATAAACCTCAGTGCAAGAAGGACCTTAATGGATCAATTCTTTCAGACAGCAAATCTTCCTGGCATGCGTCAGACTAAGGGAGACATTACTACTTACCGCCTGTCCTCCCTCCTCTGGCTCTGTGCTTCCTGGGGCTGAAAGGTCTGAAGATGGTGAAAGACTACAGTTGTTCTTTCACAATTATCTCCTTTCAGCTACGCAGGTTTACGTTAAACTGCCTATGCATTTGTATTATAAATCTGCTCTATGACCCAATGCCTAAGCTATTCACAAAGTTGTACTCCAGAGCAGCATGTTGCTATAGGCAATCCGACATTCAGTCTTGTGCTGATGGTGAGGACTGCCTGTCCTCCATTCAAAGACTACCAATAACTGACAATAAACAAACTCATAGCTACTTGTTATCCCCAAGTACATCATGGGACCAACCTGCAGAGAAGGCCTGGGCAGCTATCTGATGCATTCCTGCGTCTATCAAAAGCAGCAACCAAACCCTATGGAGGCAGTGTGACTCAATGGATTTAGTGTCATCTCTGCTACTCACCTGCTACAGCACCCTCTCAACACTGTTTTTAGTATTTGTTCACTCTCCTCATGACATTCTCTTTTTTTTTTATTTAAAACAAAAATTTTCCAAAGTCCAAAACTGCTTGGTAAGGTGCACTTGTGCAGTTTAATACAACAGGGGCCATTCTCTTGGCTAAGGCATTTAAGAAGCATCATAATAAGCTTACGACAAAGCTAGATGAAAACTCCCAAGCCAACAGTTTTTCTGCTTCCCCTTTCTACGGCTACATGTGCTGATTTCTTCTGGGACTTCTCTGACAGGAATCGCACGTCTGTGTGATCTCTCACCGTTCAGCACTGCAACGATTTATGGATGTTTAATCTCTAACACATTAAAGTCAAACTCCTGTCACCTACACTCAAACTTCCACCTTTTTCTTTGTGTCTCCTTCTCTTAATGGATTTCTTTGATTGTCTTGTTAAAGAACTCGAAGAAAATAAAAAGCTTACTTAAAGCACCTATGACACTTAACTGGTCTCTGGGAGATAAGGCAGCTCCCACCAATTCATCACGCTTTTAAGGAATCTTCTTCCAAGGCTCAAGACACCTAGCAAATACCCAGGTCTCACATCACACAAGAGCTATTATTCTGCACCCACATGCTGAGAAACTGAGGCACATCACTAGGGAACCAGCCTGCCAGGTCACAGAGTAGGGCACAGACAAGGCCAGAATCCAGGCCACCATGCTCCTGTTTACAGGTTTTTCCCCCACTAGATCTAGCCTGTGCCACTATGGAACAGATCACTCCAGACAAGACTAGGTACATGCAATCCCAGCCTTATCCCAACATATTGCTCAGGTGAGAAAATCTGTTAATATTACCATAACAAGTGGTAATACTAAATACTGTTACAATAATACAAACACTAGAATTAACACCTAGACTCCAAATGCAATCAGAATGCCAATTAAGTGCACTGCACTGTGAAAACCAGACCCCACTTAAAAGTGATTAAAGACTTCAAAAGAAGAGGCATAGGTAGGAATCGGGGGAGAGGAAAGGCGGCTTTTCTGCTTTTACAGGTGGAGAACAAAGACATGACAGGGTCAGGAACTGAATGCAGTCTGGACTCCAAGTCCCAGACATTACCTTAATCTATAGGAATATTTTTCCTGAAAGAATTTGTTTTCAGGTGAGCCTCTAGCAATCTGTTGAGTCTCAACACTGTCCATCTTCCTTCATTTTCAGCCCTATGTTATATACGGTACATTGATTTTTTTTAATGTCTACTCCAAGAGCTTTCTTTGTTTAAAGAATCCTATTAAGCTCAGTATGCAGGATGAAGGTGTCATGAGCATTAGCCAGACCATGAGAAAGAAAGAAAAAAAAAGTTTAAAAGTAATAAAGCATAAAGTGAAATAAATGGGGGGGGGGGGGGGGTCAGGCTAAAGAGAAGTCAAAATATACAGTCCTCTAATCTGCAGAATTTAATTTATACTCCTAATGACCACATATTCCTTCCTTATTGCATTTCCTCTATTTAACTGATATTGATGTTGTCCCAAATGTAATTGCCCTACATTGGCACCAACACGATGAAGCTCAGCTTCAGTAGTTTTCCAAAAACAACTTCCTATTATCATCTTTCCAGTTTCAATAATGCAGTCCTCCCCATAATACAATATGGATGACTTCTCATTTGTATGCACAGCTTCTATATTGCAGAAGCAGTCCAGGATCACATCCAAATGTCTTATGGGCTTTTTATAGCTACAGTACATTTGATTTACAGCTACTCCAGCAAACTGTTGTACTCATTACCATTGTAAGTCGAGGCACTTACATCTTTTTTGCTTTTCATGTCTCTTGTATTATTGCAACTTTAAGAGTGTCTAGCGATAGATCATTGACAAAAATCAGATTCATCTTATATTTTTCAGCTTGTAATTATCCCCATTTTGAGGGCAGAGAGTATTTCCTGGCCACAATGTGGCCAAAGCACTATTATTAGTATTGTTACTAAAATTTATGCAAAACACTCCTTTTTACTACCAAAAAAAAAAAAAAAAGGCATGAATCATTTGAGAGATTGAGTAACAGTTCCTCAAACACTTAATACTAGGGCATTTTGGTATTCCGCAGTAAATTTCAGAAACTTGAACTGCACTTTAATTGCACTGATGTTTATCTTAGATTTATAGGAACATCTGTATCCACAAGGGAAATTATTTTGTTAATTAGAAGACAGGCAAGCTTTTGTTTGATTAGTGACAGGGTCAAGGATTAGAAAGTAACATATCCTGACACGAAGAGATTTGAATAATAAAAAACCCAAGCAAATCTATGAAGCACCTTTGCACACCTATACTGACTCAATTTTTAATTAGCACACCTTAACTTCATTCTGACATCAAGGAATTGCATCTACTTTAATTTATAATTACACTTGTCAAGAAGCCAAGAAAAGAAACCGTAGAACAGATAACCCAATAGTATCATTAGCCCATCTACTTGAATGCAAAAAGGCTTGTCCTAGTAAAAGTTTTCTAAGGCAGTAAAACCAAAGAGATGCTTAAAATAAAAACTTTTCAGAGAAAGCTCTTTTTTTTTTTTCCTCTCTTGACTCAGTCTTCAAGAGAGTCATAGATCTAGTCAATAGGCAGGGAGATCATGAACTCCGTCACCAGAAGTGACACGCATGCAGGATTTTAAAAGGATTTTGGAGGATCATCTTCACTCCATTGTGATTACAAGACAATGGCCCCAAATTAAGGCCTGATGGATGCTTAAGAGGGTTTGCCATATATTGTTCCTTTTTACCTTCAAGTGTAAGTAATGCTATTCTTACATACAAACTGATTACATATTCAAAGCTGCTACAATGGTTAGCAGTTAACCAATCCCCCTTCGCAGATTTTCATTTGGCTTCAATTCATAGGCAGAATCCATGGCTAGGAACAAGATACACACTTCAAGGTTATTTTCAGAGCCCTCATAATTTCACCTCAGATTTTGATCAAAAATTGCCTCCTTTTTTTCCAGAAGAAAAAAATTACTCACCTTTGAAATCACTGGTACCCTTGAAGAAATCTTTACTTTAAAAAAGGATTATTATAGCAAGGTCTACACCTCAGTCTTCAAGAATAATGAGGATCTGTAGGGATTTCAAAATTATATTCAGATGCATATTTATCATAGCCAGGTTAATTAGCACTCTTCGCTAAGGACAAAATAATTAAACTAATCATGTTTAATGAAATTTCTGTGATAGTTGATGTCTCCAAGTAAGAAATCTAAAATACATTAGTTGGACTGATTTGCTACTAGTTGGATTTTTACTAATTAAATGTCCTTTCTCAATTTATGTTGAACACCCTTTTCCATTTCTATTGCTACAAAATAAAGGCATTAGAAGCTCCCAGCCACTTCTTTTGGTGTTTGCAAAAGTACTTTAAATTTCACACTTAAGTGTAATTTTTAGCCAAGCATTTATTTTTACATGCATATTTCTTGCATTAATTTTAATTATTCCTAGACATTCAAGAGCTTCTCCAGGCTGTACCAAAATCCTGGGCATGGGGTGAACCATCTTTCTCCCTCTGTCCCCACTTTGGCTGGTATTGCCTCGCCTCTACTCGCTGTGGAAGCATCCCAGCTGTTGGACGCTTCCATGCATATCTTTGCCGAAGCCACAGTACAGCATTGTGCGAGTGGGGATAATGTAATTACCTAGACAAACTGCCTCTGTCCCATCTGGTATTTATTTAAATTAGGTATCAGTGTTAAAAACAGACTCAAAGGCAACACTGTTTTGATTTTTATCAATTCTGCAACGTTTCGAGTGATGCCACTGGACGGACAAATCGCTATGGGTTACAGCACATACATTTTCTAATGAACTCAAGCAATCAGCAACTGCACATGCTAATCTGTCCTCCACCTCCTTGGATGCTTTTGAAGTATGGAAAGAAGAGATCCAAATTGGAGAATATGTAAAAATGAAGCCAGACTTAAAGGATTGCATCCTCCCCTGTTTTCTCTTGTCTAGAGCCAGAATTAAAAAGTAATTCTCAGTCATCAGCTGACACCTTTTCTCCACAGCACTTCTCCACCATATGGTGCAGCTCTCCTTCAGCACAGCTGAAGCCAGCGGAGACTAGGGTCACTAGAAGCATGGTATGGATCCAAGGTCATTTGAGATGTGTAATTTCTCCATTCAGACAGCCTGGCTGGCCTCCTATGAATAAGCTGTGGACTCAGATCAAGTTCCCTGCTAATTAGGAGATACAGTCAGACCAGATCTTTCTTCTTCCTTAGCCGTAAAAAGCAGTGGCCCAGCCACTGGTTATGACACAACGCTGCTTTACGGGAAAATCATCCCTTCAGAAAACACTGACTGGTGCAAAAAATAAAACTCAATACTACTGCAAGACAACTGTTTCAGGCAGGCTTATCGATCTGTTGATTATCTTTTGTAATATACAGATATTTTGGCTTGTCACACAATGCTCATGAATCTGTTGGCTTTTAAAATTATGTTTATCTCTGTATCAGTACAAGATATATAGAAATTACTAAATAGAGGAGCACAGCATTGATTTAATGGCTTTTACTTCCATATAACAGATTTGTTTTCAAGAGCCTTATGTATTTCAACAAAATTTTTCTTAGGGGTTTAAAAATATACTTGTTCTGCCTTTCTGCTGCATGGCACTCACAAGTGGGGTGCGAGTACATGATACGAAGCAAATGGTTTTGTAAGTTTTTTGTACATGCTCTTCATGGAGGAGAAGAGCACTAGTATGGTTAAAGGTCAGACACTGACTCAAAAAAAACCCCACCACAAAACATGATTGCGCTTGTTCCTCCATCACAGGCCCTGCTAAATCATTTTCATGTCTCACCTTCACATTTGTATCATGAAGATGGTCCCCTTGATATTGAGATGCGTTACCATCAATCTGGTGGCTTCTTTTGAAGGTTTTAATCTTAAGTATCCTGCAACATGATATGGCCCTTTTATATAAATTAGAAAACCTGAAGGATGGTCTATGCTAAATAAGTTCCCCAAGCAAGAAAACGTGGCATCTAAGAGCACCTGCAGTCAGCCTAGGACTGAAAGCATACAAAGGACACCATCAGTTTCTGTTCTCCCTGATATATTTTGTGCTATGCTCTCCTTGGCCAGAGGAGATTACCTGGCATCATCAAGTTAATTAGACACTGACATCCAAATGGAACAAACAGAAGCAGCAAAAATACTGGGCAACAGTCTGACTGCAAACAGCTCTCGTGTAACTTGAATGCAAGAGGAAGGGAAATTTGTTCTCTGATAGTGACCCATGCGGTATGCCCTGCATTTCTTGCCACATCATCATCTTATTTCCATAAAACTTCAAATTTCCCCCCCCCCCCCATTTCATCTCTGACACATCCTACCCCCCTTAACACTGAGATTCTCTCATTTATTCAACCTTCAGATGACACCATCACAATATATAGGATCTACTTTTCCACTGAAGTACTTCTGTAATGTCCATTATCATCATAGCTAGATGCTGCAATTATTCTCCTCTTAGGAACAATTCAGATTAAGATGCTACAAAGTTCAAACATACCTACAAAACCTCTAACTCCAAAGTACAGAAATTGTACTGGTGTATGCTGGGAGTATACCACTTTTGGAAATTGCTACATCGACTGAGTTATTCTCACTGAACATCAATTCACTCACATCCTGGGAATTAAAGATCATGGTCCCTTTGCTTTTTTTGTGGTCTTTTGCTGTCAGATCTTGGGTTCATCCATTATATACTGAGTGCATATGTGTGTGTGTGTGTACGCACACATGTAAAATAAGGACCCAATAATGATACAAGATACCAGATAATATCACAAGAAAAATAGGAGCATCTAAAAAAGGGAAATAAGCAAATTGGTAAATTACCTGCTGTAATTTCTCTGTTATCACACATCTCATCTCATAAATGTACTCAGAGAATGCAAAATGAAACCATTCACCTTTCTTAGTCTTTTTAATAATATTGCAGTAATAACATGGTTGTCATTAACCCTTAACAATTGTGGAAGTGAATTGACATTTCTAATTCATTACTCTTCCAATTCTACACAAACATCGTCTGAAAGCGTTTATGTTTATGTGCAAGCCAACATGGGACAGAAAAAAAAAATCCCACAATGGCATCTCAAGGTAGCTGACTCCAAGCAAAGAACTTGGAGTTTGTGACACATCCAGTACTGCTCACTTCTGCAGTGTCCACAAACACTAACTGCCCATTTACTGCTTTGTAGCAAAGAGATAAAAATCTTTTTTGTAAAATTTCAACCTCCATCTAGTTGCCTTAAACACTTTAAAAATATGCTGAAGTCAACAATCTGAACTGGAAGTTCAGGACAATTTTGTTTAAACTGTTCTCATAATAAAGCTAAAATGCAAGGAAATTTGGAAGACAACTTTATATGCATTTCTAGCTCTCAGTCAATATGACTTCTCCTTAGAAAGTGGAAGATATCAAGACTGTCCACATTACAGACCAGTGTAGATATACCCATGTTAAGACTAAATCCACACATGTACCATGCACAGCCAACTTACAGGAACAAAGTTTATATAGACCTTGTTTCTCAGAAAAGACAAAAAAAAATATAAAAACACAAACAAACAAAACAACCAAACAACAACCCCCCCACATTACAAGACTAGCATTTCACTCGCCACATGAAATTTCAGGTCCTGTGCAAAGCTCCTTAATGCACCTATCCATTCAAGGGGGACTACCACTGTGCCAGCCCTTACCTGAAAACATACATATAAAATTAGCTCTCACATTTAAAAAGGATGAATGCAAGCTGGAGCAGGAATAGAGTATGGCTACTGGGATGATAACTAATGAAGAACAACCTTAAGAAATGCAGCTAAAAGGCAAAGCAGCAATTTTTTTTTTTTTCTACATCTTCATAATGTTATATACAGATAGTACCAAGTCCATCCACTCTTTAAGATATCGCAAAAAGATGGCTGTGTTGGTAACTACTATTGCACTGTCAGATGAGTATCTGAAGCACTGGGGGAGAAGAGGTCAAAAATTTCACCACATCACTGTAACAATTTTTATACCCCTAGAATGAAGAAGGCAGCCAAGCAACTTCATCTGTAAGAAGACTGAACCCAAGCTAGGCATTAACCAGCTCAACCACAAAAAGAAGTCTCTGCACATTAAGAGGCAAAACTCCTACAAACTTGAAGAATTTTAATATTGGAAACCAAGGGCTCTACTAAGCACAGTTTTAAGGGGAAGAAGCAGGAACCTTGGTCCTAACACCCTTCCGTCAAAATCCATAAAGGAACATCACTGCCCAAGCAATTTACTCAAGGTTGCAAGCAGGAACTGCAGCAGGGCATGGGAAGCAAGCTCAGACAAAACCAGGCAAGCAACTTGTCTCTCCTCTCAAGCACCAGTTTCCTTGCTTTTCTAACAAGGATAAATAAGGCAGAGAGAAGTCATCATGAGCCTGACTGCCAGGGAAGCAGAGCACTGGGAGCTCAGACTGATTACTCTCACCCTTGGCAGAGCTAGCAATAGCACACAGGCCCTTCTGATCCCCCACAGCTGTGCAGGGGCTCAGCTGGTAAACAGATAACAGTATGTGCACATATTAGCTGATGGGGACACTTCCATCTCCCCTTTATTTATTGGGCTATGTCTTTAACCCTCCCATTAGGCTGATCATTGCCTGCTTCCTCATTACATTGCTGTCACACAGTTTGTTTTCTTCAATTTACTCTCTCACATATATATAACCCAACAACCCAGCAGGTTTGCAGTATTTTAGTGACATGTAAACCAGAGGGAGACATTAATACATGGAGATCGCATATGCTGGTATTTAGCTGAGGACTCATGAGTTTCACTGAAGCATTATATGAAATGAATAAGTGTTGTTATGTAGGTGACCAGGAAGGGAGAGGCTAATCAAGCTAGTGCTTTGGAAAGGTGACAGACAGAGCTCTGACTCCTGCTATACCTGAAAACTTCTTCCTTTTCATTAGTCTTTCTCTGTTGACAGAGCATTTCCACTGGATATTAGAATCATTCTCTGAGCACAGGCTTGGAAAAGACAAGAAAATTCTCCCCTCTGCCCACACTTAGATCTGGAGGCTGTGGAAACCTGCTTCTGGGGTTGACTTTATTTCATTCACAGCAAAACCAGTTATGTTGTGGAGTGTTACCAATAAGCGACATATTAATTATTGGGATAATAACAACAGAGCCAAGGTCACAAAGTCTCTTAACAACATGACATATACCTTCATGCTAGTGGGATCCATCTCTGCCAGAGAGATGAGAGTGTCATATTAAAAGAGCTCTGTCAAAGAGGGACTGAAATAGCTGCTGCAGCTGTTAAGAATTTTTTTCCTTCTCCCTATTCAGCACAGAGCTGCACTCTGAGCCTCATCACTCAAGTTCCAGAAACATTAATTGGCTACCTGGAACTTGGGTGGAGGAGGGACAGTCACACTGCTTAGTTTTAGCACCTTCAGCTGCTTTGGTTAGCACCTATGCCTCTGAGGCACTCACCAGAGCTGCTGGAGGAGCTACCTGTCTGCTTTGACTGCAATACATAAAGCTTAATAGCACAAACAGCCCCTCTCCAGGTGCAATTCATGAAAATGGAAATATTAGGTAGAGATTTACAACATAAACACAATTTTGGCAAAGCAGTAGAACATGGTATCTGTTTTTATTTCCCTGTGTTGAAGCAGTGACTGAAAATCCCTTAGGATCTGAATGTCCATGTGCTGCACAAAGACCCCTTTCTTACATTAAAAAAACCCCTCAACCAACCAGCCAAACAACCAAACAACTAAAAAAGCACAACTGTTGATGAAATTTGGCACTGATAAGTCTGAACATGACACTCAATCTACCCAGGAAAATTAGGACAGCCAACCCACAGAAGCAGAGACCTTTAGGAAAGTGTAACAACCTGAAGAAGGAACCTGACACCAAAAGCAGAATAAAATGATGGTGTCTCTCTCTCCCAACACATTCTGGTAAGCTTTAGACCCCACAAGAAAGACAGAAGCACTGCCATGCACACAAATCCCCAGAACTTCACAGCAGAAACAGGTACCACCAGATGTACCAAGCAACAGCACCAGTCAAACCTCAGAAAAGCTTCACTGGCAGGACAGCTTCACACAACTAAACTAAAAATACAACGTGGAAAAGCAACATCATACCTTTGAAGAACATCTGTCTCATTAAGACACACAGCTTTCAGGCTTCACCTTTGTCCTCTAGGTCTAGTTTACAACCATGGAGAGAGTCTTACTCATCCAAGCTTTACTGCCTATGCAACTAATGCTCTGCTTTCACTTGTGTTTGGAGTTCAAAGGTTATTTCCTTCACCTCTTCTCTGTCAGGCACCTCATATCTTGAGCTGCCCCAGCTCCTAATTGCTGTAGCTCTTTGCAATTTCCTCCTGCTAGGCAGGGTCTGGGTGGGGGGTAATTGGTGTCACCTGTGTGGCACAGCTATTTCTTCTTAAGGAGACAGTCCTGCATTTCCATAGCACCTTTGACATGAAGCTTGAGCACTTTCATGTACAGCTATTTTTGATGATATTTGAAAGCCAACAGCTGAGTAAACATGTTTGCGCTTTAAATTACATTCTCATGTTGAAATAAAATGGCTGTTAAGAGTCAGTCTCCTGAGAGTCTAATCTTGCAGCTTGGCACTACAGCATTTGTGGATCTTTTAGCTCATGTCTTTGCTAATTGTGGAGGTGTTGAGGCTGGAGGACCATCCCTCAGTTTCTCCCAGTGCCAGCCCTACATGGGATTCAAGGGCTCTGCTGGCCCAAGATGGCGCCCATGGCAGTGGCACAAGAACAGGCCTTCACTTCACTTTAGCTGCTTTCCAACCCTTTCAGTAGCAGATGTTTTGATAGCGAGCTTCAACCCCCCCCTGTAACCAGCAGCAGGGTTTCCTTTTATCTTACTATGCTCTGGAGAAGCAGCTTACAGACCCGGTGGGCAGGCCCCAGGTGAGAGGCAGCCACGGGGCATCCGGGCCTACATGGGGCTGAAGGGAGCTGAGCTCCACCAAACCCACAACAATCTCACATCTACCATCTAAAAACTGCCAGGAGCTGTTCTGAGTGACCCCAGAAGCAGGAGTGAGCCTTTCTTTAGGAAAGCACTTGTCCCTCTCTGAATTTCACAGCAAGGCTGAGGGGCCGGGGAGCCCGGCCTCTGGGTTAATAGAGTCACAGCACCCATTTTTAGTATTTCCTTACACAAGGGCCTTCTCTTTGGCTGTTTCATCTTAAAAATTGACAAATCTAGTAAAATCCAAAGATATATGCAAGTTTGGCAGTTTCCCCGATCTCATAGTTTCTAACATAGACATAGGAGCAAACTAACTCTTCTCTAGACAGACTTTTTTCTCCAGTGCAGTGTTTTAATTTTTTTAGCTTGTGTTGCATGTCCTTCCTGAATCCCACCACATGCTACTGCAGCATCCGCTGTCACTACATAAGTCGGCAGTCTTACCAGTAAGCCAGTCAGTCCAAAGTATAAATTCATATGCAAAAATTACATTATTCCTGTAAGCAACTTATGTTATGAATAAAGCCCTAAGACAGAACCCAATTCTCCATGCAAAGCCGATGTGCAAGCTCCTAAATTAAAAAGAAATCTCAGGCAGGTGGAAGTACTGTTTTGGGACCTTTCTGGGGTTGTGGTTGCCAAGGAAACCGCTTCCTTTGTGCCCAGTCAAAGGCACTGGCTGTTTGGAGCATCATCCCAGCTATGCCTGAATATGCTGTAGCATCGGAACGGAAGGGAAACTGCTAGAAGTATTCTGATAAAAGAAAAAAAAAAATCAAAATAAGGACTTCCTTACAAAAACATCTCACCCTAAAAAAGGGGAGGAAGCAGGAACTGTTCTTGTGAAGCTTGGGGTCTGCAGTTTCAGACTCCCATAGCAGGTGACTGCCTCTTGCCTTCAAAGATGAAGGCAGAGGCACACAGGGACAGCTCTTTGTGTGTGATGCACTCTTGTAGTTAAAAACAATGCATAATAAACTGCAATAATTTAAAAGATATTTCTGAATAAAAAGTCACATTCCTCCCTATAGTTTTGACCTGTTGTAGAAAGCACCAATAGTTAAAAGAACTGTCAGGGAAAAAAAGGAAAAAAAAAAATAAAAAATCCTGTTTTATTACTACTTTTTTCACTGTTTGCTTCTTGTACATAATTACCTAGTTTTGTGTTTTTCTACGAGTGCTATGTAGATATCAGGGAAGTCTCAAAAGGAGTTATTTTTTTGGTCGAGAGCTGAATTATTTCCAATGTTACTGATTAATTTTGTATGAGGAATGAGAAAAACAATTGCAAAACCACAAGAATAAGAAGGACATCTCTCAAGCCTTGGCTTGATCTTGGTGAAACTGCTTAGTTGCTGCTAATATCTTTACTTTTCTGACATTGATTTACATTAGAATCATAGCAAAACAATTCTAGTTTAATGGATTAGCCTTCATTCCTTGATGCATTCTTAATCTAAAATTAATAGCACCCTCAGGTTACTTTGTTTTTCTACAAGTGGTTTGTATTAGCTTCAACATATTGATGTAGCTTCAATGCATTTAGCTAGCCCTCACTTTAGCCAATTTAATGGTCACCCTACATCTATCTAAAGTGAAAGCCAGGACAGGAGATTTACAGAGACAGGGAACATAAGCAAAGTAGGAATGAAAAGTGGTAACTAAGGATCTGAGACCTCTTCAAAATAAGAGGGGACTACAAATAAACTGTGAAGCAAGCCATCCCAAACTCTTTGGACCCTAATGACCACTAACATCTCTTAAACATAAAGATGCGCTACAAGGACGTGTCTAACATCTTTAGTGGAAGAGTGCTCAAGAGTCCGTGGTGTTGCTGTGGGATAAACTATGCCACAGAACATGATCCCACAGATGTCAATAGTTAGGTGATCTTATCAGAAACTATTAATCCCAGCTTCCCAGTCTGCAGGATGGAGTACCATCAGAGAAAAAGAAAATCATGTGATGTGGTAGTCTGCTACATATCCCAAGATCGGCCATTTAAAATGGATGCAAAACTGATCAGGAAAATGCATTTTTGGTCATCTTAGAAATCTCTAGTAGATATTATTGCCATGTATTTTAGGGAAGGAAAGAGGAAGCAAAACATTTGTCATTCTAAATGCCATTTGGCCTTTGAGAGGAAAAAAAGCACTAGTACAACAAGGAAAAACCCATCCAGAATAGAGTAATTATTTCAACTTTTATTGGGGAAAAGGTTCCAAAACATTTTTAACTTCACTGGTGTGGTGGTTTCAGCCCAGCCGGTAACAAAGCACCACGCAGCTGCTTGCTCACTGCCCCCACCCCTGGCCACGGTGGGATGAGGAGAAAATAATATAAAGGCAGGCTCGTGGGTCGAGATAAGGACTGGGAGGGATCACTCCCCACTTATGGTTACAGGCAAAAGAGAGGCTCAACTTGGGGAAGAAACAAAATCAATTTAATTTACTACAAATCAAAACAAAACAAGGATATTAGGAAGTAAAACCAAACCTTAGAGCACTTGCCCCCACACCTCCCTCCTTCCTGGCTCAACTCCACTCCCGATTTTCTCTCCCTCCTGCCCCGAGCAGTATAGGGGGACAGGGAATGGGCATTGGGGTCAGTTCGTCACAAGTTGTCTCTGCCGCTTCTTCCTCCTCAGGGGGAGGAGGACTCCTCACTCGTCCCCTGCTCCACCGTGGGTTCCCTCCCACGGGAGACAGTCCTTCACGAACTTCTCCAATGCGAGTCCTTTCCACGGGCTGCAGTTCCTCACAAACTTCCCTGGCGTGGGTCCTTTTCTGTAGGCCGATCTTCAGTCACGCACTGCTCCAGCGCTGGCTTTCCCATGGAGTCACGGCCATCTTGGGGGGCCTCTGCTCCCCTGCTCCCCTCCATGGGCTAGGGGCGGACAGCCTGCCACCTCGCCACGGGCTGCCGGGGCATCAACCCCTCAGGCACCCCTCCTCCCCCGCCTTCCTCACCGACCTCGGCATCCACAGAGGGGTTCCTCTCACATTCCAATCCCCCCACTCACTGCGGTCCCCTTCTTAAATCTGTTCTCCCAGAGGCGCGACCACCATCACTGATGGGCTCAGCCTGGGCCAGAGGTGCGTCCGACATGGAGCCGAGGAAGCTTCTAGCAGCTTCTCACAGGAGCCATCCCTGCAGCCCCCTCCCCTGCTACCAAAAAACCCCCCCCACAAACCCATAACAACTGGCAAGATGCAGCTACAGACAGAAATGGCTGGTTTCTTGTCTCTTCCAAAGGGCAAGTGCTATACCTTTATTACAGCCGTTTCATAATGTCTGAGAAAATTTAAGTGATTATTTGTAATGGAAAACAAAATGTCAGACAGCTAGTGCTAGATTAAAAAAAATGGAGAAATAAAAATATTTTTCAGAATGAGTTCTTCAACTTTTGTTTGTTAAGGGAAAAACCCGATAAAGGAAAAACTTGGGGGCAATTGTTAAAACCAATCCCATGAATGAAGGAGAAGGCCAAGCAGGCAAGCACACTAGCTTATGTAAAATTGCAGGGAACATGACTGGAGAAGCTGCTTCCCACCAGGCTCAGAAGCATCACTGGACAGGAATACTCTGCTTTCTCCGTCCCAGGACCTGCCAGTTGCTGATAATGCACCAGCTACGGCTGCACCTGTTTCCCTTGAAATCTCCTGAAACTCCCCACTTATCCGAATGGCTTTTTACATTCCTGTATCATCTGACAGAGCCAAGAATTTCTGAAACCACTCTAAAACGGTTACCAAAATGGATCTGACTCCCCTCCCCTTGCTTCTTTAGCGCCTTCGTGAACACAGGTAGGTGGATGTGCATCAGATGCAAACCCTCACCATCCTGCAGGATTATTCTCCTATAAACTGGTGTAAATCACATGGAGCTGAGAGATCATTGCTCCAGCTTTGGGCACATTGAAACTGTTCAAACTATTCAGATAGAAACCATGCTCCAAATTATAGGACTTCTGGCAGATCTTGTTAGCGCAGATGCAGAAGTCCTTCACAGACAGCTGTTTTGACATTCTGGTTAGGAAATGGATGCCACACGCGCAGAGCTTGGTGCACATGCTAGCTCCTTGGCAGAAGCACGCTCAAGTCCATCTGCTGTACACGGCAACTGGCCAATTCACATTGCAGATTATAGGCTTCAGTTTGATAGAGGAACACAACAAAATCATATTTTAAAAAAGAGCCTGAGGAAAAAAAATGCTGTTGTGAGAGACAGGGGGAATACTGGAAATTAAGACCCTGAGAAATACTCTTAGTTTGTTTAATTTTAATTTTTTTTTTAAAGGAAGTAAATAATTCTGTATAAACACTGCAGTGACCAGGCATAAATGTAACACTTGCACCACGTGCAACTGTAAGCATGCTTGTATGTTATTGAAGCTTCATTGTATGTCTCTCTGCAGGAAGCTGCAGTTCTGGCAATGCATGTTAGGTTCTGGAGGAACGCCACCTGAGGAGAACTTTTCATTCTCAGAACAAAGCTTTTTAAGAGCTGTTGGAGTTGATTCTGCCTTACTTCTCCAGGTATGTGTCAGAAGTCTATAAAGCAAAGAGTTCTGGTCAGTGAGTAAGTCCTACCAAACTGACAGAAACACTTACAGAAATAAGCTGGTAAGAATTACATTCTTTTGTCTGTTAAAGGCAACAATTCCTTACATTCATATCAACATTTTAAAGTAGTGATCTTCCCCCCCAACCCCATCCCCCACGGAAAAAAACAAAAAAACCCCAAACAAACAAAAACCAGTGACATCTATTATTTATAAAACAGTACCCGGATGCATTGAACTCATTGAACTTTGAAGACATTCCAGGGAACAGGCTTCTTTCCCTGATAAACAGTTGATGCATATTATATACATTATATGTATATACAGTAAAATGAAGAGATGCAACTTTAAGAACTGAAAGGAATCACAACTCATGAATACGACAGGTGGGTGATATTTCGTACTTCTTTCTCAAACTCCTTGACCTGAGGACATGAAAACATGAGAATATTGGCTTACCTTAGGGAAAAAATGGTCAACAATAGCCACTTCTCCTTAACTTTCTAGTCCTTTTTCTTGAGAGAAACTAGACAAATACTTAAAACGTTTGAACCAAGATTCAAAAAGTATGAGATGAGAAGTAATAGGAAATAATTTGTCCTGGCTTTCAAGCCCATTTCATGGTAGGGAGGGAGAAACTACAGGAGGAGTAGTCAAAGCACTGAATTTTTTTATTTTTTTTTTACTGTCTGCAACAGGGAAAGTACATAGTTATAGGGGAGCCATTAGCTTCTAAGAAAAAAAATGATTAAAAAATTCCGCATACCATACTTGTGTGCTCTCTTTTAATTCCCAGGGAAACTCTAGTCTTTTCAAGGAAGCAGTTTTGCTTGCAGGGAATCTGAGATTTCAGAGAAACATTTTCACTTAATTACATAAGCATGAGAAGAAACTGGATTCAGTTTCTTTCACGTCCCTAAACTCTGCCATCATATCTCTTATTTTCTTTCTGTTAATTTCCTGGAATGATGATGTGTCACAGAGCAACCTGTTCTTGGTGCCAGCAGTGATGGTTAAGATATTTCTTGCCAGCTATTGATTAATAGAGGAATTCTACCATTTTTCTAAATTGCTGTAAGACGTTTACAGTAAATGCCTGTTGCTCTTAAAATTACTCTCCTTGATGGAGATTCTTTGCATGTACATGTTTCCTTTCAACTACCTCCCGTCTAGCCTGTGTTAGGGAAACAGGGATATGGCTCAAGAACACTCAGATTCTGATTTTTAAAAGAAAGATTGATGCTGATTTTGTTTTATTTTTTATATGTAAACATCTTATGAGATGCCCAATTTAGGTAAATTAAAGGAGGAACTTCAAAACAGGAAAGCAAGCTGGCACTTAGGACACTTAAAAAAATTACTGACATTCTACATGTGACAAGACTGAGGCAGAGATGCTCTGAAAAGACAATTGTAAATTGCTATTTGATTTTGCTCCAATTTTGTCATCATCCCCCAGGACTGACAGGGGAAGAAGCGGAGGATCAATATGACTAGTGGATCTCTTTCTCCGGTATATTGCCATCATTTAGCTAAAGCTGATAAATCCTGCAACCAAAGTGCCAAGAAGGAAAAATGAGAAGCTGTGAGACTTACTGCAAATTAGAATGAAGAAGAACAAAACCAAAACACACACAAAAAAGATGGTTTAGGACATGTTTTGACATGTGCTGAGATATCACCAGGCATCCCACTATAGATGAATAGTCAGCAAAGATACTAATGTGCATACATGCCTAAGAAAATTTTTGAAAGTTATCAGTTATGTGTCATCAATGAAGAGGGGACAGAGCAGAAAATGAGGGGCATGCTATTATTATTCCTTTTCTTCTTTTCTGGCATGAAACACACTGAGCTGAACACAGACCTGATTATCTCTCCACTCTTTCTTTGGACCCCAAATTCCTTCCTTAACATCGAATTAGCAATAGATCAAGAAATAATTTCTTAGACACACCAGGAGAGTGCCCTGGGAGCAGCACCACAAGCAGCCACACTACACAGCTGCAGCAGATCAGCCATGAGGTGCTGTTGTTATTTCTGCTAAAGAAAAGTTTCCTCTAAGAAATCACTGCAGGGATTGAATAGTGACAGGAGATACAAGTAGCAGAAATCAGACATCTATATATGGCAATACCATAGTGGGGGCTTAATCATCTCTCTACTTATTTCAGCTGCCACACAGAGGCAACAGTGCACAGGAGAAACATCACTAACTGTCAAGATTTCAGACAAGTTGTGATTTCTTTCTTTGCTTATACAGGCAAGTTGTGTTCTCTTCTCCTGAGCCAGGCAAACACTTCGCAGGGATTTTGCTCGAGTAAGAGTCTAGTCCCAGGGTCCCTGACCTGTGGGACCCTCCAGTCTAACTCATGGTCACAGGAAATCAAAGAAAGAAGAAAGCCAGGTATGATGTTTCTCTCACTACATAATTTGCTTCCCCTTGATGTCCGCATATTAATAAAAAATTATGTTGGCATGTGCTGTAGAAACTAAAATTTCCCCATACCTTTTCATATTCTTCAAATATACATGATTGATTAAAGTTGGATGGTAAGACCTGAAATAGTGCCCAACCCCAACAAGTCAAAGAAAAGACAAAAGCATTTCTAGGTCAAGATTTATCTCATCCTTAAATAAACACTGAAAATAAGTCAGATCTCCCCTTTAAAGTGTCACCTATAAAAGGAGCATAAGGCAGCAACTAACTGAGCAACAGACACCTGCCTGGTGGATGGTTCATGTTAGGGGAACCTATTCCCCCCATTCCTGAAGCAGTCATTCCAAGCCTAGCCCTATCAAGGAGACTTTTCAGCAGGTCACTTTTTCTGCTAGCGCCTCTTACATGCCAATGCAAATGTCCACCACCTATAAAACCACCTCACAGAAAGCTAACTTGGAGCCCTTTTAATTGCTATTAGCTCACTGAACTTGATGCAAACCTAATTTGAGAGGGACATACAAGACCATTTCTACTTTTTGCAGGGTATGTCATCTTGCCATTTAATGGTGTCTCTAATTATCCAACTGTTTTAGTTCTAACTATCCAATTTGGTAAATCATTCCATGGAATTACAACAGGAGTTACCTGGTATTTGACCTGTGATGGTGTTGACATCTTTGCTGAGCTAGAAAGGGGTTTCGTGTCAGCAAGAGCTTTTGTAGCAGCTATAGAAGAATATTGTCAAAATGCTCCATACCAGCTGCTGTGCTTTCCAGCCAGTAGCAGCTAATGCAAATTAATGTTTAAAACATGTTTTGATTTAATCAAATGGATGACCCTCCTACAATGTATTGCTTTCTGAAAATAGCTGAGCAACCATTATATTTTATGTTAACTATTAAAACCTTATGGCTGCATTATATAGTTGAAGTCCAGTAAATAAGAATTTCCACAAATATTTATCTGCTTGTGCTCATCACCACTCTTGACAATTGAAAGGTAGAAATTCTTTCAGTTTGACAAACAGGAAATGAAGAAGCATAAATGCATTGAGCCTGTCATTTTCAAAAGACCAGAGGAAGTCTAATGCCCACACCTGGGAACCAGGCACTAACATTTTTATGACTTGTTGAAAATCCCAAGCCTATCACTCCTTTTTCTCTCAAACCACTGAGGATCAGCAATCCCCACTTTCCAGCTCATTTCCACTAACAAAGTGAGGTTGTACCACTTAGAGTAAAATGAACAATATAACAAGAAGGAGCTTTATAGGAGTGGGCGTCCATCTTCATCAGTAGTCTGGTTTTTATGGAACTGACTAATGAAGATGGCACAGCTGCTATGCTCGGTGACACACAGCATTAGGTTTTTGGATATGGACATGTGATGTGTGATTTGGTTTGAGATGTGTTTCCAATAAGTTTTGGACAAAATCCTCTATTTTGCCTCCATCTTTTTGAAGCCAGATTCACGCTGGTATAGTATAGAATGAGTTTGACCCAAACAGTCACTTTTTCTGTGGTCTACTTCTCTGTATTCAAGCTAACTATGCTTCCAAGGTCTGACTTTATGAACATTTCAGGGAACAGATACACACGTACCTCCTGTGAAAGGCTGCATGAATTCTAGAGTGCTGCAAAACTCTTTAATATGTGGATTATGATCAGAATCAATCACTGGGCTATTCATCTGATGCTATTCAAAGGCATCATAAAGTATGCAAGTAACCTTCATTTCAGAATTTCAGTCAAGGTATTTATTGAGAACCATGCTGTATCTTCTGGTTTAAAAATTTTTTTTGAGGGATAGAGTGGGGCTATAAACCACCCTAGCCCCAAAATGGAAAAAGGCACACTGATAATGAAAGTGCATTAAAAAAAAAGTGTAGTCTAAAAATCCCACAAATTCACAGATAAGAAATTCAATCTATTTAGGTGCTTCAAATGTCAGATTTCACCTTACACACAGCAAATAGCCCATATAACAGGTGACTTTAGGTACTCAAAGCTAGGATAAAACACAGAGACTTAAGATTTTTCAAACGAAACCCAAGGGAAATCAGTGCCAATATTCCAATGCTTATTGGTGAGAGACAAATTCCTTCTGATTTTTTTCACTTTAATCTGACCCAGCCAAATAATGTCTGACAGTTGCTTAAAAGCTAAAAGCAGTGGTTTGATTGCCAGAAGCACTAGGCACCCATGACTCTCAGTGAAGCCCAGAAGGGCTTCATTGATGAAGACCTTCTAAAAACAAGATGATAAGGGTCTCAATTGGCTCTTTTTTAAAGAATCTGCTCTCATTTTTGCATTTTAATTTTCATTCCTTACAGTAAACTTGATTCTTACTTGCAAAAGCCTTCTATTAATTAAATTATCTTTGGTGGAATAATCCTGCATTCCCTATCATTCCCATTGAAAGAAGGTCAGGCTTATATGGCTTTCTACTCAAGATTGGTCATGAATGAAGGATCTGGTACATGGTTCAAAAGTGGTTAAAGATTCTGGTTTGCCTTAAAAATCAGAAAATATTGCAGAAAATCATACCTGTTTTCAGAATGGAAACTCATCCCTGGTTTTCTAGAAGATGGCAGCTGATCAGGCAAAAGAGAATAGAGTAAGTCTAATTCTAAGTAGCAGTATTATTATTTGAGCTTTTCATGGTAGGCAAAGGGAAAGCTACTAAAGATTGCCTGGAACTAGAAATTGAATTCATGAATTCATGTCAAAACATGACCCAAAGCCCCACTCATCCTAACTGTCCTTTGTGAGAATAAATTGGTATTTCTATAAGGCTTTGAAGAAAAATAGTGTAAGTGCTTGCACAATTACCTCAGGAGAACAGGCTGTATCCTACTTCCCTTTCAGCTGCTAATCAGACTGTCTATAATGAAAACATACACTCCCTCTAAAATCAGTGAGAGGTCCATGCCTCCACATAGGATTCACACTGCACCTACACTTCTAGTAAGGACTGGCTTCCTAACTTAGATTTTTAAATCTAGATGCCTAAAATCAAATATCTCATCCAAGACCTGAATCTGCGCCTAACTAATAGTGTTAACCTAAAGGTACAGAACAGACAAGAAATCCAACCGTGTCCATTTTACCCTATACAATTCCAAGATTTGACATGGGAAAACAGTGTGGTAGTCTCCTTCCATTACCCATTATGCTCTTAAAATCCCAATACTTCCAGGAGTTATTTTCCCCCAAGCAGTAATCAGAACAGCACTGCAGTCCAGAGTTTGGGTAAGATGCAGATGTTAAAGTTAAACCACCTGGCGTCAGAGAAGTAGAAACATCAAGGGAGGAGACATCAAGAAGGGCCTTGCATCATTCTATCTAATTTTCATTGTAGAAACATAAACTTAAGTCTCAAGTGTCTTGTTAGGCAAGTTCAGCAAATGGGAAGCTTGAGCAAATGATTTTCACTTTTGCTAGCTGAGATTGTTTTGGCATCTGGAAATACACTTTGGATGATAGGAACATGGTTAGGAATTTGAACAACACCCCTCCCCCCCCCTCCAGTCTTGTAATAGCCTCCTTGAGAAATGCCTTCAGCCTATTGCATTTGTATTACTGGCCCCAGATCATTTACAGCTAATCTTCCAGTGCTGTTAACAAAAGCTGGGTTAGCATGTTCAAATGTAAATAACATTTTTTTTGATGTGAAATCCCAGTTTAACTACATAACAGACTTCAAAGCAGGTTTAACATTAGCAATGCCTGCCACACTGGTTATTAAACTGCTTTCTGTAAGAGTTATTGCTTTAATTTATTCATCTATTTTGGCTGCAGCAAGCCCCATTTCCCCTTCATTTACTGAGATACTTTTTAAAAGAAAATATTTCAAAAATGGACAAGTGAGGTATAAACCAGCACATACAGGAGCGGACACAATAATGTTAACCTAGACGTTGAGATGGGTGCCTTTACGTGTAGCCTGGTTACTGTGATCTCAGAGCGGTCTGGGTTAAGGTATCCTGTTCCGCCTCTGACAAAGGAGGTTTCTTGCACACTATTAAGTTCAGCGAGAAAGTCCTGTGGCAAAGCACAGCTGGCTGACTCTTTCTCAGGAAAAGTCATCTGGGTGCAGGAGGGGATGGAATCCCAGCGTGGGAGTCCATTAAACAGCTCAGAGAAGAGTCTGTCAAGCTACAGAATATCCACAGGACGTCAGAACATAAGACCCACTAGGGTATCTTCCAAAAGACTGGTTCTCTCAGACAGTTACAGCCAAAAAGTGAGAGAAGGGTGAGGGGAGTGAGGGAAAGAAAAAGGAGAAAAAGAAGTCCTACTATTGTTTCAATTTATATTCTTTTGAAAAGCACCCCCCACACACCCTCCAGTCGTTTACTTCTCCATTACATAAAGTGGAAGGGGAAGAAAAAGAATGATGTGATTGGTGGGTTTTCATGGTCTAATGAATTTCTGCAAAACACAAAATGTCCAAGCCCCTAGCTGCGAAGACACTTTTGACATATTTTGCCGTTGCAGTTTGTATTCTAACATATGTGCAGCAGCTGCTTCAAGCCACAGTCTTGAAAAACTCATACCTGTAACCAGTGGTTTCAGTCACATAAAGCTCAAAGCCATGTAATGCTCGAGTTCATTCCTCCTTGCTCAGAAGCTCAGCTAAAGAAGCAGCAGCGTCCAACAAAGCCTCAGGCTGCACAACAGTCTCTTAGTTTTAGATAAAACCCTTCGGTGGGAGAATAAGTGCTGCAACTTTGTCAAACAGATCCAGTTAACGCTATCTTTATTTTCAGGATAAGGCTGCTGGAATTCACACACAACACCCGACCTCAAGAAAAGCAACTCTCCAGTTACTGGGGAGTGGCTTTTGGACACAACAGTGAGCAGAACTCCCCTAAAACCAGAATCACATTGTGCTACAATGTTCAGGTCCATCAAACGTAAAAGCCCAGTTTGTAAAAATTACTTGACATTCACTAGAATGGTTTGGGTTTTTTTTTAAGATAAAAGAGTGCAGAGAGAACATAAGGGCAAAGCCAAAACATTTCATGTTGATATTTTTCAAATGGAAAATTTTGATTGCTTTGTATTTTTCTTTAATAGTGAGTTACACAGCATCTAATGGAAAATCAAAATAAAAACCAAAAAATGTTTCTTTCTGCCACTAAGAGATCTGCTTCCTCTAAAATATTCTTCAGGCTTTTCCTTCATGGAAAAGTCTGGTATTCGGAGGGAAAAGTAGATTCAAAGGAAGCTAATGTTTTGTAGATGGGAGTTCCTGTCCTCCACACAAACTGAGTGGTTAGAGCAATCCTCATCAAATCAATCAGAAATATGAAGAAATCATATTAGAACAGATAATTTCAGAAAAAGGCACTAGGTGGTATATTCATGGTTTTCACTGCAAAGCTTTCCTGCGCTTCAGAATGAGACAGTATATTGTAACACATAGGTTTCCATGGCAAACATCTAATTTCAATATAAACAGAGTATGCTAAAAACATATCTTGCTGGTAGCAGCTAATGCCCAAGGGCTATAGAGATCACTTTCCTCTTTTCAAACTACGTTCACAGTTATTTATTATAAACAAATATTAGAATGGATGCATAATTGTAAACTTCTTAAACAAATCTCATCTACATTCAGTAGTGCACAAAAGCAGAGAAATTCACTGCATTATGCAAATACGCATTTTTTTCCAAATGTATTCCACCTTCTTCTGAATAATTCCCAAGAATGTTTACTTAATGTGGTAAGCTGCATAAGCAGAACCAACTTATTTGTATTATTTTGTACTAATCTGCAACTTTTTAGCTCCTGCATCTGCCTTGCTACCATAATATTAGTATCAGTGTACCTGAGCAACATCAAAAAATGTGGGGTGCTCCACAGAAGGTGGACAGTCTAGATGGAGCAAGAACATTATCCTATTTAAGACAGACTACTCGATTGAAAGGAATGAAAAAAACCAAAGGGTTTTTTGCTTATTTTAGAAAATACACACAGAGAAAAAGAATTATGAGATTAATTCAGCTTCATATAAAACCAAATTCATTGCAGTTCTTTCTCCGTATTCTTGTGTATAGAGAAACTACATTTTGCACATACTAACACAACAGGTTTGTTGCACACCGACTACCGAAACACAAGCCTTCCCATTTTTAGGTCAGCATCATACCTATTGAATCATGTCCCATCCCACAGGTAACAATATTGAATTTTATTTTTGTTTGTATGGTACTAGAAAAATTAGGATCTGCTCAATTTAAGGCAATGAATTTAGTTCAGATCTCAAATAGTTTTTTACTTAGAGCTCCAGAAATCACAGAAAACACTTTTAATTTGCACTTTTACACACACACACACACACACACACAAAAACCCGCACCAAACAGCAGACGGAGCGATTATGTGCAGATTTAAAAAACAAAACAAAACAAAACCAACAACAACCAAAAAAAGGAGCTTCCATAACTCTCATAGACATAAGCAGCAGCTAAGTCTATTTAGCTTCATGGATGAATGACTAAATTGGATTGGGAAACCACAGTTCAAAAACAAATTGAGGACAGTTTCCAGGCTACTCTTCAAAACTTGTCTCCCTTTTTATTCATCATGACCATCAAAGACTTATTTTTCCTTGCCATTTTCTTCACCAACCTGGAAAGTTTTGCCTATTGATAAAGACCCACATTCTGCTTCTCTCCAGCTAAAATACTGGTATTTCTGAACAGAACAGCATCATCCCAGGGAGCTGAATGAGAGAAAGACATGACAGCACAGACTAAAAAGATGATTTTTGCTCCACTTCCAGTCCTAGGGCATCATTCTGCTCACTGCTGGAAAGAATGGACACCAGTGGAGAAAAAAGGATTAAGAAATCAAGCAGAATATTTAATACAGGACCAATTTTCAAGCAACTAATTTATTCCAGCATTCAAGACTGCAAAATGGAAATAAGATAATGAAGGAAGGAAATACTTGAAGAGATAAGACAGCAAAACTAGTCTGAGAAAAGGTGCCTAGCCAATGTGATGTGTTATGTTAGTGTATTTCATCATCAAAAAACAAAAAAAGTTGCATTAGGCTCATTATCGTTGTTGGCCTTTATACATAGTAAGATTTCACAAGTATGTAAATGTATCACTGATTACTTTTTTTTTTTAATCTGCTGTTACTACTGTCAACATTTCAGCTCATTTGTGCTCCTGTTTGACAGCAGTACCTAGAGCTGGTCAAATACTGCAAAACGGTGTTTACAAAACGGTTGTATGAATTCTGAGCAGCTGCTTGGTTCAACAATGTTTGTGCCCCTTGTTGTTCATGAATATTCAAGGGAACATGTTTTTGTTTGCACAAATGGTTGGGGAGTGGCTGTTCCTGTATGAATATATTCTCATGCAAACAAAGATATTCCTGTGGGATCAAGACTGTTTGCTAATTCACTACTAACTCCTTGTTATTCCCTTGTTAAAAAAGTTTTGGGCAGTTAGTCAGAAATCAGAAACAATATCACCTGACTCAATTAACCAGTTGGATGCTACCACACACAAGTAGTCAGCAGCAAACAGCAAAAGTAGCACAAAACTTAAGTATGGCAAGTATGGATTTGAACAAAAAGATTCATGGAAAAAAATTCAAAGCTTTTTTGTGAGCAGAATAAAAGAGTTAAATAGTGACTACTAGTCAAAATGAATAACCAGCCTGGTGCTCATAATGCATCTCAATTTGAAATCAGGTAACTGTTGTTAGCATATTCAGGAAGGAGGGAGAAAAAAACCCCCAACAAGCCAGGCTAGCAGATGTTCGCTTTCAGACTGCCTGCACTGTCACTATGTCTTAAACTAATCTTCTTCTGGGTTACATACAACACAAGAATCTTTTTTTCTTTAATGTTTCTTCCAGCAGGAAAAAAGCAGATAAATGATGTATCAATGAATCTTGCTTAAAAGATGCATCAGCTGCAACAAATTTGGGCATGACTGCCAAATGTAGAGCAGACAGTAAGTAGTGTGGGCTACTGGTTCTTTGCAACGAGGTTCGGATGTACTGCTTTGCCTGTTTTGTATTCACCAAGTCACAAACAGCTTTTGACTGTTCTGAGAGTTAACCCACTCACTCAGCAAAGATGAACGTATTTTGGGGAGATTCCTGCTGATCTTCAGACAAGATCCTTAGAAGTTTGAAAACAGAGGTTATAAAGTGCCTAAATTTGTATGATTCATCACAAGTTTTTACTATGCAGGAAGCTGAACTTGAGAAAGAGAAAGACAAAACACACACTGAGTCTATTAATTATGTAGATGCATTTCTCATTTGCAAATGGGAAAGTAGCATATTTCTATAAATACAAAGAAAGTGGCACAGCATTATAACGCCAAGTCAAACATCAATCAGCATTAACATATTCATAGCTGGTCCTGGCTTGAGGGAAGGGATGGCAAAGATTGCCTCCTGTAGATACCTTCTGTTTTATTTCCTATGATTTCAGGAAGCCCTCATTTAAAAAAAAAAAAACAAACAAAAAACCCCCAAAAACATGTTAATCTGTTGCTAAGCAGCAAATGAGCGGACCTAGTCATGTCCACATTTCACTTTGCTTTTTCCACAGTACGTAAAGTTTCTGCAGATCTAGGGTAATTACAAAGAAAGAAGCAAAACTCCACATTACATCATTTTTAGAACAGTACCAGTTTATCGTAACATAAAGGTTATTATGTCAGTGTTGCTCAACTTGCAATGATTTTGAAAAGTATTGTTTATAAGATACTAATCAAGTTGTTAGGGAAGTAGAATTAACTATATAAAACATATCTGCAATGGTACATTCATATGAAGCCTTATCGGCCACACAAAGCCTTTTTCTAGGTTTCTTCCTTCATGCTAGCATTTGTACATTGTGACATCCTCCTGGCTAAAGGGAAACTTTGAAGGGTCTTTCACAGCCCTGCAGAAAGCCCTTCTGCTAGCACATATCTGAATTTTAGTACACCCATCTAAAGATTATCTGAAAGAATTTAATGAATATTCTAGTTTCTGCAATTACATATTGTGATTCACACCTAGGGACTCCAGAGTACACATACATTGAGCAGAAATTAATATTTATTGTTACAAGCATAATTATTCTGAAACAAGAGAGAAAAAAAAAGATAAGGAGATATTATTTGATTATTGACCTAACAACACTCAACTCAAAACCTAACTGCTTCACAGATTTCAGGGCACGGACTTATTTGTGAGGAAGATGGGACTTAGATCTCATATTCTAAACCAGACAATTTAGCTTAAGTGTTGTTCAAAATGTTCCAGCCTTTAAAGCGTGGATAGCATTTCAGCCTCAAAACTGGTAAGTATTCTTCCTCGGGGTAGACACTTTTATTAGTTTATTCCTTCCCAGGAGCATCTCTCAGAGAATTTTACCCACTTACAGCAGACATTTCTGTTTGGCTTGAGGAAAAACTGGACAATGTTTTCCAAACTTTTAGCCAGATCTCGCTGGAGGGACTCAGCCCTGCAACTTCTGTGCACTTGAGAGGAGAGTAGTGTTCAGGGCTTGCTAATCTTGTGCTACTGCAGCAGGTAGCACAGCAGCACAGCCACAACACTTTGCCTTTCTCCTTCCTCTCTCCCTAGTGCCGGGACTGCCGAAAGCAGAGCCATCCCTGCCACGAAGCCCTGAGCAACCCCAAATTCAACCTTGGTTGACCAAAAGCCCTAGTGGCTTTAGGTCAGCTGGCATACAACAAGGGTCCTGGGGCTCCATGATCCCCTTCCCAGCTCAGAAGTACTCTTAACATGTTTTCTGTTGTGGGAAGCACTGGCAAAGGCTCACGAGACTATTTTGAGGAGTTGAGGAGATGCTTCATCTGTGTCAACATCTTCTTTTCAAATCCTGCTTTGAATTTTTGCTACCAACCTGCACAAAACAAGGCTGATGGAGAGGGACAGCAAGAAGCCTTGCTGTAAAACTGTGAAAACACAAAGTACTTGCACAGCTATAGCTTCAGAACAAACAGGCTGCTCTGCAAGCAGAGAATTAAAGAGGGCTGGTGTGCTCTGGACCTGCATCTTGAGGATGGTTGTCCTCAGGTCTGATAAGGTGCCAGCTCCAATTGCAGGTTCTCCCTGCATTTGAAGCCTTCCTAATGCCTCTGTCTGTGCTGATTATTTTATACTAGAAAGGGGTCTGAGCTCTCCTTATAGCCTCTTCCTCAAAAGAGTGCTTGCAGCAATTTCTACCCGGCCACCTACTCCTACAAAATCCACAACAGTTAATTGCCTCTGAGACAGCCCTACCCTTCTGCCAGTTGGGCTGAACTCAATGGACTCAAATCACTGAGGAGAGGAGCGAGGGATAAAGGAAGAGATGAGTATACCTTCAGTATTGGTTCTTTAGGGAAAGGCTAAAAATAGAAACCTTGCCATAATAGGAAAAATAGATTCTCTACTGTAGTAAATAAAGTCTCACAGGATGAAGAATAGCAGTATCAATTCCTATTATAACAAATTCAGCTGCGGGAGATTTAATTTTTATCCAAAGACACATCAGAGGAAATTAAAAGTCATTGATCTTGATCATCTACCTCCCTTTCTTCTCCCCCTCCCTCCTAGTTTTAAATTTCAAGCACTTACCAAGAAAATTAAACACAGTCATTAAGGAAGCGCTAGAAATCACTTGCCTCTCAGCATCTTCTTATTTCCTAAAAGGAAGCCCATCAAAGAAGCCATTGAAAAGCAACAAAACATCCACCACCCAGCCCCCAAAGCTTTCATTGTTTTGGGAAAGTTGTAGCTGGCTACATGCCTCTGTGCCCTCTTTAAATCAATTATTCACATGTGTGCCGACCTTAATTTATTCCCCAGGGCTTCCTATGTGACATTGTTTAATTTGATCTTGTTACTCACTTACGGCAGATAAGAGGTTTGAGGATTTCTTTTTAATCTTTCTCACTCAAGAGACTCAATCCTAAGAAAAACAATGGTTTGTTTCTGAATCGTTTTTTGTAAGTTGATCGAAAAAAGGATTTTTTTTAGTTTTTGTAAAGTTAAAAAGTAGCAGAAAACAGAAAGGATGTCCCCCTTCTCCAAGCAAAAATCAAAGACTGATTTAAGCACTAATGTAAATTTATGAAGTCAAACCTAAAACAGAACTATTTTCAGCTCTATGTCTTGAATTGCACAAGAATGCAATTTTAATAGTTTCTTTCTAAAACTACTTTATCAAAAAGAAAGGTTGTCATGGAATATTTGCTCCTTTAGATAACTGCTGTGTGTACATTTCTTTTTTTTTCTGTCCCTACAAAAAACCTCAGTTATAGCACTGAACATTTGGGCAGGATCTCAAATTAACTGGAATACATATCCTTAGAGAAATCAGCTGCGCATTATAAAGTTCATGACAATACTAAAAAAACATTGTCCAGCTGAGTATGCTTTTGCATTTTGAGTTCTTTTGTTCCCCTACTTGTTCCTATGAACATGTCAAGAAGAGTACTTTTATCAAATAAGGGGGAAAATGGGCCAGGTTGCTGAGAAACACCTTACACAGCAAGTTGGTAATAAAAATGGACCAGGAGAAGTCTGAGGATCAGATTTTCTCTTGGAAATTGAGCTGGATCATATTAGACCCAGATGATTGCATATGAACCTGAGAAACTTTTTTCTGTAATGCCATCAAATCAGGTTATTCCAGCTTCTGGCAACAGCAACTGAAAAAAACCCCCCCAAAACAAAAAAGGCGTCTCATGTACAATTAAAGTGAAGAAGAGGAAAATGCACAGCTTCTGTTCTGCCTTTTACAGATGGATGTTTTTTTGAGGGCAGTACACTGGGAGATCTTGCGATACAGAGCAGCAGAATGTTTTTAAACTCTAAGCTAAAAGAGAAGAATTCCAATTGCACATTTGCCTTAGAAAGCTTTAGGGATTTTTGTAAGCAGCCTAAAATTATTTTATTCTTAATTACTTTGAATATATTATTTTGACTATTTTCAAATGCAAGGCTAAAATGTTTCTTTAATGCATGTGTGTTTTGGCAGCTAGATACTAGGAAAAGTATAATTTTAATTCATTGTGAAAAATTAATACAAAATTGCATTTGAGACTAAAAATGACATTTTTTTCCTACTAAATTATCTTGCGAGAATATGGCTGGAAACCCTTTGCATATTCAGTAGAAGGCTATGTAAGGTCACAGCTACTCACTGAAACAACAAAAATACCAGATGAAAATCCACAGAACATGGTAAAAACCTAAAAACTAGTATCAGTAGTGTGGCAATCACTAGGTTGTAACTAAATAGATGATTGAGGAAAACCAACTTTATTCTTTTGTCCCAGCAGCAATGCTGAGAAGTGTTTAAAGGTTGTGAAAAGCATTAGGTAGAAATCCATAATGCTGAACAAATATCAAGAGCTGTTCCAATCAAACAAAGGAGAAGAAATTTTAGTAATTTTTTGTCCAAATTACAAACCGCTACAGCTTATCTGCAAAGGAAAATTAAGGCTCAACTTTTATTACAGCTAAAAATATAGAAGAAGCCTATAGCATAGCATCACATAAATCCAGGAAAAATGGCTAGGTACAATTAAAGGTCAGACATCACCAGTCTGCCCTCATGAAGACTCAGTGAGAATGAGGGACATCATTAACCAGGAAAATTCTCAGGGTCACCAAATTTAGAATTAATTAATCACAATATTAAAAAAATAATTTTGCTTCCTAATTAACCATGTTACAAGGCAGCGTCTTCGGTCTTCTATCTCAGGGACGTACTCTGATGCAGATGCAGACTCCCAAAGATCTTTTTGATACTGAGATTACATTGACTTCAGTGGGAGTTCGGTTCTTAAATTCATCTGTATCCAGGCCTGAGTCACTAAAGACTTTGCATCCTTTAGGCAGATGCATGTGCTGGCTTGTTTGATTGTTATACAAGCAAGTGAAGTTAAAAATGTTGTTTTGCATGCAGGAATCATATGGAAGAACCTGGAGAGAAATTCTGTAAAAAATTTATCAAAACTGTTGAAAAATCACTATCTCAAGTGAGGCTTGGCTGCTCACCTTTCTTCTTTTTGAGGGCAAATTGGTAGAGAAATAAACAAATATTATCTGTTTTATCTTCAGGTTGGTTTTCCTCCTCCCCCAGAAGTGCAGTCTCTTACTGACTTAAAAAAAAACAAAACCCAAAACCCAAAGGGAAATGAGTCATCAACACAGCCCTAGCTTGAAGCTAGTTTTGATGGCCCTCAGAGGAACAGCAGTCCGTATTTTGTCCACCAAAGAACCCAAGGACAAGTATTCTAAAATTTTTGCAGCAAAGTCCGTCATTGAGAGGCATGTCCCCCTAGTCCGTTCATCCTTGGCCCTGGCACAGGCTGAGCGTGGGGCACAGGCAGGACCCTGAACATGAAGCTTCCTTGGAGAAACCTCCTGAGGCCTGATAGTCCTGCAAACCCCACTGTCAGCCCTAATCCAAGGCCTTGCTCAGGCTAGGATTGATGGCTAGACCATGTTTCAGAGACAGGAGACTTTTTAGGTCCGCTCAGTTCCTTCAGGGTTATCTAAGGCACCAGTGTGAAGAAGGATTTGACCTACAAGTTCCTCCATTTGCCTTGGCCAAGGACCAGCCCACACAAGCCTCCCCAAACCTTTCTGCTGATTCTCTTTGGCAGTGGAAGGAAATGAGAACAGCCTGTGTGATGTCCAGTGAGAGCTCCTGTGTGAGTCCTCATACCAGCTCCCCCAGTTTACGTCCACGGTGCTCTCAGCCATGGCATTAGGAGTATGGGCAGGTCAGGGCACACGTGGCACTGAGAAGACGCAGCCACCCCAGCACCTTTCATACAGTTTGTGGATGTGCAAACACACAGTCCTCACTGCAAAACCCACTCAAGAAACAGTAAAAATAGCGCAGGAACAAACCCACGTCCCAGTCCTTGCTTTACGTACGACTCCGTACAGGCAAGTGCAGTGCAGAAAACAACCAGCAAGGCATGGTGTCCTATAACATAATTGTGAAACTGCACTGCTGTTAAATGGTGGTTTGCATTGACTTCTTAAAATTAGCACCAGTTCCCTTCGCTGGATAACAGAGAATGATCATGGGAGAGGTACAGTTTTGTTCTAATACCTGGATTTTAGTAGTACATGTATTCAGAATTATTCCTTTGGAGTAAAAGGGACTCCAAACATCTAACTGTTTGGCTTTATTAACTAACAGATAATTACGTATTAAAATGCACTGAAACGTCATTGTAATTTTAACATAAACTACAATGTAATTACAGTCTTTGTAGTGTAAAGTATGACTATAACACAGTAATGAATTAAAGATGAAAAATAAGCATATAGACTAGTTTGTATTTAGAGTAGACATCTTCATAATATTCCCCTGGTGGAGCCACTTTCAGGAATACGGCCTAACTTTCCTTCACACCAATTGGGTTCAGAGTGCCAGGTTGGGGAACCACCAATCTGTAAATAAGTAACAGAACAAGACTGGTGTTTTGGGCAGCCAAACACAACACATCTGTCCTCTTGCCGGGTTCCTGAGCAGACCTAACAGGTATACTTGCTCCCTGCTCTGCATTTCCCCTTTGGAAACAGCTTCCTGGAGAATTTGAGGCTGGCAGTTTTCCCCGCCACAGTGCAAGCATGAATGGAAACTGCTGGTGTAATAGCACTGCCTGTTAGGCAAACGTGTCAAATTTTATTCTTTAAGTGGAAGAGAGATTATAAAAAAAAAAAAGTTGGGTTTTTTTTCCCATTTGGTATAAATATTCCAGTGTATCTCAACTAACTCTTCAGCTACAAATTCAAAAGATTTGCTTTGCCAAGAATTTTAACTGGTTGTGCAAATCTTTGCCATCTGTTGCACTAACTGCAGAGACAAACCCAGCATAATTTGCTATTGTAGCATAATAACATTAGATCGAAGATTTATGGGGCCTTGAATGTTCTTTACTCAGAGCTGTGTGCTTTTGTTGGCCTTTGCACCCATTCCAAATACAAACTCAAACACGAAGCTGCTCCCTCCCTCCACTGCAGTCTCTTCATGTCAAACACAAATCCTCTAATATCAGATACTGTATCGCTGTGCATGCAACCTCCAGCTTACAGTATAACAAATCCAGGGAAAGGATGCTATTAAACTCTGCTATCTTGGAATACGTATAAATAATTCACACCTTTCCTATAAATATTTATCCCAGTAACCTCCATTGTCATTCAAATAAAGGTTAGTCTTCATCCATGTCCATTTTCCATATAGCAACCAAATCACCTGAATTTTTCAACTGCCTTCTCGACTTACTTAACTTATATTTTTCTTAAAATTTAGATGTACGACATGTTTTCTCATAGCAGTTAAACAAAAAGTCTCCTGATTTTCCTTTGTCTTTTTCCTTTTAACCAGTGCTCATCCACTGGCTTCAATGGAACCACTGTGGGCTTACATGAAAATGAAAGCCAAGTCTGGGATTACATCTTTCTCTTAGTGTCCCACAGTTTTAAATAAAAACATCAGGATATTATAATCATATCTGCATGGTACAAACACATCTGAACTGTAACCCAGGGGATGGAAAACATCCATGAGCTTTCTACACCTCCCCTAAATGCTAAACTGACACAAATCTCTTATTTTCCACATGCAGTCTCCTCCATTATCTCTTGAAAAAGAGAACATGCATAAAAAAATAATCCTGAAAATTGGCAGCTTTATAAGCCCAAATTAGACATCTATCTCCTACCATCATCTCAGGAAGAAGGAAGGGGAAACAGGGAAGAGAAGCAATAAAAGTTATGAATGCTCATAAGCAAGAAGAGAGCAGTCAATCAGTTAGAAAATGACTCCCTTTAGGCTGCAGCAGTTTGGTTTTGCCAAAAAGTCATCACCAAAAAAGCATCCTGGGATAAGAAAACTCCTCTAAGTGGCCAGCTTTTTGCTGAGGAGAGATATTATGAACCATAAAAATTATGTGCTGCTTCTGTTTCATGAACATTACATAATTGCTAGACTAAATAGCCAGAATAAACAGAGAACGGGCATTTTTACTAGGCTTCAGAAGAGTAAAGCCATAAAGAAAATAACTCCATGAAATTTACAGGAGAGACCCATTTCAGACCATATGTTGGGAAGGATCTTCATCCAAATGTATGAGTCAATGTGTTAGCTAAGTGTTGCATGCAGAGTTCGTGAGTTTGGGACTGTTTGAGGTTTGGGTTTCTCAAAGCTTTCATGCTGGCCTGCTTTTATCCTCCAAAACATGACATATCTACCTGACTTTCTGCATCATGAATTTTTCCCCACTCTGCAGTGTGAATATGAGCAGAAAACAAAAAATAAGATACTTAACTTGCTCATGGTATGGACACTTCAGCACATGTGTAATACTTTTTAAGCTCCAGAGCCTTAATTGCTTGATTTTGCAATCATATAAAGATAGAGCATAATTATAGCCAGGCCTGACTGTAATCTGAGTCTGTCAAGGTAGTCTGTAATCCAGATCCCTAGCTTTATTTCTCTATTGCCTTCTGACTAGACACTTGTCTATTTATTTTTATGGTGTGATTTATAAACCTTATGAAATTATTATTTCAAACCTGCCTGTAGGCAACAGCTGTATGACTGCATAATTACCACTAAAAGATGGCAATGCTAGAAGAAGATCCTCTCATACAAAAAAACCCCCTCATCTGGGATAATCACTCATTTATTTGTTTAATAGATTAAATTAGTGAGAGAACAGAACACGGACAATAATGAGGGTGTTACAGATGAGCTTTGCTGCAGCACTCTGCCAAGCGCTAACCCGCAGCTCAGCATCCCCTGACTTGAACAGGAACTGCCAAGTACAGCTGGCCCAAAAATGATTGTTTTACAAAAACTTTCCAAAGCTTTAAAATTTGTTTTTCTCCCATACTGAATAGCAGAACTTTTCAAATATTTTTGTGAAACAAACTATTCAGGAATGTTCATTAGATATGAAAAAAGAAAAAACATCAGGGGATTGATTTGGGAAATGTTTCTTTAAGCAATCACAAGATCTAGCATAAACCTCAAAACCTCATCATTAAATTGGGAGCCAGAGCATAAAGGATGAGAGCACTTGGGTTATTTGGGGGCCACACGTAGGAGTCACTGCCTTGTCACACAACTGGATGCGCATCTCTCCTGCCACCAAAACGCCGGTGTCCTCGTGGCAGCTGTGAGCCAAATTGCTGGTGCTCACATGGCCAGAGAAGGCTGAGGGCCAAATGTACCGTCTGGCCAAAGCTGATCGGAGGGCAGCAAGCTCTGTAACTTCTTTAAATGCAACAAACGTTTTTAAAGAGAGGACTACGTTACACTGAAAACAGTCTCACAACCCTGCTGCCAGCTCTGCAGGGACTGGGTGCCCTTGCAGCCAGGGCCCGTCCAACTGCCCCAACCAGGAATATAAATTTACTTCCCTTTTCCTACCTTTCCCAGCATCGTACAGGATGTTTCAGAGAGCGTCATCTCCGGCTGCACTCCACTCTTGGAGGTTGGTTGATATTGTTGCTGGAGAAGTGAGTTCTGGATTTTCTATTCACACAAAAAGGCATGTTTTTAATAAATAATAAAACAAAAATATCGTGTGCGCATGTTCTATAGCTTGTGTGAATAAATGCTAAGGATGACAAACATAAGCACAGTACTTGACTTGTCTAATTCGGGCATTAAGCCTTTTATCTCAAAGTATCAAGAGCAAGAAAAAACATTCAATCTGGTTTTCTAACAGGAAGTAATGCCACTGACAAGCAATTCCAGCTTTGTCTGCATCTCTGTTTCAACTCTTTGAAATCCTAACATTCAATCTGGATTAAGGGAATTTTATTTGCAAAACTACAAATGCTACTTGAAACAGCCTCAAACAATCTTCATCTATATTTAAATGCAAAAGGTATAGCAAAACCTTCCCTACAGTTGACCAAAAGCTTCCCAAAGCCTTTGCATGTTAGGTGACTGATAGCTAACCAATATGGGCTTCTCCAAATTATTTTGGCTGTTGCAAATATTCATAGCATCAATGACAAAACCAGCCCAAAGTGTTACACAGAAGCCAAGCTTTTACTGACAGGGTAGAGACCAGGGTCTGGCAAATTCACTTATAAAAAAAAAAGATGGCAGAGCCGTGTTTCCTTCCTGCCTGTGTGGTTCCAAGTCCTGGCACCCTGCTTGCTCTGTGGGTGAGCGTCAGCTGGCATTGCGATACAGCCTGTTAATTACTTCTCTGATTAACAAGCCAGACACTGAGCTGGAAGAGACAGTGTCAACTCCCAGCACCTGATTTAGAAATACAAGTGTCTACGCATCTGAAACTTAGTCAGACGGATGTGAAAAAATTATTCAGGACTGACTTTGCGCAGAGCTTAGGAGGCTGTTAGGATATCGAATGGAAAAGGGACGATGGTAAGGGCTGACCAGAGCCGTTCAAACCCTCAGCAAAGTCCTCCTGGCAGTGGCCCTGGGACTTAACCGCTGAAGTCACCCAGAGCCTTGTAATATAGGAATATTTTTAGTTCTACCGCAAAAAGTAAGGGAAATATTGACTTGATGAAAAGCAAATAGTGAGCCCAGGAACAAATGGTGCACGGGAGCGCAGGGGAACAGAGAGATGGCTGCGGTGGTAACCATGGCGAGAGAGTGCGGTGCTGGGGGTCCACAACAGTCACGGCAAATCCTCTTCTATCTGACAGATCAAAACGAATAAGAACAATCAGTAAAACACCATTCGAGGTGCCGCAGGGTTCCACCTGCGCCCGC